>NC_041040.1:3677555-4000000 GCF_900634625.1 Parambassis ranga | reverse complement strand
CTGGAGGAGGAAGAGGAGGAGGAGGAGGAGTCACACAAAATGAAAAAGTCACATGCTTCATGCATGACATCACTGGTGCACATTAGACTGAAGCACATCATCAAACCTGTGTTTTATTATTTCAAACAGAAATGCTCTGACTGTGAGCATGTTAGCATGTTAGCATGCTAACGTGTCAATACTGCCACACACGTATAAATAGACCACGGTGTGAAACATGAAGCACCGGCCTTCTGCGGCCGACAGCTCGGAGCAGAATCAGCAGCACACTGTCAGAGAGGAAGGATGTGGTGACGGCCATGTCTGAGCAGCAGTGGAGTCACACACACACACTTCACTCATCTACAGTCATCAAACATCAGAGATCATAAACTGTTTTCATATCAGCCTGACATTCACATTATAAAGAGCGAGTACTCTGAGTTATGACCTCATCATGTTAAATATGGTCAGACTCTTTGGGTGCTTTTCCACTGCAGGAACTGTCCCTGTAGTTCTGTCTGGGCCCTGCTGAACACAGGAAACAGACCCATGGGGCTTTGCTGGGATGTTGTTACTGATCATCCAGCCTGTGTTGTGGTCATTTAACTCTTCATTCTGTGCCTGCCGTGGAGAAGCAGCCGTTATCTGAGCGCCACTCTGCTGTGGTTCCTGTTCTTCACCCCCTTGGGTTAAACATGTCAGCATTTTAGTGACGTCATAAGTTTAGTTTTATTCTAAAGTAGAAAGGTCAGTGACCGTCTGCCACAGAAACAAGCTCTATTAATAACCTGCCTTCAGTCTCTGATCTTTGTTCCCTTTACCTACACGTTAACTCTTTCTGCTCCATGTCCTGCTCTGATGGACGCACAGTAAAACAGGATGGATGGTAAATTCGTACCTTGTAGAACTTCAGAAAAGTTCATGTGAAACTCCTTAGCTCTGGCTGCATGCAGAGAGGAAGAAGAGAGCAGACATGAAGACAGAGAGGAAGCACACACACAGGCTTTTATTTTGAAAAAGAAAGCAGTTAGCATGAAGGGTGAGATGAAGTGTGTGCGTGTCTGTATCTGTGTGTGTGTCTGTGTATCTGTGTGTCTGTGTGTGTGTGCGTCTGAGAAGAGGAAGCGTTGAGTGTTGCATGACTGCCGCAACCACATAAAACAAAACTTTGACAGGTTCCTGTCTGAACACCAAAATGCTGACACTGTGTGTGTGTGTGATGTTAACCAATGCACTGACTGCTGTCACCTGTCCTGACACCTGCGCACCTGTTTAGTGCTTACCGATGACGTTGTCGTAGTCCACAATGTCGAAGTAGACCACAGCCACAGAGCTCCAGACTCCCAGCAGAGCCAGCACCACGAACCAGGTAAACATGGAGTACTTTGGTCCTCCTCCTCCTCCTCCTCCTCCTCCTCCACCCTCGGTCCTCTTCCCATTCTTGCTTTCCACAGGCGCCGTCTTCCCCTCTGAGGACACAACACACTGATATAAGAACCAACACATACAACTGTGAGACCCGTTTGTTGTGCACTGCAGGCCCACCATGAAGCTGAAGCCTGATTTAGATCAGAACTGTTGACAGGAAGTCTGAGGTGTCCTGTTGCAGTCAGACAATATCACGCAGAGACAGTGAGAGCTGTGTGTGTTATTGTGTAGACTCAACTCAACAAAAAGTGAAACCTGAGTCACTGGTTTATGTCTTTATCTCCTAAAAGTCACAAAAAGGACGACAGCGTTCAAACCTTCACTTCAAAATAACAGCTTTTTAAAGGATCTGTTTTCTGAGACCTCTCTGAGACCTCCACACCCCCCCCCCCACCTCCCACAGGAACCAACACAGCCTGCATGACCTGCATCTCAGTACAACGTCTGATTCTCAATGTATTAAATCAACTGAAGAGTAACTGTATTGATCAATAATAACAATAACGATTAGCAGCATGTAATGCTCATTGATCTGTGTCCTTCTCCTCCGGGAAGCCAACCACACTGACAGATTATTACCACATGTTAGTTTTAATAAAGATTAAAAGTTTAAGGAAACAAAGAAAGAAAGGGTCATGCAGGAGGAGTGATGTAACCTCAGCCACTGAGCACACACACACACACACACACACACACACACACACACACACACACACACACACACACACACACACACACACACACACACACACACACACACACACACACACACACACACACACACACACACACACACACAGGAACCTTTGATATGGTCTGAAAACATCCTTTAAAAGGACAAAGAGCAGAGCGACACAACATGGCTGCAGCTGGAAAACGGAGGCCAATCCAGGAATAGAGCGAGAGGCACAGAGTCACTATGACCCTGAGACAGAGGGGGAGAGAGAGAGGGGGAGAGAGAGGGGGAGACAACAACTGAGGACTGAAATGAGTGCAGCTAATGACAACAGCTGTCTGCCTTTGAATGTAATTAATGGTCCTAATGTTTAAGATGGAACCCAGAAATAACCCAGGCCTGCAGGACCAATGAGTGACCCCTCTGTGTGTGTGTGTGTCTTAAACTTTAAGTTTAACTTTGAGTGCATAGCGACCACACCAAAGTGACAGACGGGGTTTGGTTTCCACTCTGATAGCAGGAGGCTGACGCTTGAACTGGCGTAAAAACAAATCATGCTAGGACACACCTGGGCCTCAAACACTCGTCACACAAATCAGAAAACACCTCACAGGCTCTTACTGTGACAGGAAGGGTTAAAAACATGCTAAACACAGCACAAGGTCAAACCACGCCAAAGCTTCTAAAAACACCACCGCACACCAAACCCAGCTCGTACCCGCCTCCTGGGCCACCGGCTGCACCTCCTCCTGCATCAGCGGCGCCTCCTCCTCGTTACAAACTCCTGCTAAACAAGCCAAACCGGGCCAGGTCAGAGTCCACAGTGAACCAGACCAAACCTGGGTCATCCATCAGTCCTACCTCCTGCAGGCGTGTGCAGCACCTCCTCCTCCTCCTCCTCTACTGGCAGCTCCTCACACACCTCCTCCTCGGTGTACACCTCCTCCTCTTCCTCAGCGTGTAGCTCCTCTACAGGAGCAGCAGAGGAGGAGGAGGAGGAGTAGGAGTTACCATAGTGGCGGTAGCGCTGCATGGAGGCGGGTGGACGCACACACTAAACCACCACCGATGAAGCAACAGAGCGATGCATTCAAGGACCCGACAACACACGCTGTTCAAAACTTTTCAAACTAAACTACAGCAAAAACAGAACAGTGTCAATAAGAATCAATAAGGTGATGAAACAATCCGAAAGAACAAATCATCGATCATTAAAGAGACTCAAAGAAAAAAGAGCGGCGGGAGAGCGCCTGAATGTGACTGAGCCGAGCCAGAGAAAGACCGAGCTCCTCCTCCTCCTCCTCCCAGCAGCCAGTGATGGTGGCGGGCTGCAGTCCACTGACCTTCCAGAACCTGATCCACACTATTATTAGAGCTGACAAACCCTGCGTGTGTGTGTGTGTGAGATTCCACAGAGGACACAACAGCCCACTGAACAACCTTGACACTGTTCTTATCTGCAGGATGGACTCGCTGTCAGCGGTGGGAAGCTGTCACCTTAATTAAAGGGACAGTACCAAAACAGGCGCATTATTGATCGCTGCTCAAACAACTGTTATAAGTTCAGAGAGAACGTCACCAGCAGAGACGGAGGCACTGCCATGAGGGCAGCACCTGCCTCCACCTAACTCCTGATTAATCCAAACACAGACAAAGGGGCGGAGCTTCACCCGGTGAATAAGGAAGCATGGAAGCTCGTCTGCATTTGAATGTTTTAGAAGATCTCACATGACTGACGGCTGCTGTGGAGGGAACACACGGACGCCCTGCTCTGTGTTCACAGGCAGGTTGCTACAACCAAATGTGTCGCTCTTTGCTGCACCTTGTTTGTGTGACTTGTTGTGACTGCGGGCGTGTGTGTGATGCAACAAAACAAACAAGATGGAGCACAGCAACCACCTGACGGAGCTGGAGCGCTGCATCTGAGCACTGTGTGTGTGTGTGTGTGTGTGAAAACACAAGCCTGGTGTTATTTACATTCCCACATAATACAACACCCCCCCCCCCCCCCCACACACACACACACACCTTTACCCACCATTTCTTTAGTTGTTATGGAAACAATTCAATTCAAGTCATCATTCAGACTGATCAGGAGGTTTAACACACACACACACACACACACACACACACACACACACTCCCTGTACAGAAGTCACTAGCTTGTTAGCTGCTGTTAGCAGGCTCTCCTCTGTGGTAGCTACGTTAGCTTAGCGTCACTAACAGGGGAACTTCTGTGCTAACTCTGGACAGACAGGCTAGCATCCTCCCTCCATCCACCCCGAGCAGTCCGCGGACCGCAGGACACAGCAGTTATTCATGTTCTGCATATTTTGACACCTAGCATAACATGTAGCCCGGTTTGTTTCAACATCGCGAGAACATCAGAGCAGGCTCCGTCCGAACAGTCTGTGAGTCAAGAACTCTGTGGTTCAGGAAAGGAGCGAGTCCTCAGGAGGACATATGAAGACCTCACTGTGAGGACAGACCAGACCAGAGCCGGAGGGCCCTGGTCAGGGTGTCCATCACCAGAGGCTGGAGTCTGGGCGCAGTCTGTGCCGAGCGGCACCGTGGGAAGCTCGGTCCAACCCGCCCTGAGAGCGGCGGTCTGTGCCGGGGACCCAGGCGGGGTACGAGCCGTACTGGAGGCGGCATCTAATCGATTCTCGGATCAGTTTGGGTTTTGTTCCATCAGATGTGAATCTACTGTAACACTGGACCCGCTTTAAACAGCCCAAAGTGACGCGGACCGAGGAGAACCCGCAGAGACAGAGGCGTACTGACCTTTTTTGGTGTGTCCTTTGGGGTTCTTTCTCTGCGCCATTTTGTAATAAAACAGCTACAACAACAAACTAACTGATGAGTGACAACAACAACAACAACAACGACAGCAGCAGCAGAACCAGCCGCGGTCCGCTCCGCTCTGTGATGAACCAAAACTCACGTCCTCACTGGGATACGAGCAGAAGCTGCGGTCCATAGAAACCGTGATTGGCTTCATCTTCCACCAATCAGAGCCCCGGGAGCTGGGGAGGGGCGGGACTAAAGGCGGGCCTTGTTGGCGTTCCGCCAATCAGAGGGCGGTACAGCTTCCCAGCGCCCTCCCTCTCTTTGGAAAGGAGCAAAAACGTGGCAGCAGAGGAAGAGGAGTTCAACATCTGGGCGGAGCAGATCTGATCGATGTGTTTATTCCACACGGGCTTTTATTCAGTTATTTAAAGTACGTCACAGAATGAATGAATGGACTGAAAATAAATACAACAACCACGCTGCGTCTACACAGGAAGTGTGAAATGTTATTCTCTTCTTAACATTTAACCCAGTCAGCTCCGTCATACCACTCTGAGCCTGCTGTCATGAAGCCACCAGCGCTTTAAATCACCGGGTTTGATTTGTGTGGAGTCAGCAGCGCCCCCTACAGGACTCCAGCAGGAGGTGCCTGCTCTGTGTGTTTACAGCTCATCTTCAGTGTGTGTTTGGCTTTATTTTGTTTTTCTTTGTAAACAAGGACAGAAACTCCAAATACAAACATCATGTTTATTCCTGATGCTGTCTGCTGTGACCTTCACTTCTTTATTCACTTTTAGAACTGTTTTAATCCACCAGTTGATTAGATCAGCCTGATTGTGTGTCATGTTCCTTTATGACATATTATTACACTGTGTGATCTGCTCTTTCCCTTCAGTGACTCCCTGCAGTCCCGGCATCCTCCTGCAGGGGGCAGTGCAGCTCCACAGAAGCCTGCTGCTGCCGGCTGTTTCTTCTTCTTTCTGTTGTCTCATTTAAGTTGATCATATTTCACTGATCGATTCACATCGATCCAAATGAGGCGGAATATGCAGCATCAATAATCAGACATGTCCGTCACAAAGTGTGTGAATCTCACTCCTCTGTGTGTGTGTGTGTGTGTGTGTATCAGAGTGTGTGTGTTATCAGTGTGTGTCAGGCGGCTCTTTGCTTTGTTTTTAGGTCACTTTTTGCACCGACTTCCTTAAATCAGTCTGGAAGCAGCTCAGCTCTCTAAAATAGAAACAATTAGTGCATTCAGCCTCCTCCTCCTCTCCTCCTCCTCTTCCTCTCCTCTTCCTCCTCCTCTCCTCTTCCTCCTCCTCTCCTCCTCCTCCTCCTCTTCCTCTCCTTCTCCTCCTCCTCCTCTCCTCCTCTTCCTCTCCTCCTCCTCTTCCTCCTCCTCTCCTCCTCCTCCTCCTCTTCCTCTCCTTCTCCTCCTCTTCCTCTCCTCTTCCTCCTCCTCTCCTCCTCCTCCTCCTCCTCCTCCTCCTCTCCTTCTTTCTGTCCTGTCAGGGTGAAGTAGGCCGTCTGTGTGCTGGGCCTGCAGACGCCTCGTCAGCTTCTCCTCCTTCACTCCTCCTGCTGTCTGTGTGTTCATGAGATAAAAGAACTAAAGTGTGACTTCATTATTATTTATGAACAGAAAAAGTGAACCATGAAAACAATAATCAATAATAACTACTTATTATAATCTGATTACATTGTTCTTACAGGACCAGCCAAGAAAAATGACACACACAAAATGTGTGTGTGTGTGTGTTTACACCCCTCTGAGGCCGAGAAACACATCCCATCATCACAGGACCTCATCGACACTCTGCTGCCATGGACACACACTCACACACACACACTCACACACACACACTCCTAACAGCAGAGAGTTGAAGGACGTTTGTATCCACACAGTCTGTGGAATGAAGACACTCTTCGTGTCTCTCAGTGTGTGTGTGTGTGTGTGTGTGTGTGTTATCTGTGTCTTTCATGACTAAGCCCACAGAGAATCAAGTGACATCACACACTTGATGCTGCATCAGCAATTGTTTGTTTGATTGGTGTCTCTCTGAGCCAAACAGTGACAGTCAGGATGACACACACACAAACACACACACACACACACACACACACACACACAGAGGTGAAAAACAGGAAACAAAGGAATGCAGATGTAGTGTCCCCTTAAATAAAGCAGCAACATCAAATTATTATTATCCAATCAATACTCACCGGTTTTGGTGTCTGCAGACAAACACACACACACACACACAGCTGACCTGAGCCGACACTAGTCAGTTTGTTTTAGAAGTCAGAGTCAACCACAGACACACACACACACACACAGACTGGTCGATCTGTTCCTAGCCTTCCGTTCATATGGGCAGGGTGTGTGTGTGTCACAGAGCAGTCAGTGCATTGTAACGTTACATTTTGTCCACACACTCCTTTGTGTGGATCTGTAGTTTTAGTGAGCTGCAGTTCTTCCTGTGGCCACTCGAGGGCGCCACTGTCTGTAGACCTTAAAACTTGACAACAGGACTAACTGTAGGTTTCCATCAGTCTGTGATATAACTGTACTCTCAGCTGGACTCAGCCTGAAGTCCTGCCGCCAGAGGGCGCTGTTTAGTTCAGGTTATAGTTATATTGATAAAAACAACAGGAAGAACAGTAAACAAACAAACAAACAACAAATCAATAAGTCAGCTGTGCCTTTAAGAGCGTCAGGCGGACAGATGGGAGGCTCCCATCAACATATGCTGAGGAACTCTGACACCCCGTCTGTGTTTGAGGGCTGGAGACAAGGTTACATAAGCAAGTAAACAAGCCAGGACACACACACACAGACACACACACAGATCAGAGCCTTGCTAAAGGGCAGCATGGCAGCTCAGAGAGAACAGTGTGTGTTGAGGCAGAGGACATAGAGCGAGAGACAAAACGCTCCACACTGACCCCGGCTCACCTGACAGGACGGGGTTGTGTTCAGTTTGTCGTGTGTGTCGTACCGTGAGTAGAAATGTGTTTAACACTGCACTGTTTTCCTCAGTGTTCACAACACAGCAACTTACAGCTTGCTGGCTAAAGTCATGGTGGCTGGCTGCAGTGTTATAGGCCACAGACCCCGCCTCCTCTGTGTTAGTGGATGGGACACCGACCCAACTAAAAACTATAAGTACTCCACAAATACACTTTAACAGAGATGATTTATGGCTTGTTAGCTTTTTTTTTTATATAACACATGCATAATGTTTTATTGTTGGCTGAAAAAGGAGGAAGGACTATCACGGTCAGCAGCGAATGGAGCAGCTGAGCATCACCTCTCCATCTCTACTGTGCAGAGTCTAATTTCAAGATGGCGCCTTTTCCAACATGGCAGCGTCAGCTGGTAGAGGTGGAGTCACGTGGTCTACCTGTATGTACAGTCTCTGGTCAGTGCCAAGGACCCGGGTGCTGTTATCCACTCAGACCTCAGCTACATTATGGCAGTTTATCTGTGTTAGCCCCCAAGCTAGCATCATCAGAAGCAGGTTTTCATTTTTTTCGTCATATTGCAGCTTCCTAACACATTTATAATGAAAGTGATGGATTATTATGTGAATTTATTCAAACTCTTATTGTCAGCAGTAACTGAGAGGAGAACAAGCAGGAGGAGGAGAAGCAGGCAGGAAATGAAGAGGAACAGAGTAACACAACAGACGGGGCTACAGCAGCAGCATCACGTGTCGTACTCGATCTGCACTGACACACACACACACACAGACACTCACAATCAGACAGCATTACATCACACGTTCAGACACACACGTGCAGCACCGAGGTGAAGCCTCGATGGAGAGACGGACGCACACGAGTGTGCAGAGGCACGGCGGTGTGCAAAAGCAATCTGCTGCGAGGCCAAAGACTTCCCAGCATGCCGTGAGAGACACGCGGCGCCATCCGTCTGCGTGTCTGTCCTGGAGGAGACAATGCAACATGACACTAAAGTTCAATCAACACTGAAGTTCTGATTAATAACTTCAGTTGGCTGACTGTGAGCTTCATGCTAAGCTAAGCTAAGCTAAGCTAGTCGAACCAGAATCTATGACAGTTTCATGTTCACTGGTCCTGAAAATAAAAGCACTGAAACAAATGAGTCCAGCAGAGCCCGGTCAGTATTAAAGTTTTGTCTCGTTTATTACAGGAGGCTTTTGTTTTATATACAGACATGTATTTGCAAAATACTAAAAAGTATTTCAACTCAAAGTACTAAAAAGTATATATATATATATATTTATATTTATATATATTCATATCATAATTGTAATTATTGTTATTGTCTCTAAAACACCAGGGTGGGGTCACTGAGGCACGGCGTTCGCCTCCTTTACACCCGGGTTCCACCGGCCGCCGGCTGCAGGGGGCGCTCAGGGGGAAACGTTTGAACTTTGATCAGCGATCAATTATTAATAATGATGACTCATCACTGTTTAATTTGGCGTCAGATTTGCTCTGGTTTCCATAGTTACCAGGTTTCCCCCTTGTTTATTTTTCCAGCAGAAACACGTTGTGAGGAAACCTCTGATCTCCATCCGTGATGCTGCTCCGTGTGTTCGGTGTGATCAGCCTGATGTGAGCCACAGGACTGTTTCCTATTCCCTACTCGAGGTGAGGTGTCAGAGGGGACCGCCCTGGTCCCGCTCTGCTCCTGATAAAAAGGCAGTTCTCTGGAGATGAGAGGTTTCTGTGGGGCTGATATGAAGCTGGAAGCGGCCCGGAGGCCGTGGAACGACCCGGCAGCCGCGGTGAAACCGGCGGCGTGTAAATGGGGCGGCGGTGGTTTAAGCAGTGAGAGGATGCCTGGAGGAACCAAATCCATGAGCAGGAGAAAAGTCAGAACATCATGGGAGTCATTGTCCTGGTGCTGTAAATACACACAGCAGCGCCCCCCGCCTGGTTACAGAACTGTTGTATTGCATTATCACACGGTTAATAGTAAGAATAGTAAGAACAAGGATGAAGATGAAACCTCTGGTTTTCTGTGCACTTCCTCCGTGTGGACTCTTTGATTCTTTTGGTTTTGAATGAGGGAGAAGAAGGCAGGACCCCCCCCCCCCCCGATCTGAATTTGGACTCTTCCAAACCCCTCGGTAGCACCACATGGTCCGACCCACAGCTCAGAGTCTGGCTGTCCCTCCTCATGTCGGGGTTTGTGGTGAAGGTGTGAGCCCTGGACCAGCTGACAGGGACGGACGTGGTGTCGGGTTGTGGGTTTGTGCTCGGGTTCTGATGTTCAGATTCACAGAAGCAGCTCTCTGAGAAGCTGTTGTGCGTTTTGAAGTCTCAGAGTATCAGCGCTCCTGCTGGTCAGCGGTGGAACTGCAACTACATACAACAGAACCATGACCATTAAAGGGTTATTAAAGTTACAGTAAAAAATGTTTGGAGGTTCTGACTTTAGGATTCTGAATGATGACATCAGTGCCTCAAATAAAGTCATCGAGGCATTTAAATGTTTCCATGTTTTATTTGGCATTAAAGGACGCCACGGTGTGCTGAACTGAAGCGTGTGTGTGTCTGTGTGTGTGTGGATGCTCTCTGAAGGCAGCGTTTACTTCTCATGCTGTGTTTGTTCTGCAGACTTCAGTGAATCTGAACCCATTTAAAGTGTCTTCACTCTCTGTGCTGTTTGTTAGTGAGGAAGAGTCACAGCAGTGACGATGAAGGAGGAGGGCGTGTGTGTGTGTGTGTGTATGTGTGTGTGAGAGAGAGAGAGAATGATCAAAAACCATCAACCAACTGGCCAAATGTCAAAAAAATCAATCAGTCAATCAGGCGGGTCATCGATGGGAAAGCATGGCTTGGAGTGTTGGGTTCTTAGAGCAGGCACACTCTGGGTCTATTGCTACTGAAAACAGCCCTTCAACTGCAACCTGAAAAACCTGCAGAGTTCAGCAGTGTCTTAAGTAGTTACCTAGTTCACATGGAGATCTATTCTCAATAGAATCGAGTAGAAATAGAGTCCAGACGGTGCCAGGGAAACTTTTTTTCTTTGTCATTTTTAAAATGAGTCTAGTAAAGCGTTCAGTAAAGATCCCTCAGGTTACCACGACAACAGAGAGACAGAGAGAGAGAGAGGTTGATCCGAATGTCCGGATCACAGCAGGCCGAACGGATGCTGTACACGCACACTTTGACACGTCGTCTTCATAAAAACAGGCGGGGACGCCGCTCCGCGCCGGCTCTACTTTACTCCTCCGCGCAGCAGCCGCGGATCCCTACGCAGAGAGAAAAAGAAGCCGCGCAGCGTCACCGCACAATTCACGTACAAAGTAAAAGCAAACCGTTATTGCTCCACGCGGTTTGTTTTTGTTTTTTTGTTTTTGTTTCTGTGCAAAATAGATAAAGAGCTCCGCCTCAAAGCTCCGCCTCCTCCTCCTCCAGGACGCAGCCAGAACGTGCAAAAAAAAGAACAACAACAAGAATAAGAAAGCAACCAACCAGAACACAAGGAATAAATAAACAAATAAATAAAGCTGTGTTTACATCTGAAGAGCTGAAATAAAAAACAAAAACAATGTAAAATCCTGGATAGAAAATCTGCTTCCATAAAATCTGGAAACTTTGATCACGTTCCATTCAACCAATCAGAGTTCACCTCCCCTCAAAATGGCTGTCAGCGTCCTGGAAACACCTGACCCACACCGCACACTGCCGGCCGCACCGGCCTCCTGGTCTGATATGAAATGTGTTTTGTCTTTGATGGATCGAACGCACATCAGTGATGTTTACAGCGTCGCCCTCATTCGACCGATTGGCGTGCCGGCAGCGCGCCTCTGACTTCCTGTTTGTGTTTCAGGGTTTTTCCAGGACCAGCGTGCAGCTTTTCAGACAGTGAGAGTAAACGTGGTGAAATCCTGACGTGGACGTGCTGAGCTGATTGTCGCGCTCCAGTCAGGAGCAGCTGACACCTCACAGACCTTAAAGTCTGGTGCATGCCAGGCCGGCTCGGACCGGTCAGAGTGACGGCGGGTGATTGGTCACAAACGTTTTTTTGAGCATGACTACAAAACACTTTTTTGTTGGTCTTTGTGACAGTTAAAGCCGATTTAGCCCATAAAACACTAGCACGCTGCTAACGGCTGCTGATTGGTGTTTTCTCTGCCTTTTTCAAGACTTTACATGCAGTTTCTCACACGTCCACATGAGGACGCATGGCTCTGTGTGTACATGGTGATAATCAGTCTTCATTAACCCACTGATCACCAGCCTGTTGTCATGTTAAGACACAGGTCAATCCAAACTGTGATGTCTTGACTCAGCCCTCTGGGGCTTGCTAGCCCCGCCCCCTGGGTGCTGATTGGGTGCACCTGCCCTGTCATAAAGAAGCTGGAGTGTCGTGTTACGATGTCAGCTGAGTCAGCAGAAATGTGTGGACCAATCACCCGCCGGCCTACAACCTGACGTCTACGAGGATGTTCACCACCGGGACAAATCATGTGTTACAAACTAAACATCATCCGGGCCCCCCCCCCTCAGCAGGCGTGGGCCCAGCGTGGAAAGTGACGGCACGTGTAAACTCAAAAGTGCAAAAACTGCCAACAAAACAGATGAAGTCGCGCTTCAGGTCGGGTTCTCCTCCCATCTGTTACAACATGGTAGTTCAGCCACTCTGTCCAACGTCAAAAGACATTGTTTTCTTCAACTTACTCTAAAAAATATAAAAAATAGTAATAACTGTACTGCTATTAAAAGACTGGAAACATCAACAACGTTGTACTTTTACTACGAAATTGTTTTAAAATCATTATTTCCTCTGCAGTCTCAGTCAGAAAGCCGCCAGGAACACTTAGCATACTCTGAGATTATTGATCAACGGTGGGAAGGCACGACCCCCCCTAGCCAATAAATGATGGATACATCTGTGATATAGTTGCTCCGACCACCTGAGGTCAAAGGTCAGTCCTTGATCCTCTGAGTTTTTCCCCTTTGGTCGAGTCCAGAGTCTCCACAGGGAACAGAAACAACATTAAAGGTAGTAAATAGTCCGCCCTCTGTGCATGCTCGCTCATAGCCTCTGCCCGCCGCAGCGTTCCTCAGCTATGGTACATTCAGTAAACAAAACAACAAACAGGTTGAACCCAAAACAAGAAAATCCTCGTTTGTTTCATTTTTTGCTTTTTGCGGTTCTCGCTATGGAACCGGTTCCTGCTGTCTGTCAGGGCTGACCGTTGGCGGCGTCTGTTCACTCTGCTCGCTGTCGGCGGTGTCGACCGCCGTCTCTGTCTTGACAGCGAGCGGGTGAAAGATTTCGGACGTGGCTCGCGTCACACTGTCATACGAGGGCGGAGACGAGGTGGATGAAATCGTCTCGGAGCGCTCCATCCCTAAGAGACTGGAGCCGTAGTTCTCCCTCATCATGGTGGCGATCAGCCCTTCTTTCTCAGGCGCGTCCTCCCCAAATATGCCCTCGCCGCCTTCCTCGGCATCCCCTCCCATGTGCCGAGGCGTGGTGATCTGGCGGTACAGGTAGGAAGCGGCCTTCATCTGCCGCCTGACCAGGTGTCTGCGGTAGCACCTCTGGATGACGGTGGCGGAGACTTCTTCCTGCTTGCGCCTCAGTGTCGTGGTGATCGGCTCGTAGGAGATCTTGGATGGGTTGGCCATCATGAACTTCTCCTCCATCTGCTGCTTGAGAGCATCCATCTCCCCCGACTCGCCCAGGACACGCTTGGTGAAGGCAAACAGGATGTCCAGGCAGTGGATTTTGTCCCCGCTGACCATGGGCAGGTCCATGGAGATCAGTTTGATCTTGTTGGGCTTAGCGATGCGCAGCGGCTCCGAGAGCGAATCGGCGAAGTCGGACAGCTTGGCGTACTCGATGAACTGCGTGGCCTCCGGGTCGAACTTCTCCCAGACCTCGTAGAACATCTCAAAGTCGTCCTCGCTCAGCGGCTCGGTGCTCTCCTCCGTGGCCACGCTGAAGTTCTCCAGGATGATGGCGATGTACATGTTTACCACGATGAGGAAGGAGATGATGATGTAGGTGACGAAGAAGGTGATGCCCACTGACGGGTTCCCACAGTTCCCCTTGACGGTGGTGCCCGTGTGGGGGAGGTTGGCATCACACTCCTCGGGGGAGTTGTTGAGGATGGGGCTGAGCAGGCTGTCCCACCCGGCCGAGGTGGTGATCTGGAACAAACAGATCATGCTGTTCCCGAATGTCTCAAAGTTAAACATGTCATCGATCCCCGCCTGCCGCTTCACGTACGCAAAGTTGGCCATGCCAAAGATGGCGTAGATGAACATGACGAGGAAGAGGAGGAGTCCGATGTTGAAGAGAGCAGGGAGGGACATCATGAGGGCGAACAGTAACGTCCGGATGCCCTTAGCGCCTCTGATGAGACGCAGAATCCGTCCGATGCGGGCCAGTCGGATGACTCGGAACAGAGTAGGTGACACAAAGTACTTCTCGATGATGTCAGCAAGCACGATGCCTGAAAGACAGAGAAAGGAAAGATGTCCGTCAGGTTCAGGAGTTCTTAGCCGCTGAACCCACAACAAACACACTGCAGCTCTGTCTGTCCTCAGTCTGTCTGTGGCCATATTTTTTTAACACATTTTGGTACACTGCGTTTGCTTTTCAGTTGAAGTGAAGGTATGATAAATACAAATATCACATTCAAAAATAAGGTTCGATTTTGAATATGTTGGACATCTGGATGGAGGAGGACAAGATGGACGGCATGATGACAATCATCGCCAACATGTGATGGGCTAAAACCAGTCATACACCCTGTGTGTGTGTGTGTGTGTGTGTGTGTGTGTGTGTGTGCGGCTGCAGGAAACAATGAAATGTCAGCCTGACAGTTATCTGTCAACTAAGTGACCATCCGGGTGGCCTTCATGTTTACCCCGCACCAAGGTCCTGTGTGCTCATTTTACAGTAACACACACACACACAGTCAAAACACACAGGACAGGAGACACAGAGCTGCCTAAGCAGGTAATTTAGCTATCAGTGTTCATATTTCGTGTGCACCGCTCTGCCAGTTAGCTTGACAAGATTGTGTGTGTGTGTGTAATTAAGCGTGTGTGCATGTGTGTGTGTTGCGTGCACGCTCAGATGAGGCTGCCTGGGGGAGGTGAAGGTAACAGCAGCAATCAGAGCTGCCAGAGGGCGGTCCCTGGAGACAAATCAAACATGATTGACCTGTTACATCAGCTGCTCTGTGTGCGTGTGTGTGTGCATGTGTGTGTGTGTGTGTGTGTTTGTGAGCCTGACAGAGATGTCAAGACGGCAAAGGGGGGCTGAGTTGATGTATGATGTGATGGTGATTCCCTCTCGACTCCCCCCTGCTCATCCCTTCTATGACCTATAACTCAACACCGAGAGACGAGTGGAGGATGGAACTCTGTGTGTGTGTGTGCGTGTGTGTGTGTGATGACAGGCCAGCTCCTCTACAAGTTTATCATTCCTGGGTAACAAGGAAAAGATGGATGAATTACAGTGTTTGACTTGCTGTTAGACGGCTCAGCCCTCCAGAACCAATTACTCAGGATGTAATCACAGCAGAGCTGCCACATAAAGGCCGCAGCATCCGGACTGAGAGCCTTTAGATGATGTCACCGGCAGGAACGCCGTCAAATAAAAGAAAACCGTCCTCAGATTATTGATTCTGGAGGGACAACAGCAAACATCCAGCACTGAACCTCTCAGAGACTCTCTGAGTGTTGGTCATGTGACTGCTGCTCACATGTGACTCCATCATGGCGTCCTGCTGGGTGCTGAGGGGGACAGGACCTTTAGTTTTTACTGGATCTCTCATGTGGAGCTTATATTTGGTGACCTGTATGTGTGTGATTGTGTTTTTGGGTGTATTTTCCATCAGTCTGAACATCCAGCATGGTGCGTTCAGGTATCCACTGAATCTTCCTGCTGTGGTGTCAGCCTCCAGCCTCCGACCTGGTGGCTTTGGGTGTGAGGACAGAGACTGTTGTTACCTTCAGGTGCAGTGTTTGTGCTCACTCACCGACGATGGAGAGGATGACGACCACAAAGTCGAAAATGTTCCAGCCGATGGTGAAGAAGTAGCAGCGCAGCGCCATGATCTTGATCATGCACTCGCTGGTGAAGACGATGATGAAGCCCAGGTTGATGTTGTTCAGGATGTACTCCATCTGTGGTGACTGCTCATCCGTCTCCACCATCATGGTGATCATGTTGAGGAGGATCAGCACCATGATGATGATGTCGAACGCCTGCTTCCCCACCAGGTCGAAGAAGAAGCCCTGCAGCTCGTTCTAGAGGGAAGCGAGACACGTTAGCCATGTTAGCCGCGTGTTAGCGCTGCAGTGGATCAGAGGCGTGACGTGTGACGTGTGTGTGTGTGGTACCAGAGGTCGGGGGATGGGTTTCTGAGGTTTCTTTGAGCCCAGTTTCTTCATGGCGTTGTAGTACTTCTTCTGCTCCTCCGTCATGAAGATGTCCTGCCCTCCTAAGTAAACAGGGGAAAACAGGCGCCATTATTTTAACTGAAGCCGGCAGTGTGTGTGTGTGTGTGTGTTGATCAGGCGTCTGCTTATCTTTCTCTTCTGCTGGTTAAAGTTGTCGATGATGACACCGATGAACAGGTTGAGGGTGAAGAAGGAGCCAAAGATGATGAAGATGACGAAGTACAGGTACATGTACAGGTTGGTCTCTTTGATGGGCTGCTCCTCCACCTGACAGGACACACACACACACACATTGACGGAGGTCACACACACACACACTGCAGGACTCAGAGCTGGAGACCCAGGAGAAGACTTTCAGCGTGACTTACGGCTCTGGAGTCGACGGCTGCGTACATGATCTCCATCCAGCCTTTGAACGTGGCCTTCAACACAAACACAGACGTGATTCAAAGAACAGATTCAGATATGAAACAGGTGCTGTGCTGTTCTAACAGTGACTGTGGTTCACGTTCTGTCCTTCCATCCAAGACAGAAACCTGTTTCTCTGTTTCTATGGGGGGGTCATGTGAGTTTCTCTGCAGCCGTCGCCACGGTGACGTCCTGCACATTTCCTCCACTTCAGTGAATAACTGAACTAAAAGGGTCTTGAAGCAAAAGAACGAAATTAGAGCGAGAGAGAGAGAGAGAGAGAGAGAGAGAGCGAGCACTGAACAACCGCCGCTGCTTTTCTGAATGAAGACGCCCTTTTATGGACTTCCTTCCTTCAGAGGGAGGAGACGGAGTCAGATGCAGAAACCTGCGGTCTGAGTGGGCGCCCGCTGTCCATCATTCAGACCTGAAATCAGCCTGTCGCCACGGGTTACCACCTGTTATTATTATGGTGTGCTGGATGTGAGCACGCTGTAAAAAAAACCCACAGGCTGACGGATGTTTAAACTCACAGGTGGAGTTCATGTGGTGCACAGAGGCTGAACAGGAACAGGAAGAGCGGCACAGGCGCCGAGCTGTGCGCAGGGATTTTGGCGTCAGTCTGACAGACATTTTCTTTTATTAAAATCATATAATTATTTTCTGACAATCATTTTTTAAATTTTATAAAATATTAATGAACTAATTGCAAATAAAAACTTACTTAAGAAATTACAAAATACTCCTTTACTCCATTACTACAAAATTCACAAGATTAAATATGTTTTGTCATTAAAACTAAAAATTTACTTTAATTTTACTTGATGGAACGATTTGTTTTTATGTATGTTCACATATATTCTTTGTCTTTATGTGGCAGATAAACATAAGCGCCACGCAGCTGTCCATATGACACCGGCGCCCCATCAGCACGGGGTCCTGTGTTGATGTTGTTGTTGTTGATGATGCTGCGCCGCTGTCGGGCGTCTGATCGTTCAGAGACGTCAGTCACTGTCGGGAACAGACGGGATAACTGGTCTCACTCAGCTCGTCTCGCTGTCTGCATCACTTTTTGCAGCATGGAGCTATTTCCAGATGCTAATGGAAAGGTTGCCCCCGCCAACTGTTGCTGCGCCGACCAGCCAAACACAGAGAGGTGCTGCTGAGTGATCAGTTGTCACGGCAACCGATCACTCGCCGACAACACTCGGCAGCCGCAGCCGCAGCAGCACGCTGACCCACAACTTTTATCCTGCCTCTCCTCTCTGTCAGTTAGACCCCAGGTCTGGCTCTGGGTCTCTGCCTGTCTCCGTCTGTCCCCTCTTCTTCCTCTGTGGTGTTTTCCTCTCACATCACCACTTCCTCTCCTCTCGCCTACTTTGATGCTGTTTCCTTATTTCCTGTCTGAACCTTAATTTTCTTACTCCACATGTACTTTTCTCCCCTCTCTCTCTCTCCATTTCTCTCCCACTTGGCTGGAGTCGCTCTAAAAATAAAAGCCTCTCAGACGCTGATTGATTGGAGGCTCTCAGGTCTCCCGTTGTGGGCGAGAGAGAAAAGAGTGAGTGAAGTGAAGATGGAGAGAGAACGGAGGGAATCCAGTAAAGGGAAGTGATGGAGAGGAGGAGGAGGAGGAGGGGGAGGAGGCTGTAATTGGTTCATGTTGTGTTTAATAACAGATGATGGAGGGAGAGGAGGGAGGGACGAAGAAAGAGATGGATGAGAGGGAGGAAAACGAAGTGACAGCAGATGAAAAGTTAGAGCAGAAGATGGAGTTTCAGGAGGAGGAAGAAGAAAAACTCAATTTAAAGGAGAGAGAAGTGACAGAAGAAGAGAGACGTACAGAGAAACACTCTGCAGCCAGGACGGAAGCAAACACAACAACACACCATTAACTTAGTCATTTCTGATCAGAACAATGATTCTAGCAGTTCAAGCTAAAGAACAGAGTGACGGGTGAAGGGTTAAAGAAGACAATCACAGCTAATGGAGACGGAGCAGGTGGGAGGGCGAGAGTCATGGAGACGGAGCAGGTGTGGGAGGACAATTAAAGCGAAGACAGAAAATGGACGAACACAAAGAAAAGACGAGTTCAAGAACCCTCCTTCATCTGTGGAGGAGACGGGGTTAATGCTGAGCATTTCTCACAGCTCTTTGTTTCCCTGAAAGCCTTCACACTCTGTGTGTGTGTTTATAGAGAGGAACTTCAGCTGCTGTGGAGACTTTGGAGGACTCCACCGTCCCCTGGTGTCCCTCTCTCTCTCTCTCTGTCTCTCTCCAGGTCGCCGGCTTTGAATGTATTTTCTGAGACATAGGCGAGAAGCGGCGGCCCACGCGACTCATGCAGCACCGGGGGAGCTAACAGCAACTTAAAGGTGACCTATGAAAAGGTCACCTAATGAATCACGACTCACTGTGAAAAACTGTGTAAAACCCTCCCGAGCCGCTCGCTGTTTACAGGCTGTGGAAATAATGCTGGTGTCAGTCCAGCGAGGACCAACACTGCAGAGAGGGACACACAACAACATGCGTCCTCTGTCCACGCAGCCCCCACTAAAGCCTCAAATACAACAGTCTATGAAGGTCTTTCATCAACTCGACCTGACAACTCAAACCCATTCTGAGTTCTGAGAGAATTGAATTTGTTTTGAATTTTAAATTGAGAAAATAAAACCTAAATATTCAGGATTTAAAGCAAAGCAGCTGATCCAGCGAGCAGCCGGCCGCTCTCTGGATCAGGCCGACATGTTGAAGGCGAACTCACCACTTGCAGCAGAGCCAGGTACCCGGCGCCCACGTTGTCAAAGTTGACCTTGACTTTGCTCCAGTAGTACAGCGAGGAGTTGTTGTGCGCCTCGCAGTCGGACTTGTTGTTGACTTCGGACACGTCGTAGATGTAGCCCGTGCGGTTGACGCAGCGGCCGAACTTCCCGGCGAACAGGTTGACGCCCATGATGCTGAAGATGAGCCAGAAGATGAGACAGACCAGCAGCACGTTCATGATGGAAGGGATGGCCCCGATCAGAGCGTTCACCACCACCTGCACACACACACACACACACACACACACGACGGTTCAGAAGACAGGGGGGGTTCACAAGTACAAGAATTAATGTCACGTTTAGTCCCATCTGCTTCAATATGACGGCATTAAAGGAGCAGTTTGTAGTTAAACTTTCTCTGTATTGTGAAGTTAGCATGCTAGCTAGCTAGCTACAGCCTCCCATAATGCTTCATTATTTGAATGAATAGCTGGGCTGGTGTGGCGCGGGACCGGGCTTCTGTTCCTGAGCTCCTAACTACAAACTGCTCCTTAAAATGACAGATGAATGTGTATTTGTAGCATCACTGTTGTGTATGTTTGTGAGTGTGAGCGCTGACTCAGCTCCTGTCAGCGCCCTGCCACTCCAGCTTTCCCCCCACAATGCACCTCTTCCTCCCAGAATCCCATGCTGAGTGAGCCGTGCGGTGCTGAGTGCGAAGCATTTTGTAAATTAACACAGAAGCTAATCGTATTAGCCACACAAAGACGGCGGAGCGAGGCAGCGTGACAGCGAGAGTGAAAGCTCAGGCCACTTTTTCCCAGCATGCAACACAGGGCTGGAGTCGGCGGCCGCAGGCTGTGTGATGAGTGGAAACTGTGGAGCTGCCAATCATGTGATCCATCAGAAAGTTTACAGAAACAATCAATGAGGCCGCTGACTCTCAGTAATACTGCTGTGAAGAGGTAAAGAGGGGAAAACCTCAGAGGAGGAACAACAGCCAATCAGAGGAGAGAACCAATCAGAGAGCAGAACACGGTGAGGACAGTAACCAGGATGAAACGAGAGTTTCATTTCAAACACAGCTGGACTCAGAGACACCGCCTGACGGCTTCATTTACTTCCTTTATTGCATTGTTTATGTTTCTGTCTTTATTAGACTGTGAGCTCCACATCGTGCGCTTTAACTATTTACTGCCTCCACAAACAGTTTTCCCTCTGCAGAGAGCTGCAGGTCAGACAGAGGCTCTCTGAGTGTTGGTCATGTGACTCCATCATGGCTTCCTGCTGGTTGCTGGACATAACTGTATTTTTTTCTCCTAGAAAACATTGTAGATGGTGCATTCAGGGACCATCGTGTGGACATGATGGGGTCCAGCTGTGTTTGCCTCATTAATACTGACTCTTACCCTCATGCCTTCAAATCTGGAGAGGGCTCTGAGGGGCCGCAGGGCCCGCAGCGTCCGCAGGGATTTGATGGCTGCAAAGTCTGAATAACCCAACGTGTTGGCCACCAAACTCACCAGTGAGACCTGGAGGAGAGACAGCGAGGACAGCAAAGGACAGAGAAAGGCGGAAAGACAGGAAGAGAAGAAAGACGGCACAGTTAACTTCTATTCTAATGACGGAGACTAGAGAGAGGACGGGTCCACCGGGATTATAATGTGCTGCAGAGGAGGAAGAGGAGGAGGTGAGCGGGTGAAGAGCAGGTGATCTCAGCTGTGACCTGTGAAAAACAAAGTGTTGCTGTTACTGCAGCTGGAAGATAAAAGAAATCAAAGCCGGATCTGCTCCTTCAGGAGGGAAAGAGACCGAGAGTCAGTTGACGGCGTTTAAACAGAGGGAATAAATCAGACCGCGCCGTCCTTCCTGCAGGACGTTTGTCTGTCCTGAGTCACTGTCGGAACGTTCATCAGTCTGAGATATTTCCTCTGATCAAAGCCAGGCGCCCTCAAACCCAGCCCACAAACCGCAGCGTCTCTACAGAACCACTAAAGCCGGGCAGCTTTAAGCCCCCCCCCCCCCCCCCCCCCCCCCCCACCCCCCCCCACCCCCCCCCCCCGGAGCTGGGCGGAGCTCCAGGCAAGCCCAGCTGGTTCTTACCCTTATACCAGCGAAGCGGGACGCAGCCCGGAGAGGACGGAGGGCCCGGAATGTCCTCAGTACCCGCATGGTGCTGATCTGGTCCACTGAGATGAACTGAGCCAGGAGACCCAGCACTGAGATCTACAGCAACAGGACGCGCAGTGGACACAGTGTGTGAGACATCGGCTCCATCACATGACCCCGGAACAGCCAATGAAAGAGTTTAGGGTTAAACAATGAAGAACTGTTCATTAACACTCACTCGCTCACTAATTTCCCCAGCATGCCGTTTGCCAATAAGCAAATCTATGGCTACCTGGCTAACCCCCCATGTCTCGCAGCACCTGTCAGGGTGTTCGGCAGGTTGTCTGCCCCCTGGTGGTCACATGTGTTCCATCATTTGTTTGTTAATAACAGTCTGATCTGCTTCCTGCCTCCTATCATGGTTACAGCTCTGTGACTCAACACGTCTCTGCAGGCCGCTACAGTCAACACACAGTGTCACTTATGCACACACACACAGCGTGTGCATTTCCCACTGGATGCATGCATATGGATGGTGTGCATCAAGAACTGTGTCACTCTGCCTGAGCATAATCCTGCCCAGAGGACAGAGAGGGAGAGAGAGAGAGACAGAAAGACAGAGAGAGAGAGAGAGACAGAGAGACAGAGAGAGAGGGAGGGAGACAGAGAGAGAGACAGAGAGAGAGCGAGTGTGTGTGTGGGGGTTAAAAAGTCACTGCTGATTGTTTGGCCAGAGGCAGTTTGAACTTTCTCTCTCTCTCTCTCTCTGGCTTTGTGTCTCTCGCTCCTCTTACATGTAACAGCAGAGGACCAGATGACTTTAACACAGTGCGGCTCCTTTAATACTGTACGTATGATGTGTGTGGTCTGTCTGACCTGACAGGCTGATCTCAGGCTGATCTCAGGCTGATCTCAGGCCGATCTCAGGCTGTTGTCAGGCTGATCTCAGGCTGTTAAACGGCTGATCTCAGGCTGATCTCAGGCTGATCTCAGGCTGTTAAACGGCTGATCTCAGGCTGATCTTAGGCTGTTGTCAGGCTAATCTCAGGCTGTTGTCAGACTGATCTCAGGCTGTTGTCAGGCTAATCTCAGGCTGTTGTCAGGCTGATCTCAGGCTGTTAAACGGCTGATCTCAGGCTGATCTCAGGCTGTTAAACGGCTGATCTCAGGCTGATCTCAGGCTGTTAAACGGCTGATCTCAGGCTGATCTCAGGCTGATCTCAGGCTGTTAAACGGCTGATCTCAGGCTGATCTCAGGCTGTTAAACGGCTGATCTCAGGCTGATCTCAGGCTGTTAAACGGCTGATCTCAGGCTGATCTCAGGCTGTTAAACGGCTGATCTCAGGCTGATCTCAGGCTGATCTCAGGCTGTTAAACGGCTGATCTCAGGCTGATCTCAGGCTGTTAAACGGCTGATCTCAGGCTGTTAAACGGCTGATCTCAGGCTGATCTTAGGCTGTTGTCAGGCTAATCTCAGGCTGTTGTCAGACTGATCTCAGGCTGTTGTCAGGCTAATCTCAGGCTGTTGTCAGACTGATCTCAGGCTGTTTTCAGGCTGATCTCAGGCTGTTTTCAGGCTGATCTCAGGCTGATCTTAGACTCATCTCTCTGCTCCTCTGTCAGCCTCTGGTCTTCATGCTGTACATGCTGCAGCTTGTTCTGCAGATGTTCATCACTTCATACCATCATACATGCTCATACATGAAGAACACACTGACTGTGTGTTACAGCTGTGTTTGTCCTTTTTGTGCCCGTCATCTTGTAGAGGAGATGAAAACATCTGAACCGTGAGGGTGGAACATTCTGACATTTGGACAAACATGAGACTTAATGACCTTCAGAGACACAGTATGAAACTGACTGATCGGACGTCATGTGACCGTGCACCATGTGACAGGCCTCATTAGAAAGCTCTGACTCCAGGGATGCACACACATCATCTTAACATGTATCAGACTGAAGTCTAACGCTTAAAATTCAAATCAAAGTGAAACCTGGAAACTAACGAGCGGATCAATGACTCACATCGACGATGAGGAAGTCGAGCCAGCACCAGTAGTTCGTGAAATACTTCTTGAAGCCGTAGGCAAGCCACTTGAGCAGCATCTCCAGGATGAAGACGTAGGTGAAGATCTTATCCGCATACTCCAGCACCACCTTAACCACCCTCCTCTGCTCGATGTAGATGTCCTCAAAGGCCTGCAGGTGGCAGCAGAGAGAGGCGGCCGTGGTCACAGGCTACAGACGTTCATGTGATTCATACATTTAAGGAGGACATTTGAGCTTGTTGTGTTTGTTTTGTTGACCTGAGGTCATGTCCAAACTGCTGCACCGCTACAATCACAAACGTGTGGATACCTAGCGGCTGATTGGATGAAACATCCCTCAGTTATGAGCTGCTTTAAACCAATGAAATCAAAGAGTCGTCAAAGTGGAAATATTTAGAGGCAGCAAACTCCAAGAAAAACAGACTTTAAGACTTTAAAACATGAGAAATGTCTGTTAACAGTGACACCTGTGGCCATTTAGTGAACTGCAGGCAGGTCCTTGCTGTCCACTCATGTGCAACCCTTACAGCTGCATGGAGTTAATATGCTATTAGCCTAGCTTAGCATAAGGCTGAATCTAAAGCATGTCGGTCAGCATGTAGCGTGTGATTTTAAGGACAGTTACATGCTGGAACTACTTTTTTAAATCCATCCGCCATGAACTTCTTAATATGACCACAAGAGGGCAGCCAGCAGGGGGCGCGCTGAGCCACTTTGTGACCCCAGTGTATTTGCAGCAGCATGGACACACCTCAACTAAAGAGTTTATCTTTATGAGAACAACAGTGTGTGTGTGTGTGTGTGTGTGTGTGTGTGTGTGTGTGTGTGTGTGAGAGAGAGTCTGACCAGTGCTCCAGAGCTGAGGAGGATCATGAAGATGATGAAGGACTCAAACCAGCTGTGCTCTACAATCTGGTAGCAGGTCTTCCTCAGCCTCCACCAGATCTGCCCGAGCCCGGCCGTCGTGTCGATCTCACAGCATTGAAATCTCGAGACGCACACTGTGGACACACACACAACAGACAGACACACAACCATGAAGACAAACAGGAGCAGACACGTGGACGCTGTTCTTCTTTTCCTGATCACATCAAGTTAAACAAAACAAGCTTGCATGTTAGCTGCAGGGCACGCACAGACACACACAAACACCCACACGCACGCACACACACACACACACACACACACACACACGCACACACACACACACACAGGCATGCACACGTGCACACACACAACGGGTCATGTCATGACTGCTTTGTTTGTTGTACACAGATGACCCAGAGCATAAAGTGCTATGTTTCCCTTTCATTGATTTGTGTGTGTGTGTGTGTGTTTATTTGTGTTCAATGCCCCTGAGCATGCAAACATGTATTCTGTGCAGAGACCGTGTGTGTTGATGTGTGTTGTCTTGTATAACTCCTGACTCTTTGACAGATGTTAAGTTTCTGCTTTCCCACAACAACCCATCCTGTGTGTGTGTGTGTGTGTGTGTGTGTAATGGAGTGATGAAGATAGCAGATTGCAGCATTCACATCAGATTTACGTTCACTCTGTGCACACAGGAAGGTGAACTCTGTCTTTGTATCACGTTCAGATTTGTATAAAAAATCTAAATTGTAACATCAGAAACCATAATGTTAACAGCTGCTCCTTCAACATCCAGCACACAGAACGCTCCACCTTTACCTCCACTTAGCCTCCAACAACACAACAAACACAGCAAGAAGACCTCCAGACAGACTCTCAGAATGTTGGTCATGTGACTGCTGCTCACATCCATCATGGCTTCCTGCTGGTTGCTGAGGAGGACGGAAGTTTGTGGTTTTACCGAGTCTTGTTGATGTGAACATATGATGCATTCAAGGACTACTGGAAAGTTGGACGTTTGTCATTTTTATCTTGTCTTCTCAAAGTGTTTTGATGGAAAATTCGTCACCTATGATGCATTCAAGTTCAAAGCCTGATGGTCCTTCCTGTTTCAGGCTGTGATGTCTGTGACAGCGTCACCACAGAGCATCATTCTCTCTGACCTGCTCTCTGTTAGCAGAGCGGACGGAGTGTGAAAGCAGAGCCGAGCTCCTTCCCCTCCAGACTCTGCCAAACAGCAGCTGTTGGATTAGCTTTGATTCATTTAGAAGATTGATGCGTCCATCTCCACTGTCCCTACACGCCGCCCGCTTCTTCCTGATTCAGCAGTCCTTCACAGCAGGCAGACGTTTGTCACCGGCTGGACTCAGAGCTGCCGCTCCGACAGGGAGAATGCAAACACAACTCTTCCTCTGAACCGCAGTACAGTACAGATATGTGTTAGTGAAGGAGGAGTGAGGCAAACTACATGACAGAACAGAGAGAGGAGGTGAGGAGGAGCAGGAGGAAGGAGAGGAGAGGAGACGAAGAGAGGAGAAAGGATGTCAAATTGTTTGAAGAGAAAAGAGAAAATAAAGTAGTGAAGGCGTCGATCAATCAGAACTCTGATGATCCGTCCGTTCCTCCGCCATCATCCTCCATCTTGAAAAGAAAAATGTGTGCTTGTCTGAAGGACAATCACATGAAGACAGAAAGAGTCCAGCAGCAACCAAGAGGAGGACATGATGATGAGGAGGAGGATGAAGGAGTTTGACCTCTTGACCTTTTGACCTCACTGTCATCAACACATTTTGGGGACCAGAACAAATCTGGTCCTTTGGCGTCAGCTCACTGTGGACCAGTACCACCAGTATGCTGACACGGCATTGTGTTATTGTGTGTGTGTGTGAGGTCGGGCCAGCTGCTGCAGAAGTAGGCCAGAAAAATGACAGAACAGCAGCCGGCAGACACCAGCTGTGTGTGTGTGAGGTCACAAGGAGGAAGCAGTGTGTGTGTGTCTGTGAGTGTGTGAGGACAAGGAGGAAGCAGTGTGTGTGTGTGTGTGTGTGTGTGTGTGTGTGTGTGTCTGTGAGTGTGTGTGTCTGTGAGTGTGTGTGTGTGTGTGTGTGTGTCTGTGTGTGTGTGTGTGTCTGTGAGTGTGTGTGGTGTGTGTGTGTGTGTCTGTGTGTGTGTGTGTGTCTGTGAGTGTGTGTGTGTGTGGTGTGTGTGTGGTGTGTGTGTGTGTGTCTGTGTGTGTGTCTGTCTGTGAGTGTGTGTGAGTGTGCGTGGTGTGTGTGTGTCTGTGTGTGTGTGTACACCCAGTTCTCATTTTAAACAAGTTCTTATAAAGCCTGAATCTCTGCCCCAGCTGAAAGTCTGTGGACGGGCCTGCGGACCGGGTCTGGCCCGTAGGTTGGCCTCAGACCGGCGCTGCGTCCACATGTGAGGAGGTGGGACTCTGTTGTCTTTGATCTCCTCCTCCACCTAAAGTCTCGCTGCGTCTGGGTGCGGCCGAGCGGAGCTGCAGTCTCACACAGGGTCGTCCTTTGTTTCGTTTGTTTTCAGTGCTCTGGACTGCAGTGCTAAATAAACACGGTAAAAGCAGAGCTAATAAATCCTCCTGTGGTCCAGACTCATTGTCACTACTGTGCTGTGTTTACTGTCTCTCTGCGGTTCCCAGAACTCCTCCCTGTACACCTGAGGACGGCTTCAGGAACCAGAGCAGCAGAAGAGGAGGAACTCCTCAGGGTTTCATTAAAGGAACTCTTTCCTGTAGGAGGCTGACGGTGTAGCACCAAGCAGCAGCGTGAGGTTCTGTGGTCCAACCAGGAACTTAGACTCTCACAAACAGCCAATCAGATTCCTCCACCGTCTTTTAGATGATCACAGTAAATCAATACTGTTAATGATCCTGACTGGTTTGATTCAGCAGGATCATCTTCACTTTATGGTGTTTGAAGCCTGGATATGATCACCAGGAGCTAAAAGCTAACGCTAAGCTATCAACCAGCTACAGCACGGTCACATGACCACAACATCAGGCCTGAGGGGAGGGGGGTGCTCGCTTCAGGCTGCCACCCACAGGGCCCGGCCTTGTTTTTTATAGTCATTCATAATTAAAGTGTTTTTGAGCTGAATCACCAAAAAAAGTTCGTTTTTTTAAATAATGAAAAAATAATAATAAGAACTTCCTCTGTATTTGAAGTGATATTTTAAAAATAAAAGGAGGTCGGAGGATGTGATTAATACACCACATCCAGAGACCAGGGTCCTAACAAGGTGGAGATTTATCCCAACAAATGTGTGTGTGTGTGTGTGAGAGCTTCCAGCTGTGAAGGATTGTGTCTGTATATAAATGTGTGTGTGTGTGTTCCTCCATGCTGTGATTACACAGCACAAACAGCAGCCTCCCTGCTGGCTGTCAGTGAGACGGAGTGTGTGTGTGTCTGTCGGCCTGAGCGGCGACGCTCCCCCCACTGCTGATTATTCATCACGCAGGGGGAAAGGTCGGCCGAACGGGAAAGTCTCAGCGAGCGGCGCCGACGAGCCGAAGAGCGACGAGGCGCAGGACGTATTTAGACTAACGAAGGCCGGCGTGTTGTTTATACATGACCAACCAAACAAAGAAGACCTTCATCTGGAAGTCTTCATCACAGTCGGATTCATATACCTACAAAACTGCATGACCTGACCTTTACGGCGCCCCCTGCTGTGTGTTTGTGTGACTACATGTTGGCCAGAAATGACACATTACATCATAATAACAACACACATCATGACCACGAGCAGAATCCGGTTCTGATGTGTCCGGCAGCTCTTCCAGGTCAGAACCCAGAGGCTGGCAGTGCAGCAGCATCCTGTCAGGTCCTCGGGGCGTCCGCCTGTCCTGCAGCCTTCACATATGTACACTCCGTGTGTGCAGAGCCGAGGCTGAGAAAGTATGTGTTCAGTGTGTGCGTTAGTGCAGCGAGCGTCGGATTAGCTGCCTCATTAGCCGTCTAAATGTCACCTCATTGGTTAATGTTGTGATGCCGCATGGCGTCCGCAGACCTGCCAACCTTGAAGAAATTTATGGGTACTACCCCCCCCCCCCAACACCAAGGAGGGGCAGGTGGGCAAGTGGTTCAAATGCAGAGCTCTAATTGGTCGAAAGCGTTTGACTCCACTTACACAGACTGCTGAAACTCAAAATGAGACGAAATGAGACGCACACACGAAGCGAACTGTTCAAGCGTACTTAATGCGTGCAGAGTACGAGGACCTCGTACATGTTGGCAGGTCTGTGTGTGCGAGGCCTGCACTGCAGCAGACACACAAAATGGCTGCCAACGTGCCCATGAGAAGACACTTCTTTTACCTGTCGCAGCCATGCGCCATCTTGTGGTCACATGAATAAGTACGAGTACAATTTACTAGCTAGAGCGGGACTCGTCACCGTGGTAACCAGGAAAACAGCAGACAAGGTTGTTGAAGGATGTGAAACGTACAAAAATGGTGTGTGTGTGTGTGTGTGTGTGTGTGCTGAGCACGGTGCATCTATGTGAGGGTACCAGGGGTCGTTTCCAGTCACCTGTCGGGGATCACTCAGAGCAGCGTTCAATAACGGCTCGATGGTGCTCACAGCAGCACGCCTGGCGGAGGCGTCAGCTCCACCTACAGGTGATGTAATGAGACCTTTAGAGCTGCATTCAATGAAAAAGTGTTTGGTGTTTGGCTGCTTTCAAAACGAGCAGAGGGGGTTTCCTAACACACACACACACACAGATAATAACTCTGTCAAGTGGGCTGATTGAGTGTCGGATTACTGATCGCTTGTTTTCATTGGATTACCCGACAGACATATCGGGGAAAAGCCTATTAGTTGCCATGGAAACAGAAAGCTGTGGTAATCAGAGCTCTAATAACAGAGGCAGGCGGACGCTGCAATCAGCGGAGTGAAGATCAGCTGGTGATCTTTTACAGGAAACACGGCGTGAACGCAGCCCATTCATTAAACGCTGCTCAGGTCTATCTTACTGTAAAGTCCTTCCTGTCGACGCAACAATTCGCACAGTGATGTCACCGGTGATGAGCCTCAGACCCCTTCATCCCCTCCTCATCCTCCTTCGTCTCGTCTTGTTTGTCCAGTCAGTGAGGAATGATATGACGGTGAAACCAAACAACCTGTCCACAAACAGATGTCAGCACAGGAGAGCTCCCTCCTCAGGACAGGTCTCAGCTGTTCATCTACACCTTAGAGACAGTGGTCACTCCTCTGAGGACAACAATGTCCACATGTCAGACAGAGAGGACAGAAAACCCCTCTCTAAACAGAGGAGGAGGGCTGAGGCTCCAGCTCTCACCTCATCTCTTCCAGCAGGTTTCACCCCCGTTCAAACCAGAACAATGGGTCGTTAACTAGTCCTGCACAGGACCCTGCTGCTGTTTCTGGTCCTTAACTGACCCTTAACCAACAACAGGGATCTTAGTCACTAAAGATCCTCCCACAGAGGAGCACATAAAACCATGGAGGCCACATCAGAACAGCAGCAGAACTGAAGAAGCCACTAGAGGGATGAAACGAGTCCATCGAGTCGATTAAAACGTCACATGACCTGGATGGAGGAGAGCATCCACAGACATGTGCAGGCCTGACTCTGGGTATCATGGGTGCAGCACGAGTGATTCTATTGGTCAAGTCAAACCATCCATCAAACACTGAGCTAAGGTCCACGCCGGCTCTAAGACAAATCTGTGCGCTGCAGCAGGAGAGCGGCTGAGTCAGGAAGGAAGCGAGGTGTTTGTGTTTCACCTGGGTTACTCACAACATGGTCATTAATCTCATCCTGAAAGTTTGGGGGCATGTGGGCGGCTGCTGGTTACTGGAACCATCACGTGAGAGCAGGGACGGATCTTAAAGCGCCGCAGGAGGTTCAGCGCTTCGACCTACAAATGTGTGCATCAGGCAGCAGAGGATGATGGTGTCACACACACACACACACACACACACACACACACACACACACACACGCACTTTAAAGCATGGATTTGTCTTCAACACAGAGAAGATGAGAGAAAGACAAACAGGAAGCTGCCTTCACACCACATGAAACAGCTCTGTGTGAGAACATGGCGAGGTTCTTCATTCTGCCCACTAACATCCTCCTCCTCCTCTTCCTCCTCCTCTTCCTCCTCTTTCCAGTACAGGACCACGGCCTCCGAATCACAGGTGCTCATTCTCATCGATCTTTTTTTGTTTCTCAGGAAAGGGCTGCAGCTTCCGGCGGTCCTTCAGACATTTATGCCTAAAATTCATCTTTATTTTTACAGATTAAATGAAAATTTCACGACAAATTAAAAAGTAGAATTCAGGCCGATGCTTCATCAGAATATTTCAGGGTTTATTTGACCTGTTTAAATTCTCCGTGTTTGCCTGAAGCCACAGCTGCACCTCTGATTTGCATTGTTCTGCTATCAGTGTAAAAAGTCATTATAAATGCACAGCTGCGTGTCATCAGACATAAATAATGCTTCCAGCATCTCAGCGTAGCGCGTCATGGCCACTCATTGGCCGACGTTAGCCCAATAACACTCCAGTGTTCCCCCGCTGTCTGCAAGACAAATCTGCGCCCCGTGTGCTGAGTCAGGAGGGAAACAAGGTGTTTGTGCTTCACCCACGTTCGTCTCAGCACCATCATAAATCTCGTTATGAAAGTATTGGGGCGAGCAGGAGCGGGGACGGGCTAACGGGACGAAGAGCCGAACCAGCAGCTCCAAAACATCCGCACGTAAACAACAGGAACTTATTTCAGGCTCTTACATCATTCCCTGTGTTAACATCACCTCCACTTCACCTTCACTTTCAGAAGGCTAAATTAGCTTAGCTTAGCATTTCAGTGTCATTAGTGTGTGTAGTTTGGATTTAACGTTGTGTTTGTGTCGCTCTCCCCGACACTTTGTGTGTGTGTGAGTGTTTGTGTGTGTGCTTACAGTCAGGGAAGCAGTTGTCGGGGTCCATGGCCTCCTCAGCCATCTCTGAGTATTCGTCCTCCTCCTCTCCCGGCTTCCTCAGGTCCACCGTGCTGCCCTCTGATAGGCTGATGTCATCTTTCTGCTGAATGAGACAATCAAACCCAACAATCAGGAAGAAGGCTCCTCAAACCCAGCATCATGCCGGACATCACTCTGTCTGTTCATCACGTGTGTCACTCACAGCATTCAGATAAAGACCCAAACTTTAATGTACCCACTGATCAACTATTTTTAAAGGTCATCTGTTCCACAGGCCCATCATGGAGCGGCGTGGACAGGATCTGATGTCACTGCTGAAACACCAACAGAACTGACATCACTTCCTCACAGGGCTCTGATTGGACCGGACCAACCCTGGTTCACCACCAGCTCAGAGACTGAAGCCTGGAGGATGGGTTTTTGAGTCCATGGTGTGAACAGAATTCAGGCTCATGACTCTTGTATTAAAGGCTTGTTAACCCATTAATCAACAGCTGCTTCCTGTGTGGACTGTGCAATGGTCTCTGTCTCCTGCCGGTCAGACAGGTCCATGCATGATGCACTGTTCAGCAGTGAAGCTGGACCTGACAGAGGACTATGACCGAGTTTGAAGGACTGGTTCTGTGTCCACTGTTTGTACCTGGACCGGTTTTATGCTCAGTGCTGTGTGTGATCCTCAGCATCACTCTGCTGCAGTCCAGGCTGAATGAGTCAGATTTATTGTTGCGTAACGTGCAGGAATCCTGGCTGAGGAAACAGAGGCGGCACCTTCCAAAGCCTCCCCCCATCAAAACCGCCGTCTGTTCACTTTGACTCTGAGATCTGGACAAAACTACACATTAGGAATCCCCCCCCCCAATCTCAGCTGACTTCAAAGGTCCCCGTTTGCTGAGCATCATGGGAGTTTAACTTTACAAAGGGACGAGGGAGCTGGAGGGATAGGAGACAGCTTTTCTGCTGAGGACTGACGAAGGAAATCTGGCAAGACCGGTCCGGACAAAGACACAGCAGGGGTGTGTGTGTGTCTGTGAGTGTGTGTGTGTGGCCAGGTGAGCTAACTACAGTACCTGAGTCAACAGCTAACTCATGAATACATTCAGAGTCTGGGAACAGAGAGCAGCCACCGTGACGAATGCCAGCCTTGGACACACACAGACACACACACACGCAAAGGTGAAGCCAAACAGACGTGAATACACACCTAATCTCTGACACACACTTACACGTGAAAGCGAACACACACAAAAAAAAGCGGATAATGTAACACACACGCAGCATCCTTGAGCCGAAGCCTCCTGACAGCTGACATCCATAATGAGAGGTTTAAATGTATTTCTATTCATAAGCTCTTTCTATTGTGGAGCCAGAAGGCTGTGAGACTCGTTCAGGGACAGTACGGTAATCTGACTACTCTAATCTCTGTCAAACAGCAAGGATGGTGAAAAAAACTGTGGAACAGTCCGTGGTGAGTTCACTGCCTGTAAGGTGCTCAGGGACATACGTCCACTGATGATAGCTGCACCTTCTCCACGTATGTTGGCGTCTGTCCTCACCTGTCCTCACCTGACGTCCACCTGTCCTCATCCTGTCCTCACCTGTCCTCCAAGTGTCCTCATCCTGTCCTCACCTGTCCTCCACCTGTCCTCACCTGACCTCCACCTGTCCTCCACCTGACCTCCACCTGTCCTCACCTGACCTCCACCTGTCCTCATCCTGTCCTCACCTGTCCTCCACCTGTCCTGTGATCTACACTGGTAATCGAAGTGCAGACAGCGTGGTGCGTTCAGGTGTTTGTTTCAGTGTGTTGCTGCCTTTCATTCATTCATCAGTTAAGTGTTTTGTGCTAACAAATGCAGAAATAAGACATAAGTCTTTGTGTGTGAGGCTGAGAAGCAAAAGAAGCTGCAGAGACTGATGGAGGCTGAGAAACTCCACCAACACCAAGCCGTCACTGCACACAGCGTCAGGCAGCAGAGAGCCGAGCGGGCGGCGAACACGGCGCCATTTTCCAGGTATTTATGTGTGTTTGCTGTGAGTCTGCAGGATCATTCAGGATGTTTTGATGTCGACCGCTTCAGAACAGACAGGAAAAATCAAAGCAGGGCGGCGGCGTCCATCTCACACCACCTGTGTGCAGACACCACCTGCAGAGGTCAGCGGCTGCACAGCACACACCTGGCCCTCACACAGCAAAGGCGTTTATAACTGACTCCTCGTGGTGGAGGCGACACTGTCCTCCTGTGTTTGGACCAATCAGGGCCCTGTAAGGAGGTGCTGTCATTGTGTGAGCGTTGATACATAAATGTGTGTTTTATGGTCACAGTGCCCTCACACAGACGAAAACAACCCTCACAGGTCCCCGGTTTGGCGGATGGATATGTTGTTTATCCAGAAGTAGTTCCAGCATGGTTATTTCTGAATCCTGTTGTGTTCCGTCAGCTAAGCTAGGCTAACACCTTAAATTCACCAACCACAGATGCTTGAACTGTCACTAAATTTCAGCTAGCAGGCTAAACTTAGCATGTTTACTTATGTTAACAGCTTGACGTTAACTCGCTGTAACAGTGCAGTTAATGGATGGTTGGGTTAGCTAGCTGTAGCTTAGCTACACAGCATGGAGCTGGCGTGTACAACAAGCTTTGCTGCTATTTTTTTTGGCCACCATGAAAGTCCCATCACTACCAGCAGAAACAAATAACCACAGGGGGGCGCTAACTACATCAACCTGGATTACTCCCTTATAAATGTGTTTTCTAGGTGAGGGCAGGTTTTTAGGATAAATACAGAGGCTCTGCCAGAGGCACACGTCTGACAGTAAATAACAAACACCGGCCTGTTTGCACCCAGTCTCGGTGAAGGACAGAAACGAACAGACGTTTACAGACGAAGCTTCTCCAGACGCTGCTGACAGCACCCTCAGCTCTGAACTTTTAATGGCTGCCACTGTAAACACAGCAGTCTGACCTTTGACCTTGTCTGTTGACCGCGCCCACCCCGACCAGCTGATCCGAGCTTTACGACGCAGTAAAACCACATTTAGTGATTTATGACGCCGTTAAAGGCCGGGTCAGCTATTTAATTATTACATAACCAAACCGCGCTCTATTAGAACTCCAGAGCTGAAGCGGCTTAACAGCTTCTATTTACAGTGAGCTGTTTGTGATCCGAAAATAAATTACATACAAGAGACCTGGAGAGAGAGAGAGGGGGGACGGGGCGAGAGAGGGGGGACGGGGCGAGAGAGGGCGACAGCAGAGGGGAGAGGAATTACAGGCAGAGAAGATAACAAGCGAGAGATGAATGGACGGCCCGGCTCTGGTACTGACTGTAGCAGCATTAGCATTAGTTAGCTCTGTGGCCGAGTTCAGCTTTATGTCCTTAGACACAGTTCAGTGAGTCCACGCTGTGTCTGATCTGTAACACTCAGTTTGAAACACAGGGGGCGCTCAGATCAAGTCTGTGCACTCATTAGCAACAAGTAAGAAATGACGTGTTGTAACCACTGACAGTAAAAACTATGGACAGACCTTCAGGGACGTCACCGTTTGATTCTGAAGAGCTGTTTTGAGGCTCGGTGGGAGGCTCCAGGACGCTCTGACCGCCGCCATGTTGGCAGCACCACGTCCGGCAAAACTCCAAATATGGACACAGAGGGGGAGCACGGGCGGAGTTTAGGGGGGCGGGCGATCGTGGAAACAGGAAGCTCGCACTGTGATACAGCATAATGGCCATAATTATGCGTAATTTTAAGTCAGAATATAATTAAAACAACTTGTAAAAAAATCCACCACCCCCCCCCCCCCCCCCGTACAATTGACGCTAGAAGGGAATTATCATCTGAGACCAGAATGGTTTTTTGTACCAGGCTGTAAACATGTTTTTTCTGCTGTGAAGTCGAACATTTTAACATGGAGGAAGAAGCTAGAATTAGAATAAATTACTGAATGAGATTCACACATGTTCAAAAGCAGATTTAGATTTGGTGATGATTGAAAACACTGATCTGTGTTTAATTAAGAGAGAGCGAGGCTAAAGGACAATGACAGAGAGAGAGAGAGAGAGAGCTATAAATACGCTGAGGCTCAGTGCTAATATGTTGGTGTTAGCTGAGGATTGAGTGCGCTGTAAAAGCAAAACAAACAGATATCAGTGACCTGCAACCTGAGCCCTGACTGACAGGCCGCTCGCTCTCCCTCTCTCTCCCTCTCTCTCTCTCTCCCTCTCTCTCTCTGCCAGTGTCAGGAATGAGTTCATAAAGGTCACACACAAATCCTAGGAGTTATTTCTGGGTCACTGGGGTCAGGTCAGCTCGAAACGGACTCAGATTCTAAACACAACTTTATATATAACAGCAGAAAATGACAAAGTCCTGCCCTTGTGTTGGGTTGTGAGTCCGAGCCGGGCCGGGCGGTGCTGAGGCTGCACCCTGAGCTAACCTTCACTAGACCACAGAAAGAAAGTGAGAGAGGGGCAGGAGATGGAGTGAGAGAGGGCGGGAGATGGAGCTCCACCTGAAGCTGGCTGCTGACTAATCGTATTCAGGTTCCACCAACACCTTTCTGTTGGTACATTATTTAACCGCCTATGTAGGTCATGTGCTGCCTAACACACATATTGTCTGAAATAATTAAAAAAAAACATGTTTGTTGCTGAGGCAGCAGCGAAAACACACAAACACACCACATGAATTATGTAGACGTCAAAATATATAAGAGAAAATAAAGCAGCCGCGTGTTTGCCTCGCAGCGTGTGTGTACCTGAGATCTGCAGGTATAATAATAGGCGGTGACGACGAACAGCGTCAGAGCAGCTGCTCTGGTTTCACCACGTCATCGATCTCACTTTCATCCGGACGCCAGACGAAGTTAAACAATGAAAAATCATTTGGAAAATTTTTAAGAATCCTAGAAAGCCGCTCTCTGATGGAGCGGCACCAACACTTCCTGTTCCTGTGTCACATGGTCAGTCCATGGAAGATGCCTGACACAGTCTTGTGGACTCTGTTTAATCTGATAGCATCAAATAGCACATGTAGCACAAGCTACCAGCTCCTAAACACACAGACAAACCCGGGAAGACAGAGATTAGCTTAACTTGCTGCGACATTCAAGCTAATGCCGTCCAAAACGTCACATTTTACCGGTATGTTACAACTGTTGTAAGTGTTTTATCAGATTTATTGAGAGAGACGCCAAGTTCGCAACACTTGTCTGCATGCCAGAGGGGAAAAAAGCCTCCCTGCATTACCTGCTTACCATTACCAGCTATTGTGATGCTACATGTAGCCGCTAGCTGTGTGAATATCTAATTAGAACATCCTGGCTAACTCCTTGTGATGCTAAAGTCTAACATTTGAGTCATAGACACACAAGGAGACACTGCGGGGACAGGTCTCTAACAACAGACTGAAGCCCTGCAGCTGGTCTCCAAAAGGGGGCGGGGCATTGGAGAAGACCATGTGACACAGACACAGGAAGTGACTGCTCAGTGGACGGCTTTGTTTGTTTGTTTTTCTCTTGGCTAAACATTAAATACAAACTGATGCAAAGTTAAGACAATATTTACACATTTTCTACGTCCACTGCAGAGTGGTGCATTATGGGTATTTTGTGCCCCAGTGCAGTGTTTGTGCAAAGTGCCTGAATCGGCTGAAGTGAAGCTGTGAGTTAAATATTTCAGGGGGTTCAGGAAGAGGTTTGTTCATGCCAGGAAACACTCGCACAGTTTACAAACGCTGGAGGGGGGGATGTTCCAGAGGCACACACACACACACACACACTGGAAACACACACACACACACACACACACACTGGAAACAAAGCTTGATGTTAAGTTGTTGTGAAAGCAGTGATGCTCTCTGACTCTCTCTCTCTGACCCCCCCCCCCCACCAGCCTCTCTCTACATGTTTCTATCTCTGTGAGGACCCTCATTACCTGAACACCCTCTCTAACTTTAACCTGATGTTGCCCTCTGAACCCTCAGACCCTCCTGCTGTCGGCCGACCACAGTGTCCTCACTCCACATGTTAAACACTGTGAGCGGTCCTCACAGAGACTGACGTCCACAGACACACACACACACTCTGACTTGACAACAGCCGTTTTGGGAGGAAAAATATGCTCCTGAGTTTCGTTCTATTTACGCTGCCCTTTCACATTAGGTCAGAGCCTGTGTGTTTCTGTGTTTCTGTGTGTGTGTGTGTGTGTGTGTGTGTATAGCTCTTACATTTGCATGTTTCACCTCACGGCTAACTGGCTCCTGCACCGCGCACTGACCGAGATACAGAGCCTCCTGTTTGTCACATTTTATGAAGTGTCCACATGAATACACTGAGTCTGGCTCTATTTTAACCCCTTCACGCCTCCACCTGATTACTTCATGCTTGTTGGTCACATTTAGCTCCTCAGCCCGGTGAGTGAAGGCGATCAATTAGTGTCAGGTAGCTGCTGAATTTAGGTGATTATTTTCAATATTTTCAGCTTTCCGTGATAATTCATCAGTTATGTTAGCTTGAGCCAAGTGTGAGCTAGTTTTCATACACAGTTATCAAGTGTAGCTTCTATGTATTGTCTGTGTCGGGCAGCAGGAAGCAGCGCGGCGGGTTTGGAAAGAAACATCAGAGACGCCGTGATGGAGGGGCGAGAGAGGGAGAGAGAGAGGGAGAGAACAGGTGCACAATATGATTAAAGAGGAGAGGTGATGATGAACTGAGTCAGCACAGGTGTGCACACACACACAGACACACACACACACACACACAGACACACACACACGACACAAATCTGTCATTTCATGTTAGATACAAACAGAAGAGAGACGACGCAACATCTCCTCTCCCTCTGCCTCTCCTGCAGTGTGTGAACACACACACACACACAATAAGCCATTTTAGCTTTATGAGTTTTGTTCCTGAAGGAGTCATTACACTGAAAAATGTGACACCACACCTTACGAACACCGCATGACCACACACAAACACACACAAGCCTGTGTGCACACACGCCTACCTACACACACACACACACACAAGTTGTCTGTGGCTCAGTCTTTTTGTCCTTTGAATAGATGGAGAGAGACAGGAGGCACACACACACACGCAGCACTATATACACTAATATACACCCTTTTAGCACAAACATATCACACACACAGCGTTGCAGAGTGAGAAAAATGCCGGACCATAATGCACTGCCTGAGGCCTCCAAATCTATCTGAGACCCTCTTACTGAGTGTGTGTGTGTGTGTGTGTGTGTGTGTGTGTGTGTGTGTGTGTGTGTGTGTGTGTTATGGACCCTACCATCAGTTTAAGTGAGACAGAGATGCACTAACATCCATACATAAGTGCATTAATGCACACATTTACCATCACCGGATGTAACTTTCAGATTATGTAAATACATTAGTGCGACCACACACACAAACATGTTGAGGTGTGCGTTCACAAAACCTGAGCAGCTGCTGCTAAAAGTGTTTATAATGAAAGTTGTTACATTACACACAACTCAGGACTGCAGCATGTAGGCCGACAAAACACAGAGCAGCGCCAACACGGCGCCATGCTGCGCCTTCAGGCAGGCAGCTGGTGGTCTGACATGTGACCCGACATGTGACCTGCCTGTCACGCTCTTTACTTCTGCAATCCTCTAGTGGCCACTGGATGAACTGCAGGTTCTGGATGCTCGTCTGTAACAAGCTTCTCCGACCTTTTATTGACTGTGGTGACACGAATCCTGCCCCGATAATAACATCTGACCCCCGCTGACTGTGGCTGAGCACACCTCAGGAACAGACCTCTCACACACACACAGACACACCTGCTGACCAACAGGCAGTTGTTAGAAGGTAACCTCTGGGGGAGACGACAGCTGACTCACACTCGCACCTGAGCTTGTTTACGTAAGACACAGGTGTGTGTGTGTGTGAACTAGAAAGCAGTCAGGCCAGCAGACAGTTAGATCTCCTCCCTACCTCCTCCCTCTCTTCCTCTTCCTCTTCCTCTTCCTCGGAGCCCTCACTCTGCTCCTCCTCCCCTCCCTCCTCCTCCTCCTCCTCTTCCTCCTCCGGGAACTCCACGTCCGACTCTCCGGGGGCGATGGGGACGCTGATGGTCAGGTTGGGATTCGTCATGTAGCTGTCGTCCTCGGGCACCACATACTTCTCCACGTGTCGGCCTGGGACGGAGACACACACAGAGTCTTTGTGGAAAATAATCTCAGGAACTCCCGTCTGTTGCATTCAGGGGTGCTCCGAACTTCCTGGAACCATGGCTGGTTGCTTGGCAACAGCAGTGAGGCATGTTTACATGTTGTGTTTCTTGTACGGAAGAAAACAAACTAATCTGACATAACATGTTCAATATGAGGTTCCTTAAAGACAGAAACTGGAGGATAAGGAGCTGAATGATGCGTTCACTGTCACATGATGTGTCTGTGCGCGTGGTACCTATGACGGCTCCGTTAGCCTCGGTGTGTATCGTGCTCAGTCGCTTCAGCTTCATCATGGCTTTGGCCTCCTTCCGTTTCTGACGACGGCGCTTTAGGTTTCCATTGAAGAAATCCACCACCTGCATCACACACACACACACACAAATCACAAGCGTCAGACACACACACACAGACAGATTATCTAAGGGTCAAACAGGTGGAGAGGGCGGGACCTGTCTGCGGCACCAGGCCAGGCCTCGGGTGATCCTGTGGATGGCGATCTGAAGGTTGTTCATCTCGCCATCATCATCAGGAGCCGAGAGGTTGTCCGAGCTGAAGCTGCTGAGGAGCAGAGCCAGGAAGAGGTTCAACAGCTGGAGGGAGAGAGGGAGAGAGAGAGAGAGAGAGAGAGAGAGAGAGAGAGGTCAGGATGTCAGCAGGGTCTGTCCTCTGGTGAACAAGAAAACATCACAAAGGAACATCGCGTTGAGCGCACTCACGCCAGCCATGCTCTGCACAATAATAATGACGCTTTGTTACATCTGTGGTGCTCACACCATGGGGCTGTCACAGTGTGGATGAACTTACACACCACTTTTACCTGAATGTGGGCAAAGAGGTGGAGCCTGGTGGAGTAGAACTTAAATTCTTATTACCGTAGAAACAAGAGAATTGAATTAAGGTCTCCCTTGTGGCCCTCAAGTGGCAGCTGGAGGAACTGCAGGAGCCAGCACACACTGTTTACCCTCTTTATATGCAGATGTTCCTTCTTGTTTTCACTCTCTCTCTCTCACACACACACTCACACACAGAAACACACACGTATCATAGCTTCCGGCAGAGGTTGATTATTCAGTGTGTGCTGAATAATGCCTGAAGCCCGCATTAACCGAGTTGGTGTGCTGCTCTTAGCCAGATTGGCTTCCCCAAAACCACAGCTGAGTGTGTGTGAGTGTGTGTGTGTGTGACAGGCACTGGGTCAGGTAGATCAGGTAGCAGCTTCCTGTGTGTATCTTATGATTGTAGGCAGCAGAGCTCAGAGCTGTGGATGGACGGCTCACATCAGAGAGGAACTGTGTGTAAACAATTGTTTATTGTTTTGTTGTTGCACTGTAAAAAAATATATTTCAAAACAACAACAAGCTGCTTCGAGTGTTTGTTTACCACCGATGATTGTCTCACTGTCCATGTCTTCCTTTATCAATCAATTAGTCACACTCTCATGCAATCATATTGATGACAAGGCAATGTCACACACACACACACACACAGCCGGCAGGCTGCATGTCCCACAGCTGGCTGGTTGCTATGTAACAACTTGACTGAATCCAGCAGATTCCCAGATTCTGATTGTGTAAGAAGAAACCAGGCCAGTGGGTCAATATCTGACATCAGCAAGTAAACTGTGTGTGTGTGTGTTTTATATCTTATTTAAATTGATTAGATTTTATATAATTGATCAGATTAATATTTTTATTTTAGTTAAAATACTATAAAATGTGTTCATACATATATATTTATGTGTTTATTTGTTTATGCTCAGTATGAGGCTGGGTGGCTAATCAATATACACATTACACAATGTGTGTGTGACTGGATGTGTGTGTGTGTGTGTGTAATGAGTGTGTACTGGTGTTTTGAGTGTTATTGTTTGCACTACTGATCGGTGTTGGGCTGTCACATGCCCATTTTCACCAGCCCAAATCCCAGGCGTCTGATTGGCTGTGGGGCCAACCCTACCACCAATAGATCAATGCCATTGACTGGTTAACGTGGCAACATGCCCTGACAGCTCAACCAATGACCTTGCTGCTCTCCGATAGTCAATAACACATCGCTGACATGACGACAAAGACCTCATGTTTAACCTTCTTTAACATGACGGCTGGATTACATCTACACCACAGGAGGGCAGTGTGGAGGTGCTGGAGGAGGACAGGTACTGAGCGTGGACACCATCTACAGGAAGTGGCCTCTACTTTCCGAGGCAGCTGAGGTCCTTCAGCATCTGCAGGACGATGCTGAGGATGTTCTATGAGTCTGTGGTGGCCAGTGGCATCATGTATGCTGGTGTGTGCTGGGGCAGCAGTCTGAGGGTGAGGGACATCAACAGACTCAACAGAACCATCAGGACGGCGGCCATGTTGTAGGAGAGGACCTGGACTCTCTGACAGAGGTGTGTCAGAGGAGGACGTGGTCCAAAATAAAGACCATACTGGACTGTCCCTCTCACCCGCTCCACACTGTGCTGACCAGCTACAGGAGCTCGCTCAGCAACAGACTCTGACTCCCATGATGCATCACTGAGAAACACAGGAAGTCATTCCTTCCTGTCTTTATGCTGGCCCTGTGGGAGTGACCAAATAGATTAAATTGAATAAATTAAAAATGGCCGAGCAAGCTTAGCTCTGTATTAGAAGCCAAATCTTACAGAGTACGTCCAGGTTTAGGTGTAAAAATAAATCCGATCCTCAAACTGGAGCACAGACCTGCTGCTGTGGGCGGGAAACCCCTTTGAAAACCAGCAAGACAACTGGGTGTTTCAACTCAGTTCAATTCAATGTTATTTATCTCGTTTTACATTTAGAAATTGTCTCAAAGCTCTTCACAGAGACCCACAGTCTGAACCCCCTTCAGATCAACAGTGTCAGGAAAAACTTCTTTTAACAGGAAGAGACCTTAAACAGAACCTGACTCATAAGGAGGAACCTTCCTGCTGACCAGCCGGGTAGAGGAGGAGAAGAAGAGGGAGACAGGACAGAGAGGATGAAGGAGAGAGAGATGGAGTGATGCATCAGCGACGGATGTGCTTATGATTGGTGACAGTGAGAACCATCTGTGAGTGTGTGTGTTCGTGTGTGTTCGTGTGTGTCAATTTGTCAGTTTCCCGAGCAGCGGACCACCTGATACCCCCCAAAATTCACCTCGTTTAACTCGTTAAACGGATCGCATCAATTAGCCCGGGGAGCGGGCCAAACTTTCCCTCACACACACACACAGAATCTGTGAAACCAGAAAGGTGACAACACAGCTGAGCCGCAGGTCGACAGCAGGGACAGAGAAAAGAGTTCTTCTGTTTTTGTTAGTTTGTTTTGCTGGTTTGAATCTAGAGCATTTTTTGGTTACTTCTGAACAAACACTTGTCTCCGAATGAGACTAAAGTTCAGCTCGGGTAGCCGAGGAGAGTCCTGGAAGCAGCTGCTGTCCTGGAAACAGCCGACGCACGGCCGAGCATCACCCACACACACACAGAGGACGGTGGTGATGAACGAGCAGTGTCTGTTTTTGGTGTTTCTCCTCATCACAACTAACTCATGTGAGCAAAGCCTCATGGGAAAACTGTCTGAGAGAGATGAAACAACACAGAGAGCCTGGTTTCCCTCTACATGTGAAGCAAACCTTCTGACCGAGAGGGATCACGGCTGATGCTCCACCTCTTTGTCTGTTAGGAATTAAGGCAGACTGTGACGGCGCCGACATGACCGACCTCTATGGGTCTTCATGGGTCACGCTACAGGCTCCAAACTATGAGCATGTGTTAAACCACATGTTTGGTTTGGACCAATCACAGTCCTGTGAGGAAGGTTTCAGTAAAATGTTGATGAAGATTCTCAGTCATCCAGGTCATCAGACGTAGAGAAGATTGAAGCGAGGCGTCTGGACTTGTAGAGTTTTCTTGAAGACGTTTCGCTGCTCATCCAATTTTGCTCATTCATTTCAAACCTATGACTACACTGAGACAGAGACTGGTTCACCCGAAGGATAAGATTCCCAGGGAGAAACACAGCAATGTGATATATGCAGTCCAGTGCAGTGAGGAACACTCTGATATGTACATTGGAGAAACTAAACAACCACTCCACAGAAGAATGGCTCAGCACAGGAGAGCCACCTCCTCAGGACAAGACTCAGCTGTTCACCTCCACCTCAGAGACAAAGGACACTCCTTTGAGGACAACAATGTCCACATTTTAGACAGAGAGGAAAGGTGGTATGAAAGAGGAGTCAAGGAAGCATCTATGTTAAGCTGGAAAAACCTTCCCTTAACAGAGGTGGTGGCCTCAGACATCATCTTTCCACCACATACAATGCAGTGATTCCATCCATTCCCAGAAAGTTTACACATACTCACAGTAAGAACAAAGGGCTGTCCACCAGTCCCCCTCCGGCAGTTTCATAGTCGTTAGCCAGTCGTTAGACTCACCTGGCCCAGTCAGCCAGAACATCACAGGTAAGTATGGAAACATTTAGTGCTATTGTTTTTAAGTTTTTACCCAGACCCACCCACTGAGGTCTGTAACCACATATAAACCATGTTTCCCCACCAACAGTTAGAACTGATGAAGCTGCTTGGATGAGCAGCAAAACGTCTTCTAGAAAACTCTACAAGTCCAGACGCCTTGCTTCAATCTTCTCCACGTTTCAGTAAAACTTCCTTTTATGCTCATATTTTCCTCATAAAGACACAACAATCCTCTACACACATGCTAACTGCAACATGCTAGAGAAGGAGGAGGAAGAGTCTGATGGGGAGGAGGAGGAGGAAGAGTCTGATGAGGAGGAGGAGGAGGAAGAGTCTGATGAGGAGGAGGAGGAGGAGGAAGAGTCTGATGAGAGTGCATGGTGGCAGGTGTGCTGCAGATAAAATGCTGGCTCAGGAAAACACATTCAGCCGCTCATTTGTCATAAAGAGAAACAGCAAACGTAACATCTGCTCACCTGCTTCACACTGTGCAGCTGCACACACACACACACACACACACACACACACGTGAAGCGCTCACACATGCAGTCTGCAGGATGCAGCAGAAAGTGACAAATGAAACTGAACAATACACACACACACAGACACACACACCAGACTCACAGTAAAACAATTTCAGGAATAGCTAACGTATTTGAGTTTGCTCATCACTGATGTGTCTCATGCGTGTGGTGACTGCTACACACACACTGACTCAGCTACTGCCTGCGGGAACACAGGAACACACACTGTGTGTGTGTGTGTGAGATAAGAGGTAATTCCCCACCTCTCCCTTTATCTGCCACTGAAAGCATGGATGCTTATCACAGTTAGCTAAATATCACACACACACACACACTGAAAGTAAATGCTGTGTGTCTGTGTGTGTGTGTGTGATAGCTCTACAAACACCTGGCCCTCTCTCTCTCCTGCCCCACTGCCTTCTGGGTATTAGTGTAACATCATGAGGTTCACTGTCACGGCAACCAGGGCTCTCATCGTCCCTGGCAACCGTTTCCATGATGAAGGTTTGACAAAGTGAAACCAACTGTAAAAGTATTTTCTACTTCTGCCATCCTTTTCCTTCTTCTTCTTTCTCCTCCTGAGCTGTTTCCTCTCTCTCATCCTTAGTTATTATTATCTATCTTCCAGCCAGTGTTCCTCCTTTCATCCCTCCATCCTTCCTTCCTTCCTTCCTTCATCATCTCTTTTACTTCCTTCTGTTTCTCATACTTTACTTCCATCTAACCTATCCTTCTTCTGTCATTTGGTTTATTCTGCTCTCATTCATCCCCTCCCTCCTTCCTTCATTCCTTCCTTCCTTCCTTCCTTCCTTTGTTATGAGTTGGCATCTCAAACTTGTGAATGCATGCATGCATAAATGCTTTTGCACGCACAGACACACACAAGCTGAGGTGAGCACATTAAGGCCACATTTAAGGGGATAAATCACATGAATGGGAAAGGTTCAATCGTCATCACACAGATATGCAAGTGTGTACGCACACACACACACACACACACACGTTTAGGCATAGTCATTGAGTCCGGTCAGCTCATCCCTCTGCAGGAGGAGATACAGTTCCTGTCACTGACAAGAGAAGAATGAGAGGCTGTTGACTGCAAATGCTGCAAATGTGTGTCTGTTTGTGTGTGTGTGTGTGTGTGTGTGTGTGTGTGTGTGAGCTGTCTGGCCAATCAAACCCGTTATTAAATATCCATGAGACCATTGAGCTAAAGAGACGAGTGAGACTATTATTGCTGCACACACACACACAGCCCCAGGCTTGTGTTCACAGTGCCAACAACAATCCATTATTCTGCAGTGGGTCTGTGTAATGACTTCCACTGCCTGCAGGGGGAGACAAACGTACTGCACTGCAGCTTTAACAAGTGATTCCTGAACACTGTATAAATACATTTAAATCCAGCTCTGCCTGTGTGTGTGTCTGTCTGTGTGTGTGTGTGTGTCTGTGTGTGTGTCTGTGTGTGTGTCGACCATCAGATAGGACGTTCTGGGCTCCAGTTTCCGCCTCCTGTCTGCTCTGAATCCCTCAGACACACACAGGCTGCTGATGGACTGATGGATGTGTTTAGAGGTGTGGACGTGATGTCTCCGTCATGGCGGGGGGGCTCATTTCAAATGAAGGCCAGTAAAACGAGCTTGTGCGTGTGTGTGTGTGTGTGTGTCTTTGGGGGGCACTGAGTAAGGTGAGATGACCGATAGTCATCAGAAGAAAGGAAAGACGAGCGCTTTCTGTATTGGTGTGTGTGTGTTAAAGTGTGTGTGTCTGAGTGGACATACAGTGTGTGTGGGAGATTACACTTGTTCTACATGACACCAACGTCACTGGGCATTCAGACCGAACAGAAACAGAAAAAGAACACAGAGCAGGGAACAGGTCCGGTCTGTTTTAGCTGTAAATCTACAGTCTATAAGATCTGTAGCTGATGATTACATTATTGATTGACTGACTGATTAATCAATCAGTTGTATCCTGACATTTCCAGTGAAAATGTCCAGTTCAAACTTCCAGTCATTGATCATTGCTGCCGATTTGTGTCTGTCACACACACCCGACCCCTGACCTCCAGACCACCTGACCTCCAGACCACCTGACCCCTGACCTCCAGACCCCACACCTCCAAACCACCTGACCCCTGACCTCCAGACCCCACACCTCCAAACCACCTGACCCCTGACCTCATCGCCCTTCATCACACTTTACAAATGTACTGGACAGGAAACCAGAAACATGGAAGCCAGCCAGCACAGAGGACTGTCCACACACACCTTACAGTGTATGTTGTCCTCTGCTGTCACCCTGTGACCTCACACACTACCACAGTTCCACCTTCCAGGGTTCAGGCTCTAAACAGCACTACAACATCCAGGTCAAAGGTCACTCACCACCAGATTCCCGATGACCATGACTAACATGAAGACGAGGATGCAGAGCGGCTGCCCGGCGACCTCCATGCAGTCCCACATGGTCTCTATCCACTCGCCGCACAGCACCCTGAAGACGATGAGGAAGGAGTGGAAGAAGTCCTTCATATGCCAGCGAGGAAGAGTGCAGTCCTTGGAAATCTTACACACACAGTCCTGCAAGGGGGGGGGGGGCAGAGAGCGGCGGCATGTTAGAATCACAGCGTGACGGTTAGGGCGGGTCAGAGGTCAGACGTCATCACCTGGTAGTTCTTTCCAAACAGCTGCATGCCGACCACGGCGAAGATGAAGACGATGATGGCGAGGACCAGAGTCAGGTTTCCCAGGGCGCCCATGGAGTTCCCGATGATTTTTATCAGGGTGTTGAGCGTCGGCCACGAGCGAGCGAGCTTGAACACGCGCAGCTGAAGAAGGAAATGGAAAGAGACTTTCAAAATAAGGGCTGTAAAGGAAGGAGTTTCTGAGTGTCAAATTAAAACTACATTTACTTCAATAATGTTCAGTCTGACAGACACTCAGAGCACAGACATGCTTTAACCCTTCATTACCAATCCACTCACTGTTACCTAACTCATCTGATCCTTTCCTTTAATCCTCTTTGATTATTGACTTGGTCTCATGTGAGTCAATCATGGCTTCCTGGTTGCTCTGAGGAGGGTTTTGTTGTATTTTTTGGATCATTTTTAAGTGGTTTGAAAACATATTTTCAACATAAGATCTTCCTGAGATGAACCATGTCTTTAAGAGTTTGGAGGAGCTGTGGTTAATCTTCAGTTTCAGACATGGGTGTAAATCTACTGTGAATTAACAGAACTTTGACAAAAGAGCTTTCTGTTGTGTAGAGAGCTTCAGGTCTCGCACACTCAAGGTGCTTTTTAATACTGACTGAAAACAGCAGAAAGAACATCAGAGACCACAGGAGTGACACAAAGAGACGGGAGGAGTGTGTGTCTGTCGGTGTGTTTGTGTGTTTGGCAGAACCTGATAGCACCCAGAGTGACACTCAAAGAGATCGACACAGACAGATGACGACCAGCTGAGGGTCTGTGTGTGTGTGTGTGTGTGTGTGTGTGTGTGTGCAGGTGAGCAGCCGTTGTTTACCAGTCTGAAGGAGCGCAGCACGCTGAGCCCCTCCACGTTGGACAGGCCGAGCTCCATGAGGCTGAGGCTGACGATGATGCTGTCGAAGATGTTCCAGCCCGTCTGGAAGTAGTAGTACGGGTCCAGAGCGATGATCTTCAGCACCATCTCTGCAGTGAAGATCCCCGAGAACACCTGATGCACAAACACAGATGAAACACAACATCACCACACTGCTGCTGCAAACACACACACACACACACACACACACACACACACCCTTCAGGTTCAATCATGAGAGGACGAACCACAAACCACACACAGGTAGGGACAGTCAGGTGAGGACACACACACACACACACAGGCTAAATGAAGGGCAACGTTAGCCAAAAGGTAGGACATTTCAGACTGGGTTAGGTTCTCTCTCACACACACACACACGTCACCTCCTATAACTCCAGCTGAAGTTCTTTTAAACCCAGCAGGAGTTTAGCTGCTGGGACGTACCGGCACACTGACCTGCTACGCTAACATTAGCACACACTAACACTGGCATACACCACACAATAACCACAAAGCTGTGTTGTTTGTGTAACACTGTGTCTTTTGGCAGGCCTTGTGCCTCGTTGTGGTTCCATCGTGTCATGGTGTGTGTCTTTGTAGATGTGCTGTCCTACTTGTTGGTGAGTTAGAGTTTATTTGAGTCTCTACTAAATTCACTGGTTTTCTCAAAGAAAAATGACGACGTCAGGGTTCAGACCGGCACACAGTTGTTGTGTATTCAGGGTTGTTTTCACTTCATGACAGCAGCGGGGTTCTTTTTGAGTCTTTCTGTGCCTGCATACGTTGGCCTGTCTAGGGTTAGTCTGGCTCTGCTTTACATCACCTGTGTGTGTGTGGGTGTTCTGAAGGGGAACCTCGATGTGACACTTGTTACGTGACACACGTGTGTTCACATATGTGTGTTTCACAGCCTGTTTGTGTCTGGCATAGGTGTGTGTGTGAGTGTGTGAGTGCAGGTCTCCCACAAAGTGAGTTTTAGTGTGTGACTGTTTATTCTGTATGTCAGAGTGTGATGCACAAAATCAGAGGCTCTTACTGGGGTTGCCTCGCTCGCTCTCTCTCTCTCTCACACACACACACACACACACACACACACACACACACACACACACACACAGATGATCCTCTTACATGGGCTCATTAGCTCTGTAGTGTGTTGATTAGCTACTCAACAATTATGCTGTTATTATTACTGACATCAGGAGAGCCTCTCTCTCTCACTCTTTACTGTGTGTGTGTGTTGAAGGAGCCTCTCTCAGAACCAAAAGGCTGAAAATGTAAAATGAATCACAGTCAGAATTTTGAACTAATGAGACAAAGATGACAACAGAGACAAAAGAGATGAAGAAAATCAGGAGGATGAGGAAGAGGAAGATGACAAAAAACAAAAGACAGACAAAAAGCCCAAAGAAGAAGAAGGAGGAGGAGGAAGAGGAGGAGGAGGAGGAAGAAGAAAACAGTAAAGGTGTCTAAGTGCTGCGGCTTTGTTAGCAGTTAGCAGCTGACTGTGTGATGTTTGTGGTCAGACAGACAGACAGAGACACAGACAGAGACACAGACAGGCAGACAGAGACACAGGCAGAGACACAGACAGAGACACAGACAGGCAGACAGAGACACAGGCAGAGACACAGACAGAGACACAGACAGGCAGACAGAGACACAGGCAGAGACACAGACAGAGACACAGACAGAGACACAGACAGAGACACAGGCAGAGACACAGACAGGCAAACAGAGACACAGACAGGCAGACAGACACACAGGCAGAGACACAGACAGGCAGACAGACACACAGGCAGAGACACAGACAGGCAGACAGAGACACAGGCAGAGACACAGACAGACAGAGACACAGGCAGAGACACAGACAGGCAAACAGAGACACAGACAGGCAGACAGAGACACAGACAGACAGAGACACAGACAGGCAAACAGAGACACAGACAGACAGAGACACAGACAGGCAGAGACACAGACAGGCAGAGACACAGACAGGCAAACAGAGACACAGACAGACAGAGACACAGACAGGCAGAGACACAGACAGACAGAGACACAGACAGGCAGTGTAACAGTTCAGCAGCTGCCTTTGGCCTCATACACAGAATACTGCACATTATGAAAATAATGTGTTTACATATGTTTTCATTTTTAAATAAAAGAATAACAACACACGCACACACACACACACACACAGTTTATTTGCCCTCAACAGTAATTTGTATATTTTTCATAATTCATAAGAACATTTCCTGAGGAGTCCCTGAACTACATTAAAGCTGTAAACACAAGAGAAACAAACACAAACAGGATTCAGTGCAGGTTTGTCAGCACATCTATAAAATCCTCTAAGATTCCTTTAAATGGAAACAATTCAATGATTCTATTATATATCCTTCTATTATATCATTGTATTATATGGTAAACACGGTACATTTGGACCTGAAGGTGTTTCTCTCAGCGGTCGCACAAACACACCACATTCTGCCCCCGCCTCCCTCAGCAGCTCTGATCTGTGCTGTTAATGAGTGAAGCAAGCAAACAGGAAGTCCAGCAGGGACCTCGCCGCCGGCCATCGCTCTGCATCTACGGCGGCGTAGGCCACTCACAGTGACGCAGGAACTTCAGACCTTCAGACAACAGTCTGTGTGTCAGGATCAGGGTCAGGGTCAGGGTCAGGGTCAGGATCAGGATCAGGGTCAGGGTAAGGATCAGGATCAGGGTCAGGATCAGGATCAGGATCAGGATCAGGATCAGGATCAGGATCAGGGTCAGCATCAGGATCAGGATCAGGATCAGGATCAGGATCAGGGTCAGGATTCCTTTATTATCCCCGAGGGGAAATTCAGACAAGCGTCCCAAAACTAAGAGGCAGAAGATGGAACTCATCTGAAGTCCAGACTCTGTGTGTTCAGCACTGAGGCAAAGTCTGATTCACAGACTGAAAACTCCTCTGGCCAGCAAGTCTGTGTGTGTGTGTGTGTGTGTGTGTGTGGGAATGTCGACATCAGCACTCACTAATAACAGTAACATCAGCAGAGAGAGGATGACACGGACTCTGTGTGTGTGTGTGTGTGTGTGTGAGACACGTGATTATTTTTGTCACATCCAGGCAGATGTAATGAGTAAGCACCAGGACACACACACACACACACAGTGAGTGGCAGCTTCAGGCTGCAGCACATGCTGTCCAGGCGCCTTCCTCCAGTCGGACTTTATCTTTTTGAGGAATTTCTCCGCCTGTGTTCTGTGTTCGTCATTAATCGGCAGCAAACTGATGCCAAAAACAGTTTCAGCCCTTCCCAGTGCTGCCCCAGTGCCCCTGAGCAAGGACAGCACTGTGCTGACCAAATTAGATGAATTGCAGCAGAGGACGGAGTGTGTTTGTGCGCGGGATCACACAGGGACACACACACACCTGTACCACCTCACTTTATCCTCCGCTGTCCTCTCCACAAAGAAACTTCATTACTGCAGACCGCACAGCTCATTTTTCAACACTACGAACCAGACCGGAAGAAAATTGGAGGCATTCAACGTTTCTTATCGAAGATTCTCAACAAAAAATGTCCTCAAGGTCCCGCGGACAAAACGTAAGAGGTGAGGCCATCAGTGAGGAATCACCTGACGGAGGGAGGACAGAGAGGCCATGCGATGACCTCTCAGTCCACCTCTTGGAGGTGATCTAGTCGGATAGGTTTACATCTGGCTCGGGTCTGAATGCAAATGCAGCTAGTGAATCCCGCTAGCCACGTGATACTTCCGGTTCACGGGGACAGTGTCCGGGTCACAACAACCGCCGAACTACGACAGCTTTGCCCCGACTTTATTTTCCACAGGGCTACAAAGGAATAAACTGCTTTTTGAACCGAAAAAAAATGAAAGGACGAACTCTGAAATATACGAGGCGCCACCTAGTGGTTTGGAGGACAACAAACAAGCCGGGTTAAGCTGTATTGAGCGTGGAGACGTGTGTGCTAGCCAGATTTGAAAATAGATCTGAACGTATCCAGCCTAAAGGCAATCTGGATTCAATCCTACTCTAGCTGAATCAACTTTCTCCAGTGTGAACAGGGCTTCAGAGGTCCAACCTTCACAAAGGAGACGAAGTGGAGGCAGAGTCTGAACACTCTGACACAGGGTGGAGATCGTGGTTCACCAATGGTGCTGCTGTGACAATGATTCCTGTCAGTCTGCACCAAGAACACACTGTGAGTGATGTGACTCTTCAAACATGTACCAACACCTCAAACAGGTCTCACTCAGCCAGGTCAGCCTTTATTTAAGAGCTGGAAGCATCTCCAGGAGTCCAGCCGCCGTGCTTCAAGCTCTTGATGATGTTGTGTCACTACAACAGATATTTTATGAATATTTCATTCTTACAGCTTTTGTCTTAACTGAACATTTAGTGCAAAAACACACCAAAACATGTCACAGCGCTGGCGGAGGCTGCGCCCTGGGTGAAAGCCTGAACGATATGTATTCTTTAGATCTGTACACACATGGAAATATTGATATGTGAAGCACAGAGAGCAACAAGCAGAGCATTAGCTGGCATTGATTCAGTCAGCAGTGCTGTCCTGACGTGCTCCTCCACACACACACACACACACACAGGACCTTACATAACACACACAGCAGAGGCTCTCCTGTCCGTCAGCAGGGCTAGCTAAATGCTATGTAAACATCTGCGGGGATTAGCGGATTTAACCTATAATGAACTTCAGACTGCTGTGACATGACTGAGCTGCTTCAGGAAGAACTTCAGACGCTGCAGAAGTATAAATCAGAGCGGAGGCGAGGTGACAGCGACCTCACAGAGAGGTTACGTAAGCGCCTGGTCAGTGCCCGAGCACACGGACGCAAACAGTCCAGGTGACCATAGAGGACTGTGGCGCACGCAGCCAATCAGGAGGCTCCTGTGGAACAGCTCCACTGGGGCCATGAAGAAGAAGAAGATCCAGCCCACTTCTAGAAGACCTCAGCATGAATCAGCCTATACGAACTCAACAAAGAACGAGTTTTTAACAGCAAAGATGGACGGAGTGACGAGGAAGAACCAGCCGAGCTGAGCGTCTGTATTCGGGTCTTCCGTCGTCACTGACGGCTTTATTACACCCTACAAAATGCTGGACACGCCTCAGCTGTTGTTAGTTCAGCGCCTGGACTTCTGGCTGTTTTTTTTCAGAAACATCCTGAGGTCTCACAGCAGGTATCACTGCCACGGCGGGCCACCTTTGGGCCTGGTCCCAGTGATTGAACACCGCGGCTGCAGGCGGGCCTGCAGCCTCTGTTTCTACTTCTACACTTTATTACCATTTTCTGCCTGCAGCCTGAGCTGAGAACACCTGACATGGATGAGTGTGTGTGTGTGTGTGTGTGTGTGTGTGCACGCAGGTGTGATAGACGTGGTGATTTTGGCTGAGGGCCGCTCACACCTCGGGTGAACCAATTACCATATTGCATCAGCCTATCAGCTCCTGTCAGATCGCCGGCACACCTGCAGGCTCACACAGTGGAGTTAGTCACGGCGGTTTAGAGCCATCCGACCCGTTTCTGTCAGCTCTAATACTGAGACTCACTGCATGCACACACACACACACACACACGCACACACACACTCTTTTCTAGGAAAGGAGGGACTCTGGCTGCTTCTCTTGGTGGGTGCCTTCAGATGTCCAGCGGTGCTTTCCTGGACTCTCTCCTCCATTGTCACTTTGTAAAACGTCACTCTGTCCACGACTCGCCTGAAGTTTGTTTGCTCTCTGCACATGCTCAGTAAACAGCCGAGGAGGAGGCTGCTCCACTCTGCTCGTCTGAGAAAAGTTTGAAAAGACACGCGGATCCACCGCCGGCTATTGTTTCAACATGAAACAGGAAGTGAGAGAGAAGTGATGCTACAGTCTGTTCTTATGCTTACATCAGTGTTGCTGTAACTAACAGGAGGCTCTTATAGTTAGTTAGGCTGTTTACAAGACGACTTTCCAGAAAGGTTCCACAAGAAAATTGAAATCTGAACCGGCCTTTGATCCACTTATATATCATACATGACCCGACAAAAGACCAGGAGAACTCTGAGTAAAAACCACATGGGGCCACACACACCTCTACAAGAACCATGCCTCCACACACACCTCTACCAGAACCATCCCTCCACACACACCTCTACAAGAACCATGCCTCCACACACACCTCTACCAGAACCATGCCTCCACACACACCTCTACCAGAACCATCCCTCCACACACACCTCTACAAGAACCATGCCTCCACACACACCTCTACCAGAACCATCCCTCCACACACACCTCCACCAGAACCATGCCTCCACACACACCTCTACAAGAACCATGCCTCCACACACACTTCTACAAGAACCATCCCTCCACACACACCTCTACCAGAACCATCCCTCCACACACACCTCTACCAGAACCATCCCTCCACACACACCTCTACCAGAACCATCCCTCCACACACACCTCCACCAGAACCATGCCTCCACATACACCTCCACCAGAACCATCCACCCATGCCTCCACCCGTCCGCCCCTCCTACCAGGTTTCCGATGCTCAGCATGCCGTTGAACTCATCGGTCATGGGGTAGTGCTCCATGGCCATGAAGAGCGTGTTGAGGACAATGCAGACGGTTATGGCCAGGTCCAAGAAGGGGTCCATCACCATCGTCTTCACCAGCTGCTTCACCCTCAGCCAGCAGGGGGAGCACTCCCACACCAGGTACTGGTGGGCGAAGACGTACCAACAGGGGTGGCACTTCTTATGGGCCTCCTCCAGCTCTGACAGGTGACAAAAAAGGAGGAGGGCGATTAATGGAGAAACAACAGCAGCCTGAGAGGAACTAATCAATCATCAATACATATAGGACATTTTAATTTGTAGGAACAAACTTTTACTTCCTGTTCTTACAGCATAAGATAAGATACAACTTTATTAATAATTATTTGACAGGTTGCACATGACAGACAAAACAGAGAGCAGTATGACTGCACACAATGCATGTTTATATCGCTGTTTATTAAGGTGCTACAATACACGACCTGCAGTTCGCACCATGAATGGGCACGTTAAGTCACTTCTTCTGCTCCAGAATGTAATTTTAAATTCAAAGTAAATAAACGCATGAGCAGAAAATAATGTAAAACATGAGAGAGGCACAGAGACGAGGTCAGCGAGAAGGAAGGAAGCGGTTTGTATTTTCCTGTATAATGATCTGTTCTCTAAGAGCAGCCACTGCCGAGGGGGGAGACAGTGACTCAGCACACACACACACACACACACACACACACACACACACACACACACACACACACACACACCTCGAACACACACACACCTCGAACACACAAGCGCAGAATATGAGCCAAAAATCTTATACATGAATATCATCGAACACACACACACAGGATGTTAGAATGATCTCATGGTTAATGAGTGAAACTAGGATAACACACACACACACACACACACACACACACACACACACTTTCTCTTTTTCTTTCATTCTGTTTCTATGGCTCTCTCACACAAACAAAGCCAGTGTTCCCCTGGGGTTGGCTGGGGCTGCGACAGACACACACACACACACATCATACACAGACAACACACACTTAGACACAAACTCAGACACAGTTACACAATCCTGCATCAACACACAAGCCGGAAACATGCGCGCAAACACAGACAAAAGCGTGAACAGACTCACTTGGATGTAAAATTCAGACAAAATATGAGGTTACACAATCACACACACACAAAACACACACATTCAGAGGCAAAGTCAGGCCAGGCTACAGTCCCACAGTGACACACAAACAGGGGAAAAAGTGGCGTCAGAATAAAACATTCTGACACTTTTAACCAAACATTTAAGGGAGCAGGTTCACTGTAGAAACAGGACTCACTGGGACGGATCGGCTGCCAACACACTCGGTATGAAGGTGGGAGGTCCCACCTGGACCCCCCCAGACCTCCATGTTAACATCACCAGAAACTAACTTCTCCATCGGAGTGCAGTAAAGGTGGTGACCGCCACTCCTGCTCCACCTCTGCAGGTTTTATTACTTCACTTCCTGTTTATTGTGATATGCCTCTTACTGTTCCTGCTTTCAGCTCTTTGCCCCTGTTGATCTGTAAATACATAAATCTACCAATGTTGCTGCATCTGTAATTAATTCTGCGATTTCATGCTAAAATATCTGTTGCTAGGCTTCTGTTTTGTGGGGAAAAAGCTTGAGCAGCCTTCTGTTAGACATTTTCACTTAGTCTCATGCTAAATAAGCAAAATACATGCCCGCCTGAAAGAAGATTTGTACAAAAATTAGCTTTAGTCCCATTTGTAGAGGCCAGTTTGAGTCTGTCTGTGCAGAGTCTGATAAAACGACACAATCAGCACTGCTGCACAGACAAAGTAAAGACAGGTCTGCACAGGCCCTGCATGAAGATCTACAGAAGCACCGAGACACAAACTACATCTGAAGTGTTACTGCAGCTCACCTTCCATGGCGTCGGTGAGGTAGCTGGCTGCGCTCAGCGCTCTCCCCCTTTGCTCCGACTCCTGTCTGGACGAGGGCCGAGGCAGCAGCATCGTGCTGAGCTCTGTGGTGGACGTGGGGACCTGACACACACACACACAGCGAGAGAGAGAGAGAAGGTCACAATGAGCTCGAACATCTAATTCTAATGTAAATTGTACTATAAGATACAGTGAGTTTATTCAGGAAGAAAAGCTGCGCCTCACACGCACACACATTTATGTCAGGTCAAACACAGAGTGTGTGTGTGTGTGTGTGTCCTTCCTATCACCAGGGCAACAGATAAGCAGGTGATGACTGGTGCTCAATGAATCAGAAAAATCAGTGTGTGTGTGTTCAGCTCTGTTATCCACATTGAGAGGACGGCTGGATGAGGTTTATCTTAAATGAATTCATGCTGCGTTCATTTATTGCAACACCTTCTGATTATCTTGGCTCATGAAGCCTCCTGAACTGTCCCCTGTGGAGGAGCCCAACAGGGCCTCCCCAGAGCCCAGACAGGGACTACCAGCCCCCTCAGGCCCCAGGACCGGCTCAGCATCCCCTGACAGGAGCTGCAACACTCCAAAACAGAGAGGTGGAGGATGTGTGCACCATTACTATAGCAACAAGAGGCCAACATCTCCCCAAATCCAGCGTCCCTCAGTTGATAATCGTTGTCCTTTCGCTGCATGTTAATAAAAAAAAGTTGTGTGTGTGTGTGTGTGTGTGAGTGTGAATGGACTGCACATGGACCTCCATGAACCACCATCCATGCAGGTGAAATTACACAACACTTCCTGGAAACTGCTCCTCCAGTGAGACATGACGCATGGGCCTGAAGGTCGACACCCACAACAACGCCCACATCCTGTCTGTGTGCCAGGCAGGGAAGCACCAGGGAAACACACACACACACACACACACACACACACACACACACTCCAACAGCAGCCAGCCGTGCACTAATTTAGCTTCCGATAGCTGCTGTGGGTTGTCATGGTGACATTTCCGTGGCAACTAAGTGCGCGCTCGTCCCCTCCGCCTCCCACTCGTCTCTGCATCAGGCTGAGCAGCAGGACCATGGTTCCATGTTCCAGAAAGCAGAAATAAAACATGAAAAGAATAAAGTGAACTCCCACACAGCCCCGAGCCTTCAGCCCAGACGTCCACCTCCTGCTACGGAGCAACTTTTCAAACAGTTTCCAACACTTTACAGATGATCACTAACTGGCTGCTGTGAGGTCAACATTTGGAGAGCCTCGGCTAAAACACATTATCTGATGCTACAAGTGACAGACAGAATTTGAGCTTCCTGATGGTCCTTGAATGCATCATATTTGACAGATAGTCAGACAATCTAACCCTAACAAAACACTCTGTCCTCCTCAGCAACCAGCAGGAAGCCATGATGGAGTCACATGACCAACACTCAGAGAGTCTCTGTCTGACTTGCAGCTTTCTGCAGCCGATTTCTGTCTGATTACCTGAGTTATTCTGCATACACACACACACACACACATCTGCGTTCTCTCTGCCATCATTGTGCTGAAGTGTAACCTGAGTGTGTGTATCCACATCTTCCGATTATACAACAGTGAAGGTCCTGCAGGCTGTGAGCAGGTGGAGGCGAGCGAACACCTCCAGGTGTGGAGCTGCTGTGTCTGAAACCCGACAGGGAAAAACGTCCCCGCTGTAAACAAGTATTCAAAGTAAAGGCAGTCCCGGTCACACAGAGCCGCCTGCGTGGTGCGTCTGCCGCTGACACAACAACAGTCAACCACGAAAAAACACTGAAACCAGAGTCTCCAGGTTACAGAGGGAGAGCAGAAACTGCAGTGTTCTCAGGCATGTCAGCAAATGTGAACAGCTTAAGAAGCCTCTAACCACAGTCAGCTCAGACACTCTGCAGCGCAGTGATGCCATGATGGGTCTGTGCATGCAGAGCCCACTCTTCACCTCACAGATGTCTGTTAAACTTCAGCTTGCACTAAACATAATTCGTTTTTGTCCGTCAGTAAACTCCAGTTCCCCTGACGGCCTCTGGAGGGCGCCTCCAAAAGTGAGTCAATCCTCCCAGACCGCCATATTCATGATGATGACAGACATGTTTCAGTGATGTGGAGGTCTATGGGGATTGGTGCCAGCCTCTAGTGGACACAGGAGGAAATGCAGCAGTTCTATACGACATCAGTGTTTCTGACTGACTGAATGTGTGTATGTGTGTGTAAAGGAAGGACACCTCAGTAGCATGCCTGTGTTGGTATCTCTGCCTTTATCCCATGATGCCATGGCAGTGACACTATGTGTGCTGGGCTGTGTGTGTGTGTGTGTGTGTGTAAGGATGAGGGGAATACCACAGCATTGTTATCTGAGCTGGTTGATATGAGTGTGTGTGTGTGAGTGAGTAAGTGAGTGTGTGTGTCTTTAGTCCATGATATCAGAGTGGAGTTATGCAAAGCACTGATTCATAATTCACATGTCTGAGTGTTGGATGGCTGCAGGCTCCACCATTGTTTCCACTGCAGCACACACACACACACAGGACACTCACGCTCTCCTCCTTGACCTTCTCCATGGTGCAGGCGGGCAGCTGCCCCTGTAAGGACGGTGGGGAGACCCCATTCTGGTCCATGGCAACAAACAGCTTCCCATTGACGTTCAGAGTTGGATAAAATACCTGCAGACACACACACACAGGTCAGACATGTTGGTAAAAGATTTACTCTCATCTCTGCAGACACTTGTCTCACCTGTGAGCTCCTGCTGGCCGTGCTGTACGTGCTTGGGCGCCGTTTGGGCCACGGGTGCGGCAGGATGCCGCTGAACGTCCCCCCGCTGTACGTACGACCCCCAACACCCTCCACCACATCGCCCGGCACGCTGTACTCATCATCCGCCATCTCTCCCTCTGACCCCCGGCTCCTCAGACGGAAGTTGAAGATGGAGGAGACCTGACTGCTTCGCCGAGTTCTCGTGGAGAAGGAGCGAGCGAGGAGAGGGTGGAGGGGCTGGAACAGGAAGTGAAGCTGTTACTCTGACCGGGTGACAAAATCAAACATCTGTTCAGGTGCGTTCCTACGTTACCTTCCCTCCATCTGTCATATCCACCTGCAGCAGCTTCTCCTCTGACAGGTTTGCCTCCACGTCGGCCACACCCATCAGTGCCTGGCTCCGCCTTCGCTCCTCCAAGGCGTCCAGTGCCGGGCCAAAAGGTGACAGATCTGGTGACATCATGGAATCAGAGTCCAGCGCTTTCTGGTTGGCAAACTGGAGGAAGAGTTACAGTCAGATGAGTTAAAGGGATCGGATGTACAGCTGCACTTTAATCTGCCAGATCAACATTCATCTGGTGACCTGCTGCTCCTTCTTCAGCCTCTCCATGGCCAGCTGGAATTCTCGCTCCTTCTGGCAGGCCTCGGCGATGGTCGCCTGGTTCTGCTCCTCGTACGCCATGGCGACCACGGCCAGGATAAGGTTGACCAGGTAGAAGGAGCCCAGGAAGATCACCACCACGAAAAACACCATGTAGGTCTTACCGGCTGAACGGAGCGTCTGACGGCACACACATCAACAATGTGACTAACACAAGCAGCTCTACTTTTTACTTTTTACTGACAACAGGAAAATATCCTTCAATTTACACAAGCCCCTTTTCTAGCTGTTACTGTGTTTAGTCGCTTTAAGATTAGCAAGCCGCCAACATAATAGACGGAAGATTGTATGATGATAGCTGCTGAACAAAAGTAGCTAGCTTGCTAACCTAGCCACTCAGTCAGCGTTTTGCTATTAGCACACTTGACCTCTCCAGTTATACTTAGCTAACCAGCTGGCCTGCTGTTACTCATTAGCTTAAAAAGTAAATCATAAAAACGCTGGCATGGCGTTTTTGTCCAGGTAAGAGGATGTGTTGTCGGTACTGAATATCAGATCAGCTAAGGTACTGAAGATGCTTCAGTCATACATGAGCCTTGCAGAGCTAGCTGAGGCTCCCCCTGGTGTTACCTGGTGGTACAGGTTCTCCCAGTAGTCCTGTGTCATCAGACGAAACAGCGACAGGAAGGCCCAGCCAAAGGTGTCAAAGCTGGTGTAGCCGTAGTTTGGGTTCCGTCCTGTCTTCAGACATTCAAACCCATCTGGACACTTCCTGCAACACAGACACACACAGACACACACAGGCAGGGTTAACATGTGATGAGGAGGTGCTGAACCCCGTTTGTCTTCAAGCTGTGATTTGGATCAGAAAAGCGTCGGCCGTCCATCTTTCTGTTTATGAGAGGAGCAGACGCTCTGTTTCCTCATCAGTGTTTACAACTGGGAGCTCGTTATGGGGCCGGCCTGGGACCCGCCCACACGTGTTGCCGCGGAACGGACAAGGCGGGGAAGGCATTTGTCATAATTGATATTCCACATTCATATCCCATCACATTCATCGCAGCCCACGCAGTCACATCTGATCCACTGACGCACAGCAGCCCCGTCGGCTGGTCAGACAGGACGAGATGAGACGGCGAGCCCGCGGCGACGTGCGGTGACAAACAGATTCAGCATCAAAGGGCAAAGGTCAGAGGTCACAGGAACCTATACACCCCCCCTGACCTGCTGATGATAGGAGCTGAAAACTTGAATACTTTGATGTAAGGATGTAACATTTTTGTGAAATGTGTGAAATAAACTCCAATAATCCCAGTCTTGCTCTGGAATAGAAGCGTGTTAACTTCCTGGTGCCAGCTGCAGGTGTGTTGAGGCGGCGAGGCCGCGGACTGAGCGGAGAAGTGCAGGTGACATTAAGAGGAGCACGGACAGCACAGCAGGAACAAACCTCTACTTCAACAAAGCTCTGAGTCACATACAGCAGCTTCAAGCTGAGTCTCAGAAAAGGTTGCAGCTGTGCAGACTCTATCTGGGGATTCAAACCGACAACCCCGCCGCCATCCCGGCTGGCACCGCCCCCGCCGCCGCAGCAGCAGCAGAAGGGATGCTTTTAAGCAGCATTTCCTAGTGACTCATGAGCGGCCACCCTGCCTGTATTTATTATCACCTTACTACACAACATTTGGTGGAGCTGGTTCATCACACACACATGTGAATAAACTGTCCGGTTATATAAGCTCACTTACATAATACAGCTGTACATTTAACCGAAAACAGACACACACAGCTGATGATGGCGAATATTTTAATGATCAATAATCAGGATTTTCTACTGTACAACATGTGGGGCTCCACAGGGGTCCATCCTGGGACATCAGTTCATCCTCCATGCTAAACATCACTATGCAGATGACTCACAAATATACGTCACATGATTCCAGGAGAGTATGGAGCGGGCAGCCAATAAAGAAGCAGGCTCCAAAATCAATGGATGCAAAATGTCAACACTGGATCATCCATCCACCACCATCATTCAGACCTGAGCCAGATGTAAGCCAATCAGCTCTCGGAGGGGGATCTAGCTGGAAATCAATCCAGATATATCCAGATACGGCCCGAATCCCGCTCTAGCCGGATTGATTTCAGTGTGAACGGGGTCTAACAGAGTTGCATAAAGCTGGATTACTGCTCCTGATGACGCTAACTGTCAGTATGATCATTCTCATGGCTTACTACTAGTTCTGGAGAAAATTAAAGGTGAATTCAGCCTTAAATGCCAGCTGCTCTTAGACATGCTACATCAGGCTCAGCCTCCACCCAAACACCCTCTAAAACACACCTCTAAATGCATCTAAGACCTTTCATCCACCCGTCTTCTCAGCGGTCCGTCCTGGATTTAGGGGAACGTCGTACCACATTTGAAGACTTAAACAGGACAAACATAATCCCAGACTAAAAATCACTGTGTGCCTCTTTTCCAGCCTTTACAGTAAAACTACAGGTAACGCTCCTGAAGCAGAGGAGCAGTGTGAGCAGTGTGATCATGAAAAGCAGCTCTGGTGGCAGCGGGTCGATGAATAGAGTTACACGGTGAACTTTAACAACCTGATGTGGAGCTGCTGATACAAACATTACAGTAACTGCAATCCAAGCTGATTGAATAAAACCAGCAGACGTTACGGTAACAGTAACTGACAGACACACGGACACACAGTGGACAATGACACACACACACACACGGACACACTGTGGACGATGACACACACACAAAGTATGACCAACCAGTCATGATGATGCCAGTCAGGCTGACACCAACCCCGAGCAAGGCCACACACACACACACACTTTCTATCCTTGTGAGGCCTCCACATAATGCTCTGCATCATGTGGAGGCCTTCTCCAGAGGACAGAGGCTGCATCTGCTGGAGCTTTTGGAGCTACGCAAACTCAACTTGGATCTCAGGCAGCAACCATGTTTTATTAAGATTAAGATTAAGATGTACTTTATTAATCCCTGTGGGGAAATTAGGTTGTAGTAGCAGCTTATCAAAGAACAATAAATACAGTAAACACAGCAAAAACTCTTACATACACATGCACGCACATGGCAGCAACAAAAAAAGAATATGTAGATCAAATGTGTAGATCACATAGAAGATAAAACACAGTTAATATAAGTAGAATAGAGCAAAGAGCAAATAGGGCTAGGTTGTTTTTATAACGCTTATTAGCACTGGCATAGCCTAGCTTTAGCTCTAAACCAGCTGAAAGTCAACCTTAACACATCAAATCTTAAATCTAAGACAAACACTAAACTGTAAAGGATTATATTCTGGGGTTGTTTTTAATCCCAGAAAGAGTCAAAATATTTCACAACATCAGTGAATCAAGTACACACACACACACACACACACAGGATGAATGTGATGTGTCATTCCTCCACTTGCATCCATCCATCTCATAGCAAGTGAGTCAACATGGTGGCATGTGAGTGGAGAGAGTGGCTGTGAAGTGTGTATGATGGCCTGACTGAGAGTGTGTCTGTGTGTGTGTTTTAAGAGCCTCGAGGACATTAAAAAAAGTGTGTGAGAGTGAGGTTTGGAAAATGCCCACAGTCGGTTGTAGTGTAGTGTATAGACTGTGTGTGTGTGTGAGGTGTCAGAGTGTGAGCGCCAGCAGTTATCTCTCACACACACTCTTTGTGTGTTAATGGAGGGACGCCACTTCAGACCCCCCCACACTCACACCAAAAAGGGGCCCCTCAGACAGGCACTTACACACCTACATCACACACACACACACACACAGTGTAGAGTGAGGAACAGACAGGTGGTCTGCTGGTGCGGTGACACAGAAATTCAGCTAACGCCAAATTTGAGAATCGAAAAACACAAAATAAAAATGGAAACATTACAAGAGAAATCAGAAACCTTCATGATGGACACACACTGAGAGAGGGAGACACACACACACACACTCATTCACAGGCAAACAAACACACAGTGATTATTCTGCTATTCTGACACATATCCTGGAGATTTGTGTGTGTGTGTGTGTGTGTGTGTGTTCCCCATGTTCCCCTGCTATTCCATTCTGTTCCCTGTGACCTCCCGCGCACATACAAACACACACACACACCTCTAATTATAACACTCAGGTAAACTCGAGTCCGGGAGGAAGAGAGTACTTAGCATTGCTATAGCAACCATATCCCAGTTCTGGTTGCCGGGGGAGACTGTTTTGTGCCACCTCTGTTGGGAGATGGAAAGACCATGTTTTTGTGTATGTGTGTGTGTGTGTGTGTGTGTGTGTGTGTGTGTGCTCATATCCTCACCACACCTTTTCATTCTGTGGTAACAGAGTGGAGCCTGACTCATATCATCTCATTATTTCCTTTAAATCTCCTGATTAAACATGTTCCACATGATCCCATCAATACACACTCTAACACAGATGTCACCAACTCCACATGATGTAGAAATTCTATATCCACTCTGCTCTGCACAGCAGCTGAGGAAAGCTGCAGGTCAGACAGAGACTCTCTGAGTGTTGGTCATGTGACTGCTGCTCACAGTGACTCCATCATGTCTTCCTGCTGAGTGCCGACACTTGAACTCTTTATTTTTCAGGCAGGTTTAAATTAAAATATCACAATTTTAAGCTCTAATGATGTTGCCTGAGTGAAGCGTACGTCACACGTGATGCACTTGGGGTCTGTTGGAAAGTTACATCAGAGGTCAGTATCCAGCTGAGGGTGGAGGGATTTGGTTGGAAGGTGTCAGCGTCAGTGTTTCCATGAGACGGGCAGAGAAAATCCGTTTCAGAGTCTCAGCAGTGACACAGCAGCTCCTGAAATAGCAGCTAAACTATTGAGGCGGGTCGCTTAGCTGTTAGCATCACAGCACAGGCCGGGCTGGCTGCAAACCAACGCTTTGATCCCAGCCGAGTGCCAACTGTGTGTGTCTGTGTGTGTGTCTGTGTGTGTGCGTGGCACTTTGATCACCACATTCGGTCACATTAATAACAGAGTCGTCTGCTGTGTGTTATCATTAGAACATCTAAACCATCCTGATTACCGAGCACTCATATGGACACACACACACACACGAAGCAGCCTGATCCTGATAGACTTGTTCACAGTAAGCAAGAAAAATATTCATCAACATGCCAGTTCTGAGTGGGCCTGTTAGAACGCGGACCATCAGAGCAGAGGAAACCTGAACCCCGGATCTGTCCCTTCCTTCACAGACCTGTCTGGAAGCTGTTCATGCCACAAAGGGTTATTATGCTGAGATGTAAGATGCAGATGAAGTGTTTCTGGGGAAGCCTGGCATCTCTGTGTCCTATGCAGCAGACCCAACCCTCCCTCCACCACGAAGACATGTTCCAGGAACACGTCAAAGAGTCCACATCCCACTCTGACTGAACATCTGCTGGATGCACCAGAGAAGACCTGATCCACTACCAACCTCCTGCTGCCGCAGGACAGCCTCCTGTGTCCATGTCCTCAGGAGGTCAGGAGGTTGTGGCAGCATGTAAAGACAAACGTGGACCAGGACTGACATAAAACCAGCAACCAAACCAGCAAGGGCAGCACAGACTGAGAGAGAATATATTGTGGAGGGAATATGCTGCTCTAATGCTAAGCTAAAATTCATTCAGGTCCAAAAAAAGGAGAATTGAATGTGAGAAATGTAGCTAATGTGAAAGAACCAAAAACTTGGCCGACTGCACATCCAAGATGGCCGGAGCGTTGTCCATCTTTACTGACAGGCTGTCAGATCCGTTCAGTCGCTGCCTGAAGGTGGCACTCGTCAGACTTTCTGTGTGATTCTGCTCCGACACTTCTGGAGTTCATCACCAAAACAAAGACCTGTGCTGCCGCTTGTTCGCAGCTCTTTGTCTGATCTCTGATGGCGCTCACGGGTCTTCAGGAACCGTCAGCACTTCCTCTGTGCAGAGCCGGCTCGCGGTCTGTGGGCCATTATGGGAAATGCCAGCGTTCTATTTATTTCAGCGAGGAGCTTTTCATGCCAGCGAGGCTGAATGTTGCTGAGGAGAGTTTCTTTAGTGTGCAGGGAGAAAGTGTCAGGCACAGTTTAACTTCTCATCCTGAAAGGCTGCAGGGAATAAAGGACACTTAACCTTTTCTGGACCGCCTTCCATTTCTTCACCCTCCACAGAAAGCTTTTCAGCCTCAGACAAGCTTCCCCGTCGGCCTGTTCTTTATGATGTGTGTCACAGCCTACAGCACAGTTTCATATGTAGGTTCAGTGTTGAACACTTTGTGGTTAAGTTGTAGCAGCTATTACCTGAAGGGGGCGCTCTTATTGCTGCTGTGCTTCTAATTAGCTGCAGGCAGACTGCTGCAGTGGTGTAAAATCGTGTTAGATTCCTTAGCATGCTAGCTTTAGGTTGTCATTAGACAGATGTCAGATTCTTCTTCTCTGATTTTACTGATGGCAGACTAGATGCTCACCGCACCATCTAGTAGTTGAAAGTGGTATCACATGGCTAACTGGTTAGCGTGCTAACTTCAGTAGTATCTCCGCACATAAGAGGTGGTAGCTCTTCACATTCTGATGAAAACTTTTTACGTCTTCACAGATTTGTGAAGCAGAAAGATAAACTGCAGTTCGGTTGTCTGGATGTGGACTTAAATTGGCGTCATCAACGGACAACGTGTGTCTGATGTTTTCATACGGAGGTTTATCATCCTGTGGTCTGAAAGCTGTTTACTGCTCTCTGGCAGCTCTACATGCATTTTAAAAGGACGAGCAGCCTGACAACTGCTGCTGTAAAGTCCCTGTGAGACCAGCTCTCGAGTGGCTCATTACTTAGCTATGTGCGGCGGCATGGGAAGAAGCGCTGCTGGCTTCGCTTCAGACACTTGTTGGCGTTCCTGGAGAACGGCGCAGAGTGCTAAGTCATGTTCATTTCACCAGCTGTGTCCAAATGATTTATAGCAGTGGGTGGGGGGGGAGAATGTGACGCTACAGAAATAGATCCTCTGAGGGGGCGTCGGGGACGGCGTCTCAGCGGGACGAGGAGCCCGCCGTGGACACGGAGACGTGGGTTTGAGATCAGATGTGTCTGTGGATCAATAAGTCTGACTTCAGACAGAGCCCACCTCTCTCCTTGTTTCTCCGTCTTTTGTGTTTCTCTGCTGTTTGTTTGGACTCTGTCTCTCCTGACCTGCTGTCTCTCATTATTCCCTGTCTCACTGCAGTGTAAACGCTTTGTGAGACAGACCGAGCTCTACCTGGACACACCCCCGCTGTAGCCGTTCTGCCTGTCTGTCTCTCTGTGTCACATCGGTCAGTCAGGCGTGAGACGGTATCGATCGCCACCCGCTCCCATGTGCCAACTCATTCTGTGTCAATAAAGCTGCTTGTCAATAAACATTCATTTCTTGTGTCTCTGATGTGGACTCAGTCGGGTTTGATCTGTCCCGCTGACTCCATCATCTCACTCCATTTCAGCTGCGGTCAGAATGTTGTCACATTAACATAAAGAGCGACGGACGGCTCATAGGTCCATTACTCCAACTTTCTGTGACGTGTCCCCAGCTTCTCATAGGACACTTCCAAGATGTCCTCCTGAACACATGTAATACATTCACCTTATATGAGACTTGTTTACGTTTATGCTGACAGGTGGACGCGTTGTCCAAAAGTCTCACTTATGAGGAGCCATGTTGGATAAAAACACCATTTTAGAACCAGAGTTTGGACGGTAAGGGTTAAGAGGCGAAGCCCAAACACCACCCACCCACCGCACCAGCTAAATCCCTCTTCAACTTCTGCTGACCGCGACATTGCGTCCTCCTTTTTAAGCCAACAATAACTAATTAAACTAATAAAAACTAGCTAAAAAGCTATACACCATCTCTGGTAAAAATTAACTTAAGTAGTACAGCCAGCAGGGGGCGAGCCGGCCAGCAGGGGGGACCCAGACATTTGAGGAGCTTTTGTGTTGTCTTTCTTTTCAGTCTATGACCGAGCGCTTTCACACGTACACTCCTACAGTGTACATCTATATGAAGCTGTTTTCCTGATGAGGATGTCCCTCGAGTGGACAGTGGGGGAACTGCAGCCGCTGCTGTTTTCCTGCAGAGGATACAGATGCTGAGTACTATCATGGAGGCAGCTTAAAAACAGAGACAGCCTGATGTCACTGGAGATAAGTCAGAAAGCGTTTGTGTTGGAGGGAGTCAGAGCTGACGAGTCGCATCAGAAGCTCTGATCTGGCGCCACTTATGGTTTCATGTTGCTGGGTCTGAATCAAATCATCTAATGTGCAGAAATCAGGCAGTAGCTCAGATTTCAGCCTCCTGAGTAAACAGAGCTGTTTCCTGATGTGCCCTGTGGTTACCCATGATTCAGTGTGTGCGTGGTTCGTCATCACAGATGACAGGGGGGGGGGGGCAGGATGGTGGGCATCACCCTGTCTGAGGGAGCTGGACGTAGGCTGGAGGAGAAGGTCGGCGTGTCGCCTCTGTTTTTCTCCTCACAGGTTTAGTCACTTTGTCCGTTTGTGTTCGGTCACTTCATGAAAGCAGCCGCTTCGCCGTCGACTTCTACAGCCGCAGGTCAGACTTCTCGCGGTATTGTATTTTAATTAATGTACTTTAACGCCGTCTTTCCTCCCTTTGCAGCCCACAGCTCCATGTTTCCACCCCGGCTGTGACCTGATTCTACCCTCAGGGATCGATAACGTTCATTTCATCCACCCAGTGTGGGCTGTTCTTATAACTGAGCGTTGTCTGGACTTTTAATTTGATCCAGGTTATTCATCCTCCTCTGCCTCTCCATCACCACACACTCAAAGACGCCTCTGCAGAGTCCAACACGTCTTAAGAAGCTGCTCGAAACTGACTCAGAGCTGATTGGATGAACGGTCTCCAAGTCACAAGCTAACATGTAGCAGTTAGCATGTATGTAGAGGACTGTCACTCTGACTGAACACACAGACAAAAGTGGAACTGACAGCACTTCCTGACTGGAACCTGATTGGCCCAAACATCAGACAAATGCTGAACGGGCGGGACGAGGAGCCAGAAACATGGAGGACAGTCAACAAAGATGGAGGCTCCACGTACGTCTGTGTCTGATGCTGCAACACATGGATCCACACATTGCGTGTGTTTACACAAAGGGCTGCTCATTACTCAGGGATTTTTCTCTGCTCGGAGAAAGAGAAAGACACACACACACACACACACACACACACACTCCCAGTTATCTCCCTGTGGAGCAGCGTTTAGGTGGTGGAAGGCTCTTTTGTGTCTTTGGACAGGTGTCACATTCACAGCCTCCTGGAGAGCTCATAACTCAAACCACACACACACACACTCAGAGAGAGAGAGAGAGAGAGAGAGACAAACTCAACCCCCATTTTGAAAAATGTTTTCAATACTGTAGTTGAGTTATTGATCAGTGCAGCTTTCAACATAATGTTTTAACCATTTATAACAGGAGCAGGGTGCTGAGAGCTTTATGGCAATGCACACACACACACACACACACACACACACACACACACATACACAGCTGGATGAGTTCAACACGGTGTGCTCTGAGCAAAGAGTTGCAGAAACGTGAGCACTAAACTAATTGAATGGAACAAACATGCAGCTGGTAGCGCACCAACATGGCTGCCCGCGCGCGCTGGATGCTAGGCTAATGGGATGATGAATATCAGCCGTGTGACGCAGAGTATTCCAGGAAAATCAACCCCCTCGGCAGCTATTTCCTCAGACTGGGGTCGGGCCATATTTCTCGCTAACTGCCGTGATGACAGCGGAGTCTTTCTGAGAGGAAGCTGGGTCAATGATGATTAAAGCCCTGCCTCCACCCGCTGAATTCACCGCTGTGTTTTCTCTTGTCACAATATGAAGCAAATAAAAGGTTCCAGAAGAAAAACAGCTTCTTGCCACTGTTGGAATTTTTCAGTGGAGGAATGTGGAGGCTGGAGCAGCCCGTCAGCGTTGTCTGTGTTCCACTGATCTGGGCTTTATTCTGCATATTGATTAATTAAAGAGGAATGCCTGAAACACAAAAATGCAACAGAAGACTCAAAAGGAGGCAACATGAAATATGATTTACTTCAATGATGACCTTTCCGATGGTACCTGAAGGCACCACGTGGGACCAAATCTCATCACCTCTACATTTTGGATTTAAAAACCTAAAAGATATCAAGTACTAAAAAAAAGATTGTGTTAAAAAAGTCCTGTCCTCCTCAGCAACCAGCAGGAAGCCATGATGGAGTCACATGTGAGCAGCAGTCACATGACCCACACTCAGAGAGTCTCTGTCTGACCTGCAGCTTCCTGCAGCTGATTTCTGTCTGAATACCTGAGTTATTCTGCACACACACACAGGAGCAGGAGGTTGGCAGGAAATCAGTCTCAGAACATGGATCAGGATTTGTAACTGTATGTAGGCACGGAGCTTTAAAGGGACAGGACTCGCCAAAAAGTTCCAGAGAGAAGGCAGAAACCTGGAGGAGGTGGAAGACAGAGCTCGGTTCCAACCATCTTATCCCAGTCACGAGCTCTGGGCAGTGACCAAAACAATGACATCACAGACACGAGCGGCCAACGTTATCCTTCCTGAGTTCAGCCTGAGAGGGAAGGTGAGGAGCTCGGGGCAGAGCGGGACGCCTTCCTGGACGGCTCCCTGCGGACCCACCTGGGACGCGACCCAGCAGGCACTACAGGTTTTTACAAAAGTCCCATCTGGACGGGGAAGGATCAGGGAGTGGAGCTGAAGGACGGAGCGGGCGAACACCGGGAGGAGCGGCTGAAAGTTCTGCGTCCTGCAGAGACACATTCATCCAGAACATAAAGTTCTGCTGGGTGTTTCTGGGCTCTCTGAGGACTGGGGACAATTTTTAAGTCGCCTCTCCATTTCTTTTTGGCTGCAGAAAAAGATAATCAGATCAATTCTACTCGTCTGGATCCAGGCGGGGATATTTTGGACATGTGCTCAAATACCTGCTGTTTATTTTTCAGTGAAATGTTGGCTTAAAAATTCTGTGACTGAAACACAGAAATGTAGAAATGTCTGCTGATAGAGGAGCCATGTGGGACGGCTTGGACGCCGTCCTGCCGAGTCCTCTCTGCAGCAGTAACAGGAGGATCAGGCTCCTCCCCTCCTCGCCGCCTCCTATCACACTCAGCCACTTCCTCCCGGTGACCTTAAAGGTCACATGCAACATACCAGACAGAGAGAGCGCCATAACGGCAGCTCCTAATTAGCATCCCTAATGACGGCGGCTGGCGTTCAAAGCTCGCCGTGTGGTTGGCGTGTGGCAGGCGTGTCAGCACAACACTGATGGGGCGATGGCGGTCACGTCCAAACGCAGCGCACAGCCGAGCATTTACAGGCGTGCTCGGGATGATTCAGCTCATCGCTCTGCTGTTAATTAAAGGCTCTGCAGCTGCACCCCGGCTGATTGGCTTCACTCACTGAGGAACGTCTGAAAGCCGTCCAATCAGAGAGCTTCACTCAGCAGGAGCGCCTCCACTGAATTCCAGTTTATCCGTCAGTCACTGATCATTCGAACAGAAAGAGAACGAAGTGCCGAGCCAGAAGGGAAGGATGGAAACCACAAACATCAACGCTCACAAAAACGCTCACATCAACACACAACGCTTACAAAAACGCTCACAACAACACACAACAAGAAACAGCCCGCACAACAACACGCACAACAGCCCTCAGTGTTCACTGCTGTCCACAGGAGACTTCAGACTTCAACCAAACCCAGAGCCAACATTTCAAACTAATATTTTTAAAACGTGCTCACATGTTGTGTGTCTATGACATCACTGTAAAGAAACATGGACACACCGCCTGTGACATCGCCGCCGCCATGTTGGCAGCATCATAGTTCACCCAAACACTAAATAGAGACTGAAAGCTTGAGGACGGGTATAGGTGGAGGTGGAGGTGAACCCTTTCCTCTGCTGCCGATGCATCAGAGTGCGGCGCTCCTCTGTGGTCACAGCGCTGAACACACCTCTGCTCCTCCTCCACGCTCTGTTTAAGAACATGTCTGATGTTTGTTTGCTGTGTGACCCCGCCCCTCAGGCGAGCGGCGTTCCCGGCCTGATGCAGGCCGATGCGGCGCTCGGCACAGGGCAGCAGATGCTGCTACACTGCTGAGCCTCGCCAACGTGGCGTCTCCTGAGGCGAGCGGGGCCGTGAAGCAGAGGAAAGCAGAAAATACCTGAAGAGAGCGTGAGGCACAGTTACAGCGTTTAGGAGGAGTTCAGCCTCATAATCGCCAGCGTGGCGGTCTGTGTGTGTCACAGCGAGCGCACTCCATGACCTTTGCCCTCAGGCCCGGCGAATCAGCGTCATGTTTGAGCGGAGCAGCTTCAGCACAGGGAGCAAACAACACTGTGATCATCGTCACTGTCATCTCAGCCCCGGGTCCTCCAGCAGCCTCTCAGCTGATCCTCCCCCCGTCAGCGGCGCCACCACAGAAGAAGATCCTCAGCCTTTTATGACGCGCTTCACATTTTCATTAGGACATACCGATATTTAGTAAATTTGTAATTATGTTTGCTGAATTTAAAAAAAACATGTTTCTATTGAATTATTCAAATATTCTCATTTCTACATCAATGTTTATTTAACCATTTTTAACCTGGTGTTTTTATTTAAAAAAATGTATAATATTTATTTTTATAAATGTACATATTAAGTTTCTTTTCTTCATAAATTCGTGGGTCTTTCCTAAACAAACATCAGACTTCACATTAATGCCTCTGGTCAGCTGTTGTTTGGAGCATGCAGCCCAGTGCATTCTGGGAGTTGGAGTCGCTCGGCCTCTGTCTGTGTTTCCTCTGAATGTTTCTGTCTGTGCAGCAGCAGCGGACCGGGAACTTTGTGGTTTGCAGACTTTTAACTGACCTTTGCTGCTCGGCTGCGTCTGTCGCCTCCGAGCCTCCATCATCTTCCTCCTCTGCCTCCTCTGCATCAGTCTAACCCCTGTCTCCGTCTTTTGTTTCTCTCACCATCTGTCCGCCCCCCCCCCCCCCCCTCTCTTCTCAGTGTGATCTTTTCCCTTCTTGTTTATACACACATTTCCTCTCCTTCATCCTCTTCATCACGTCCTTTTCTTTCTCTCTTGACTTCTCTAACTTTTCTTCCTCGACCTGATCAGTGCTCTCCTCTCTGCAAACACTAAAACCTCTTCAGTCCTCCATATTTCTCTGTGATCTGCTCTGCCATCCTTCTGTTTCTCCTCCGCCTCTCCCTCCTGTCTCCTCTAATACTCTTCCGTCCATCTCCTCCCTCGTTTGTCTCCCCCTCCTCTGGATCGTCTTTTGCCCATCCTCCTTTCTGCTTCACCTCTCCTGAACCACCTCTTCCTGTCTCCTCCATCTCGCCGGGTTTCCCCCGCAGCGCGTTCCCTTCACTGACCTGTGTGTCAGTTAGCTTCCTGACTTAGCTCTCTGTTAGCCTGCTGGTCATGTGTTTGCATAGGTTTCACATGGCGTGTTCACTTGGCTGCGGGCGAACACACACACACACACACACACACACACACACACACACACACACACACTGTGTCACTCGGTGTCTGTCAGCGGCCTGCTCTCAGCGTGGACAGTCAGCGCAGATACTCGTCCTCCCTGACATGTCACACAACACTGCAGTTCATGGTACCAGCAGCGAGACACTAACAGATGACAGGACGCACTCAGACACACATGAGCCAACACTCTCCACCCTCCTCCACCTCCATGTTCACTGCCAAATGTTCCATCTGATCGTCAGCCTGCTCTCATCTAACAACATTCGAGGCACACACACAAACACACAAACCCACCAAGAACCCAAAAAAAGACAGACTTCACTTTAAGTTGATGGACAGTATGTAAGAAAGGAGGTTTTTGATTGGATGAGAGGTGGACGATCACTTGGACCACCAAACCAGACCACTATACAGCGAGCTAGCTTACGCGTACAGCTTCAGAGACTCAGAGCTCATCCACCGCCCACTAAACAAAGCAACACTTCAGGCCGGGACACACTGGTCCAGGCCAGGCACCAGGGATGATGACCGTGGTACAGGTTCAACTTTGACCCAGCAGGGAGGAAGGAGACCAAACACAAATGAGAAGAGACGACACACACACAGACGCACCACTCGGCAGGGACGTCTGGTCCACGGTCCACAGCGTCCCAGCGCCTGAGTCAGTCTGAGGCGGATGTGTGTCACATGCAGAGAACAGAAAGTGTGCACTCACCCTGCATCGCTGCTGTTCCCACAGATTAAGGCATCCTTGGCTCCCTCCACCCTGTAGAAGTTGTCTGGAAAAAGAAGGGGACAGGCTAAGAACAGAGGACCCAACACACACTGCAAACACACAACTGAAGCCTGCTTCACAACAGAAATCGCTTTAGGGTGTTACCCTGAGACACAGTGACCCCAAAATCCTGGAAGTATTCTTCAGACATGTTCTGGATCACATCACTGGGACAGCTGATCGTGCTGCATCTGAATCGTGTTCACAGGAAGGGACAGATGTAGGATTCTCTGGGTTCCTGAGGCTGGCTTCCTTATGTAAGGGCAGATAAACCTGTCCCTGGTTGTGTTTCAGAACAAACACAGAACCCCTACACTTGCTTATATTAATGCTCCTCTGAAGCGATGTGGGCCCGTCCTGACGTCGCCTCACTTCCTGGTGTCGGTCTGAACTCCGGGCCGTCTGTCTGCGGTCCTGCAGGATCAATAAGCTCATCAGACTCTGCTCGCCGTGTGTTCTGTTGAGACGGCGTCTGAGCAGGAGGCCTTAAAACCTGAAGCCATTACAGCAGACACGCACTTCAGTCCGACCGCGGGCCGTCTGCCAGCACATTAATACATCATCAGGGGCTCGTCCACTCACACGCACATCAGACACAACAAGCTCAGAGGCTGTTAACGCTCGTCTGCAGGAGGAAAACAAGCGCCGCGGAACTTCTGTTGTGGTCTGAGGAGACAGCGCTCATTCCTGTGGATTATTATCTGAGGTGTAAAATGTGACATCATTTCAAAGGATCAATGATCTTATTGGACCAAACTCAGGATATTTAAAGAGACTTTCTGGGAGCTGTGTGTTCAGCTGGCTGACAGACAGGAGCCGTTTGGAGCCATGTTTCTGTGTCTGATGTGGTGCAGGTGACCTGAAATGGCGGCCTGACATTTTCATCCATTTGCTTTACGAGAACGACAATTAAGAACACTCATCTTTTATTCAACACACAAATCGGACCACGTGCATTAATCTGCAGCCATTATGAAAAACATCAGACATGTGCTCATCACAGGGAAACAAAGGAAGCGGCTGCACCCAGCCGGCCCAACTTTAAAGCCTGTCAGAGAACCGGCACGCCACACGGCTGCAAACACGCAGCTTCTGTTCGGTTCAGGCCGCACCGCCAACAGAAACACTTCAGAAGTCTTTTGTTCTGGAGCTCAAAGTAACCACGAAGCCTTTACACAGCGCTGAGAGCAGGCAGCGCGCCGTCCTGTCCCCAGACAGGGAGGACAGGCACAGCCCGGCCTGGCGCTCAGACCTCCACAGATTAATGCACATGAGCCCACAGTCTGACATTTGGTCTGAGCGACCCCTGTCTGAGAAGGCCACTCCCTCTGCAGGACATGGAGGGAGTGGCGTTATTACTCCGCCCAGCTACTACACACACCTCCGCCCTGCACCGCAAAGCTGCAGGTGTGACAGAGCGGAGCTATCCGTCAGGCGGATCAGACCCGCCGCAGCGCTGACATGCTGCGTGGAGCCGAAGTCTCATCACTCAGGTTTAAACAAAATAAATCTGTTCTTAAATCTGTGGTGAGGAATGAGCTCGCTCTGCTGCACACTCAGACAGGAAGACAGCAGCTTACAGTGCGCCCCCTGTGGCCGAAAAATGGAGTGCATGGACTCCACATGAAAATAGCAGAGAAGTTTGTTGCAGCAGTCCCACTTCTTATGAACCACATGTTTGGATTACCCTGGATTAAACCTCTGGGTTATCAATCTGCTTCTGCCTATCAGGGGTATCGGCGGCTCACAGCAGCGAGACCTTCCACTTCTGCCAGCTCATCCTGCGGTTTACCAAGGAGTCCCTAGGCCAGCTGAAAGATATAATCCCTGCCATGTCTGGGGTCTGCTCCAAGTACCAGGGAGGTGCCCAGGGGTGGTCCAAGCCAGATACCAACTCTACATGGAGGATGACGAGCTCCTCACCCTAACTTTATCAGAGTCCAGTCCTCCTTCTCTGCTGCTTGTATTGAGTTTTGGTTACTGTGACCATAGAGGAGGAAAACAGATCAGCGAATCAGAACCTGGTCTGTTGGCTCAGCTCTGTCTCCACCACAGACTGGAGCAGTCCCTGCAGACACTGTGTGGATCCACCTGTAAGTCTCAGAGATCAGTGGTGGTCCTGTTCAAGGTCTCTTCCTGTTACAGGGGTTTTCCTTGCCACTGTTGATCTTAAGGGTGTGTGTGTGTGTGTGTGATGTATCAATGTCAGATGCTTTAATGGGACTTAATGACAATAACAACCTCTCCTGGATCAAAGGAGTGAATCTTCCTCTGGTCTAGTATCAGCTCTCCACACAGGAAATGGATCACATGATGTCTGTTGATGTTCTCTTATTGAACCCTCCACTGAGGAGCAGCAGGAGCGCCCGGCGCTGTCAGACACCACCAACTCGGGCCTGATGGGAAATGTTTAGCGTGGAGAACATCCACCATTGATCTCTGACCGAGGACCGGCCGAGCTCTGGCGCTGCAGCCGGCCTCTCAGGTTTCACAGCAGCTTTTAGAGGTCGATGCCGGAGCCTGCGGGGGACATTTGTTTGATGTGATGGACGGCAAAGCAAACTGGAAATGAATAAATAGATGGTGCATTAGCAACGGGCAGCATGTCCCGACAGAGCCCGTTACTGTAAGAGCCCGGCTCACTGTGGGTCAGGCGGACTCACCCGTTCACACAGCTGAAGGCAGCCTCGAGCCCCGCGTCTCCACGGAGGACGCTCTGAGTCTGACTACTGAAGACCAGCAGAGAGACCCGGCAGCCACGTCTGTCTCTGCCTTCCACTGTCCTCATACAGACAGGAGACACACCTGTCCTCATACAGACAGGAGACACACCTGTCCTCATACAGACAGGAGACACACCTGTCCTCATACAGACAGGAGACACACCTGTCCTCATAGAGACACAAGACACACCTGTCCTCATGTCCTTTATCCACCTGGTTACTAACTGAACACTACCTCAAACCTGCATCACTGACACATGAGTTAACCCTTCAAAATACATCTGAACAACACACACACACAGACACACACACACGCTGTGTTTTGGTCACATGGAGTAAAAAAGACGGGGTCCAGCTCAGGTTTCATCTGACAGCAGCGTTAAATGTTTCCTTAACCCTGACCTCGACCTGTGTGTGTGTGTGTGTGTGTGTGTGTGTGCGCACTGCAGGCTGTATACTGTGTCTGTACCAATGTCCACACGACATATACTAAGCTCTGTGGACAACATGTCAAGGAGTAAGTGTGTGTGTGTGTACTAGCTGAGCTCGAATGACCCCTGTGTGTGTGTGTGTGTGTGTCATGTCTTGTAGGTAAGCTGCTCCTGTTAAACACACTACTGTCGGTGAGTGAGTGTGTGTGTGTGTGTGTGTGTGTGCCTGCACTGACGTCAGTGTGTAACCACAGTGCCAACAGGACATTGTCCAGCTCATTTAGGGAACAGCAGTCCCTGCAGCAGGACACACAGAAGCTGCCTGGTTCTGCTGGCCCTCCGTCTGCACACACAGACACACACACAGACACAGACACACACACACACACCGTGCTGACATGCTGACGCTCACCCTCGTCGTTGATGAAGTCCCTGACGGAGGCCCAGGTCCTGTTGTTGCAGTAGAAGGAGCTGTTGGCGGGCAGCGTGTCGTTCAGGCAGTGCGCCGTGCTGCGCACGCACTTCTGCCGCAGGTTCCCCATGAAGAGCTGCAGGCCGATGAGGGCGAAGACGCTCAGGCAGAAGACGGTGAGGATCATCACGTCGGCCAGCTTCTTCACTGACTGGATCAAAGCGCCCACGATGGTCTTCAGGCCTGAGGGACGCCGCGCACGCAGACGTTTAACACTATACTCGAGCTCAACATGTATTAACCCTAACCCAGATGCTAACAGTGAAAAAGGTGTAAAGATGGCTTCCTGCTTCTTTAAAAGATAACCCATGGTGGAGCTTATATGTTCATGATTTATAAAAATTCATTTTTATAACTTAAAAAAATTTTAAAACTAGAACATTTTGTATTATTTTGGAGTAAATACAATAAAAAAACTAAGATTATCAATAAAATGATCAAGTTTATTAAATGTCAGCCATCTTTACACACTGCTGTGTGAACATCACCAACAACATCAATCACAACAACCACAAACTGCCCTGTTTAAACATCCAAACACAACACACACACACACACACACACACACACACACGGTAAGAACAGCAGGAACAGAACACACTCAGACACACAACGGGCGCAGACCAATCCACTGCGCTCGGCCAAATGTAAACAGATCACCTCGTTACACTTTTAATTTTTAAATCTTTTTTTAGTGACGTCATTAGAAACAGACGTCTCCATGGCAACGTCTGTAAACTAATGTTATAACGTGTATTAAACACTGTTATAACACGACAATGATTTAATAATGATTAGCGCTACATGCTAACATGCAGAGTGAGACGCACAGAGGCCAGCAGCACAGCTGGGAGGACACGCGGGCAGGACTCTGAGCGGGTCGGACATGTTCTGTCAGAGAGGGGGGGGGGGCCTGACGTTTACATCCTGCTGGTGTCTGTCTGCACTGTCCCCTTCACTACATGGAAACATGTGTTATTGTTTGGTTTAAATACATAAAGATCAGACCATAGAAAAGGTCCTCATGTGATGTTTAGAGACAAATGGTCTTAAAAACAGATTTTCTTTACTCATAAAGATGGAAGAGCTGCTCGAGGTCAAAGGTTACTGTGACCAATCAATCACAACGTTTAAGGCTACATCTGTGAGTCTGATGGTAGTGAGATGAATTATGACATTAGCTTCTTGCTACTGTTAGCATGGCCCTGGTACTGTTTGTTGTGTATGTGCTTCAATCGGTCTGCTGAGCCTCTGTCGTCCACTCACAAACCAATCACCAGAAGACTCGGGGCATCTCTCTGCATACTACCCCTGTGTGGGTTCTCAGATGGGCTGTTCTGAAGCGTGGGTTCAGTGGGTAGTATGCAGACTGATGAGATTTCAAACACAGCCACTCAGTGCTTCCAGCAGGCTCGGGCCCGAGCGGTGCGTTTGATACTCGCTCCCCTGCGTTGGCGTTCTCACCTGGGATGACAGAGATGGTTTTGAGCGCTCGCAGCACCCTGAACGTCCTTAAGGCTGACACATTACCCAGGTCCACAAACTCAGTCACATATCTGCAACAAGCCAGGAGACAGAAGCACAAAAACAGACACACACAGAGGGAATGACCACACTGAACCACACAGAGGGACAGAGAGAGATACAGGAGAGACGGCAACACCGCAGGTCCAAGAAGGAGAAGTCAGGTATTCAAGCGTCGCACACGGATTTACAGTGAAGGAAAAGGTCAGTCACACACGGCCAGCTTCCAAAGTCTGGATCAGTTCAATGTGTTAGGTAGTGTTAGGAAATAAGCTGACATTAGGCTACATTTTGCTAAGATAATTTTAGGTTACCATTATTAGCTTAACCGTTAGCTTTAGCTGACAGAATGTGTGGCGCTAACGGAGTTCTGCTGAAGTTAAAACTTTGCTTTTAGATAACAGAGCTTAAATGAAGCTGACATTATTAGCTTAGCTCAACTCTTATCTTAACAGAGCTTCCAATTATTAGCATAGTTTTGTTGCTACCATTTGCTAACCGAGCTTTAATGAAGTTGTGAATTGCTAGCTGTAAGTAAGTTAGGTTCGTTTTTACCTTTTGCTAATGGAAAATTAAGTGAGCCTTGTTAGCATAGCTGTCACCTTTAGCTAAAAAAAGCTCCAGTGAAGTTGTGAAATTGTTAGCTTAACTTTAGCTTGCTAATTAGCAGTGTTAAATTAGCAACAGTAGCTAAGGAGGATGTAGCTGTTGTATAAAGAAGTGTGCCGATCAAGAATCTGAAGTGTTCTGCAGTTAGCAAACCCGCGTTGTCTCTCGATAGCTGACTTTTCCTTTGTCTCTGCTTCTTTAATGCAGGTCAGGTGACTGCACATGTGACCCCTGACAGGTCAGAGAGTGGGAAGTGGGCTGGTGCTGCAAGACATGGCAGACATGGGACGAACAAGAGGACGTTCACGACGAAACCACGATGACGCGTGCTTTTATTTATTTTTTTTTTACTCTCCCTTGTCGCCCCCTGGTGGTGGTGAGGCCTTACCTGGGATGACTGAGATAGTTTTCAGGGCTCTCAGCACTCTAAAGGTTCGCAGCGCCTGCAGGTTCCCTACTTTGATAAACTCTGTTAACAGCCTGTAGGGGGCAGTGTGGTTGTCAACATACAACAGAAGAAGACAAACATGACAGAGTCTGAAAATACTGTAGAGATTTAAAGGCACAGTACACCAAAATGAGAGAGTTCAAACATCAGCTGTGAGGGGTTGTTTTGGGGTTTTGGGACACGACTGGAAACTTTGATAAAATCAGGAAGTGAGTTCATGATTTAAATGAGTTGATTAACATTCTGTGTACATCATCCTGTTACAGTTAGCTCAACATAGACACAGCTAGCCTTAGCTAAAGCTAAATTTAAGCTTTTTTAAAAAGTTAGCTGTGACCTTAAGCTTCAATCAGGCTAACATTGTTAGCTTATACCTTTACAATATATTTGACAGTTAGCTTGTTGTATTCACCTGAGCTGAGCTTCCAGTAACAGAACATGGCTGATAGACAACGTTTGTTTGTTGATTCAAACATTTAAAAAAGAAAACTAAACTTTAAAAATTGAGTAGACTGAGTAGCCAGCGCAGCTCCAACATCTGTTGTGTTCTCTGTCTGTGGGGCAGCGCCGGCCGCCATATGTCACCAATATGTAACAGGAAGCTGCACAGAGGCTGCTCTGACAGAGGCGCTGTGACGCTGCGATGAAATAACTTCAAACTACACAAAAAGACGTCAGCGCTCCTCGTTTGGTTTCTGCTCTTGCTGTAAGTCTAACACGGTAACCCCTGGCGACGGCTCCTGTCCTGCTGCCTTGCTGTCCTCACCACTGTGATTTTGGATGATGTTTATTGATCGTTTTTGATTGATTGATTTATGATGCTAACATGTATCAGCTGTGTAATGTGTCATTGCAATGTCATTACAGCAGCAACACCAGTAACACAGGGGAGGACCCGGTGTGTGTGTGTGTGGGGGGGCTCAGTTACCATGGAAACCCTGACTCAGCGGGAGGGGTGGAGGGCATCAATCAGACGTGTGTGTGTGTGTGTGTGTGCGCTGACCATCACTCTGCTGTTAATAAAGCCAGGGCGCAAAAGGGCCATGTGTCAGGGGCACAGTGTGTTTGTTACAAATGTGTGTGTCTGTGTGTGTTTGTGTCGGATCGCACATCAACTCAACATGTTTTTCATCCTTAGAGTGTGTGTGTGTGTGTGTGTGAAGGAGGTGACTTATGTTTCCCTGTCCTACTAAAGATCCATCTGACCGCAAGACGGCCCTCAGTTCAAGGACACACACACACACACACACATACTGACACTGTGTGTGTGTGTGTGTCACTCTTGAATTGAGAGATCAACACTTTGTCACATAACAGAGGAGCAGAATGTGTTCCACTCAGGATTATTTTGGACTTGAACTATTTTGATTTTGACGAAACAATGTATTTTTTTCATATTTAACTTTTATTATTTATTTTATAATTATTGATTTTTACATTTTAAACCTTATGTTTTTATGTTGAATATTGTTAATCTTAATATTTGCTGTTGATGCTGCATTCGTTTTATCATGTGTTTTTTATGGACGTAACTCCATCAGGAGCTCTGACATGTTGACACATCGGAGGATTCAGTATCGACGGTTAATAAACTGATCAGAGGAGGCTGATTGATCGGTCTGTGTGAGGTGAAGCAGAGCCGTGTCCCTGTCGCTGTTACAGGCAGGCTGAGTTTAGTGGACATCACTGTCCTTTAGCTAGACCTCCACAATGACATCACAGTGCTGCTTCCTCCAGGGACTGCAGAAGAAGACGAGCCCTGTTCCACCCTGACTGACATGATCCACATCATGTCCTGATAACAGAGCTGGGGGTCTCTAAGGGTCCCTGCAGGTCTCCACACCGAGCCGACAGCTGACTGTGGGTCTGATGGAGACCAGACTCTGAGATAGTCTGTCCTTTCTGAGGTGGATGCTGGGAGGTGTCTGCAGCAGCAGCACCACCTGTCCACCTGATCTACACCCGCCCACGGACGCCACTTCATCACATGGAGGCGGAGCTCAGAGGTCACCTCTGTGACTGTAGAAAAATGAATGAATGTGCCACAAACGTATTGATCAGCACACACTGGCAGTGCTGTGAAGGGTGTGTGTGTGTGTGTGTGACATGAAGCAGGAAGCCTCTGACTGAATGTGCAGCACGTCTCTGTCAGCTTCCTGTTTAAGTGCTAGCTGCTGTAATGGAGAGTTCGTCCTCTGAGTGAAGCCATTCTTCCCTCGCAGGGGTCCGCCGGCGGCTCGTCCAGCTCGACACAGCGTTCCTCCATCTGAGGGCACCTTCATCAAAGTGTTTCCATTTAGTGGCCGCCGGCGGCGGACATGTCAGCGCTTCATTACGCCGTGTGGTAACCTCCCAGCCGTGCCTCGGGGTCAACTATTGATCCGACCAGTTCATCTTCATCGTTTATCTTCCTGCCGGCTTCCCTCGCGGCGGGCACGCCTCTCCTTGGCTCTCTGATTGATCGCCACCTGATCACTAACCAAACCAAACGGCAGTGATTTTCCATCAGTCAGTCAATTACCGGCGTGGACGGGTCACGGCCTGAAACAAAGCGGCGCTCTCTGAGGGCGTCACTGACATTGTTGAGGCCAGCTGCAGCTCCTCGGGCTTTAATGGTTCCACTGTCACTCATGTCTGCGGTGAGTTCAGAGACCCGCCCACTGTTCAGACACCTCACTTCACAGACCCACAATGACAGCGTCTCAGCCTCGTCCACCCACCTGAGCCACTTACTTTTTATACTGATATATATTTACTGCTGTCAGCGTATATTAAAAACTTTACATTTCTGATGGTCCCTGAATGCATCATGGCACTGCTCAGCAACCAGCAGGAAGCCATGATGGAGTCACATGTGAGCAGCAGTCACATGACCAACACTCAGAGAGTCTGACCTGCATCTTTCTGAGTTATTCTGCACACACACACGTCTGACTGCTCTCTGACTGCAGACATGACGGAGTGTGTGTGTGTGTGTGTGGAGGACTAATCAGAACACACTGCCTGATCATGTGACAGGAAGGACCATCAGAGGAAATGACATGTAAACTTTTATCAGCTAAAATGCCCGATGAGTAAAATGTGCTCTGTGATGCATTCAAGGACAATCCGACACTGAGGTGTTTCTACTCATGGAGAGGACCGAATGAGTCAGAGGGTTCGGCCCTGTCCTCCTGCAGCTCTGACGGGTCTGTCAGATGGAGTCGGGCAGATAATGGCTCCACCAAACATTTGATCAGAGCGAGTGTCAGCTGAGCGGACTGAAGGTGACCTCAGTCTGAAAGAGCGCACAGAGGAAATAAAGGAAGACAAAGACGGAGCAGTCCCCCGGGGAGACAACAGCGAGGGTCAAACAATCAGCCACCCCCGACCACACGCAGCGGGATCTCAGCCCCGGGGAGCAGAGGTTAGTGTGTGCGGAGCCGGACAGCCTCACACACACACACACACTCAGGGACACCCTACAGCTGTGCTCCTGTGACACTGCTCTGAGGCAGGAGGCTTTTATTTTGAAACCCCATCATCAGAGTGGGTTCTTCATTCTGTTTCTCTCCTCAAACCCTTCACATTAAAAGCCTCCATACAGCACAACCACTCTGTTTCTGCCGTGCTTTTAATTTGAAACATCAACAGGAAGCACTGACTCATGTTTCATCGTTTATTCTCCTGCAGAGCTGTTATATGTTCTGTTTTTTTATTTATGTTAGTTTACGATAAGTAAACGGTGAAATGAAAGCTGCAGGCGGCGATGACCAGGCCCCGCCCTCCCTGCGGCTGACCGCCATCTTTAAGGCCTTAAAAGCTGTCCGATGAAATTTGAAGTAGACGCAGAGTTTGTTAAAGGAGGACACCGGGAAAAGGACTCGCGGCAGTAAATGGCGACCCGCTTGTTGGGTTTCAACCCAAAAGCCTGTTTAATTAGAATTATGATGATAACTATTATTAGTATAATAAACGAAGCAGAGCCGCCTTGATTTAAAGACTTTGTGGTGTGGTTCAGTCTGAGTTGGTTTAGTCATCTGTCGGCTCTGAATAATGACCGAGCGGGTGCATTATCACTCTGCTGCTGCAGCTCCTCTGTGAAGGGTTAAAGCACTTTACATGTTTGGATGTTTTATCAAAGGAGCCATCTGATTGGCCCAAAATTCACTCTGCAGCAGTCCAAACATCCAGCCGGAAAATGACACTAACTTTAGTGAGCGTGTGTGTGTGTGTGTGTGTGTGTGTGTGTGTGTGTTAGACTCACGCCATGACAATGACGCTGAAGTCCAGCCAGTTCCAGGGGTCCCTCAGAAAGGTGAAGGGTCCCACACAGAAGCCCCTCGCCAGGATCTTTATGAGAGACTCAAACGTGTAGATACCTGTGAAGGTGTACCTGAAGGAGGCAAGGAAGGAAGGAAGTAAAGAAGGAAAGGAGGCAAGGAAGGAAGGAAGGAAAGAAGTAAAGAAAGAAGAAAGAAAGAAAGTAAAGAAGGAGAGACGGCAGCCAGGTGAAGGAGAGGAGACGCAGCAGAGATGAGTAAAGACAGCAGACACTGAGCAGACATGAATATTCATCAAACTTTCCTCCAAACATGCTTCACTTATTTATTTTGTCCCCAGAAACAAGCTCGACCCGACGAGTCAGCTCAACCGTGCAGGGACAGACAGACAGACAGGAGCACGCTGCCGCCACATCAGCTGAGCAGCCGCCACAGCAGGAGCCCTTAAAGGGTCACTTCACCCAAATCCATAAAGCTGGGCGGGCTTTTAAAGGACCTCATATCTACCCTCAGTGAGGACAGACGGCTGCCATGCTAACAGAGCTAACCCCCCCCCCACACAAACATGGCGGACAGGGCCGCGGCTGTACTTACTCCACGTATTTGGCCCAGTACGCCGGCTCGGACATGGCCATGAAGCAACAGTTGGTCAGGATGGTGCACATGATGAACAGACTGAACAAAGTGAGCAGGTTAAGGAACAAGGCAGACTCAGTGGAAAACAAACATTTGTTCTTTACAGTTATTACAGTTAAACATTTTCTGTCAGCTGTGTAGAATCATGTGACCAGATCGGCCTGTAAGAACCTCTGCTTGGTGTTGTACAGTTTGTCGGGAGGAGAAAAAGAATGAGACGTTCTGTTTAGAGCACTTTTCAGAGGATTAGTCACTGTGGATACGAGCAGCAGCTGAAATGTTAAAATGGAGAAATGTCCTGAGCGTAGCTGCAGTGTCAGTGTGAGTGTGTGTGTGTGATGATTTTACATGTGCTTTTTTTTTAAATACCTTTCAGTGATTTCCAATTAGAGCTAAATAAAGATGAAGTGAAGTGAAAGGCGGCGTGGAGTTAGCATGTGTGTGTCAGCGCTGCTGCCACATTCAATACAGCACATTAATATGCCATTAAGAGCAGCGGCGGGAGGAAGGGCCCGTTCTGCTCTAATCATCATATAATGGGGAGCAGAAACTTTCCCAACTGTCAGAAGGCAGCCGTACAGGTTAAATATCCCCTTCACCTGCCGCGTTCTGCACGCTTCACGCCACGAGGTGGGAGAGTCTCGCTCAGCTGTCAATCACAGCTATAAATGAATCATAATTATTGTAATTTGGCAGGAGGAACATACTCCCCGCGTGAGAGCGGCCCAAACTCCAGCTGAAAGTTGTTTGAGCGGCGGGGTAATTGTTGATTGAGTGCCGGCTGTAATGATGTTGCCGGAGCGCGGTGGCAGGCGGCGAGATAATACTGTTACCGATTGACAAACAACGCAAATGTCCCCCCGCCGCCGCCGCCACAGAGCCAGAAGCTAATTACGCTGTAATGATAGGCCTGCTGTTATGGACCTCCCAGGCCACCATACCGGTAATGTCATTATACCTCCCACATCCACCGCGGGATCTATCTTCCTCTCCCTAATCTACCTCAGCTTTATTTTTCCTTTCCACATTCGCTCTTCCTCACACCCTCCTCCTCCTCCTCCTCCTCCTCCTCCTGGTCAGCTCCATAGACTGCTTTTACTTTGAAAGAGGAGCAGACACAATAAGAGAGATTCAGAAGTACTTTGCTAACAGTGACACCTGTGGCTGTTAGGTGAACTGCAGTTAGCATCCTCCTGCTAGCATGTGTGATCTGCTCACATCCTTATGAGCATGAGCGAGGTTTCGAGGCATCAATTCAATCAGCACCTTAAGCTCTTCACAGTTGTGTTGCACTCTTGTGTGTAGGGCTGAACGATTTTAAGAATAAATTGAATTGCGATTTTTTTTCTGGCAAATATTGCAATTTTTCGATTTCATCCACGATTTTTTTCAAATCATGTCAAACATGTTTCTGTGTAAATGACTTCAGGTAGCTACTCTGTCACTTCTCAAAAACTATCAGTAGATCTAAAAGTAAACTCTGATAACGTGCACTCAGTATTAGTTTTAATAAACATGAAAATTTAAATAACAATTACAGAACAAAATAAAGTTTTATTTCAAATAGGTTAAAAGAAGACTAATGTAGTTCTCTAAAGTATTATTCAACAGTCATTTAAACAGACTGAAGTGTGCCTCCTAAGGTTAATACAGTATTGAGACTTAAGTAACTCTTAAAGTTCAATGTGATTTAGAACACATGATCAAACTTCATGGGAATCATATCTAAGGACAAACGGAGCTGCTGCTGTCAGCTCTGTCCACCGTTTACTAGAGTCCTCATGGAGCCTCTTCATCAAATGCCTGCGTTATTGTTTGGTGACGTCATTAGCTGCTGCCTCTGTCTGCATCTGATGTACACACACACACGCGACACAGACACACACGCGACACAGACACACACACACATGCGACACACACACACGCGACACACACACACGCGACACACACACACACATGCGACACACGCAGGTGTAGACGGCTGCTGACGGCACAACAGCAGCGAACCTGAATATAAGGAGCAGTGCAAAAAATCGCGGCTTTGACGATCTCAAAATCGCGTCATCTGAGATCGCGATTTTCGGTCTAAAACGATAGATCGTTCAGCCCTACTTGTGTGTTGTGTTAGCATGAATGTCACGACAACAGGGTTAAAGCAACACAACTCCAGGCAAGGAAGCTAACCTTTGGCCAGCTAGCCTGGTTTCTTCATATTTTGCTAACAGCTAGCTCGCTAATTTAGCAGCCAGTTCCACACCGAGGTGGAGCACAAACATCACTTCCTGGATTTTCACTTAAAAGCTGGGAAATCTATACACAACAACAACTGGACACACAGACACACTTCACTGCAACATGAGTGCAATTAAAACACAACAACAGCACAGCTGGTGGCTCTGCTGCCGCTTCAAGGTCCCACAGCAATGCCTCATGGGAAAAATAACAAGTGTCCTTCAGCACAGAACCCTCAGGGAACTGTGGTCAGAGTGTGTGTGTGTTCAGTTTATCACTTGAGAAAGAAAACTCCTTGTATTCAAACATGAGTGTGTGTGTGTGTGTGTTTGTGTGTGTGTGTCCATCTCACACCACAGCTTGTCATAGTGGCGCCACTGTGGTCGGGCACAAATCCAGAACAGACCTGATCACACACTGACACTTATAAAAGCACAAACACACACTGAAGCTCTACTTCAGCAACACAGCCTGTTCTCTTACATCACACACACACACACACACACACACACCCCGGACACCAGCAGCACAGCCACACCTCCGCTGCTGACCTCTTCACCCACTTATCCCCCCGACAACAGCAGCGTGTCCGCCGGCTCGACATCTCTCAACTCCAGCAGCCGCCTCCCACAGTAAAAATAGTTGTGTGTGTGTGTGTGTGTGTGTGTGTGTGTGTGCGCCACTGTGTGTGTTTCGGGGGTGAAGTCATATCTGTCACGTTGGTCTGAAGTTTGTAGACACACCTGGATGAGTTTTAATCATTTAATTAGTGTATTTATTGATCACTCTACTATATATATTATCCTGTCCTGCAGATGGTTTTAGGTTGTGAGTTATTTCATCTTTTTTTATGTGTGAGTGAATCATTCAGAACTGGTGTAACTTTCTTTAATAATAAACTACTGAGATTTTTTTTATCAATCAATAACTAATTGATTAATGAGGTGATCATTTATGCTGAAGGGTTCCTCCTTTTTTTTACATGTCTGGGGAAATAACTGAACTGACAGTAGGATCCTGGGGGCCAAACCGGGGCCCCACAGCAGGCTGAAAGGTCAGAGGTCATTTCAGCACGTCCTAATAAACCTGTTAGACACAAACAAACAAAGCCTGAGAGGCTGCAGGTCAAAGGTCAGCCAGGAGCTCAGAGAGCAGAGATTACTGTAACAATCAGTGTGTGTGTGTGTGTGTGTGGGGGGGGGGGGCACCTTGATGAAGCCTGGATAATATTTACAGTTCATGTTTACGGCTCAGCAGACAGCTCGAGATGATTCTGGCTCAGAAATATGACCAACGGGATGAGCCTTTACACACACACACACACACACTGAGTTGACATGATTGCTAAATACGCTGTCATTCCTCTGCGTGAGCCTGGAGAGCTGAATGTTCTGCTCTCAGGAGGGTTCAGGAGTTTTAAGCAGCCACACAGTGACAGAGCAGCATGTGTGATGGCTTCATCAATACACTCCTGTTATATGAATAAATTATGTAAATATAACTATCCCTAATTTAATGAAGGGTATTTAAACATTAATGGTATATTATCATATTTGTCGGACTCCTTTCAGTTTATTATTGAGACTCGTTTCCTGTCAATAAATCCTGATAATGCACCGACTCTTATCAAATGTTGATAATGAGGCTAAATGAATGAGTTCTGCTTAGCAGTGAGAGCTCGTTAGCTTCAGTTCTGCTACCGCTCACTGTAATATGAGCTGAGGGCTTAGCATACACGCTAACACGCTAACAGAGGGCCCTCAGAGCCCATCCGTTAACACGCAGCATGGTCAGCCCTGGAGGCCCGGAGCCCGAGCGTCTGCTGAGCCTTCATTAGCAACAACCTCAGTCTGTGCTGTCAGGCCGAGCCTTCATGATTTTACTCCAGTGTCCTAAACAATGATGCGTCACAAGTAAATTAAACATAAACCGTCATTCTACAAACTGACACAAAGCAGCAGGGGTTAAAACAGAATTTAGTTCCTGCTATTAGTCAACAGAAGCCTACAATTCCCAGAGTGCAACACCTGGTATCAGACCCCTTCCTGCCATGATTAGCTGTTTACTTGTGACTTTATTGGAATCTAAATAACAACACTGACCCTGTAGACTGGACTCAGCGGCCTGCCCCTTTAACTGTGTGTCCTTTGTAACACTCGCTGCTGCATGTTGTTTGTTGCCGTCAGGGTGGCCTGGCTGCTTGTACGCTCTGTGACTGACCTCTGACCTGCCCACAGACAGATGCAGTGTGTGTGTATGTATGTGTGTGTGTGTGTGTGTGTGTGTTTTGAAGGATATGCATGAACCAGGATCTTGATGGCGATTCTGCGGATGGGGTGGAAGGGGCTGAAGATGTAGAGAGCTGACGTGGCACTGAAACGGAAGATGGCCTTCCCTTTGTTCAGGACTATGAAGGTCTGCAAGACAGAGAAGAGTTCACACAGATAATCAGATGTCACGTTTGTTCACACACCTGGAGAGTAAAGTCAGAACGTCACCACAACTTTTTTCACTTCATTTAAACTTTAGAAATCAGGTCCAGCAGGAGGGAGGAGGACGCCTCAGACCTTTAAACTTTAATGATCAGTTTAAAGGGTCGTCCTGTCGGAGCTCCTGGACCACAGCTGACCTCCTGACGCTCCACCAGCCTGACAGCAACCTGAGAACCTGTGGTCATCTCCAGACACAACTACACACAGGAGCGGCTGAGGATCTACCAGGGTTCACCTTCATATTCAATCACTGACATGGAGTCCCCGTAAGGCAGATGGGTCTCTGTAATGTGTCAACAAGCGTATGTCCCCACAACACATATAATCAAGCACACACAGACACACACACACACAGACACATAAAAAGACACACATGCACAGATACACACACACAGACACACACACACAGACACACACACACACACACACACACACACACACACACACACACACACACACACACACACACACAGACACACACACACAGTGTTAGGGTGACCTACCCTCTTGTCTTTGAAGTAGTACGGGTCGATGTCTTCCAGGGGAACACCCACCAGATGAGATGGGATGTCGGCAAAGATGCGTGGCAGCTGTTTTCCTGCCTCCAGGTCGGGCCGGGGACGGGGGAGCACCACGTCGCCCAGGTCCTGACACACATACACACAGACACACACACACACAACATCTGAAATATCTGAAATATGGTTGTTGTTGCAGGCTTTACTCCCCATCACCTGACTTCTGCTTACATTTAAATTTACCTCCTCATAGTGTGTGTTCAGTGTGTGTTTACCTCCTGGTAGTGTGTGTTCAGTGTGTTTACCTCCTGGTGTGTGTGTTTGTGTATGTTTACCTCCTGGTAGTGTGTGTTCAGTGTGTTCACCTCCTGGTGTGTGTGTTTGTGTGTGTTTAACTCCTGGTAGTGTGTGTTCAGTGTGTGTTCAGTGTGTGTTTACCTCTTGTTTGTGTGTGTTTACCTCCTGGTAGTGTGTGTTTGTGTGTGTTTAACTCCTGGTAGTGTGTGTTTACCTCCTGGTAGTGTGTGTTTACCTCCTGGTAGTGTGTGTTCAGTGTGTTCACCTCCTGGTGTGTGTGTTTGTGTGTGTTTAACTCCTGGTAGTGTGTGTTTACCTCCTGGTAGTGTGTGTTCAGTGTGTTCACCTCCTGGTGTGTGTGTTTGTGTGTGTTCACCTCCTGGTGTGTGTGTTTGTGTGTGTTTACCTCCTGGTAGTGTGTGTTTACCCCCTGGTAGTGTGTGTTTACCTCCTGGTAGTGTGTGTTCAGTGTGTTCACCTCCTGGTGTGTGTGTTTGTGTGTGTTTACCTCCTGGTAGTGTGTGTTTACCTCCTGGTAGTGTGTGTTTACCTCTTGGTAGTGTTTGTTGCGTCGGGCCTCCTCCTCGGCGATGCGCTGCTCGATGGCCGCCAGGGAGTCCGGCGTGAAGCGCTGAAAGCTCTCTGGTCCCATTGGAAACACACAGCCAGCCATCTTCTCATCCTGATCCTGCTGCTGACTGGCCCAGTATACCAGCTGCACACACAGAGGGGGGACAGGGGTCAGAGGGTCTGAAACCAGCTGCTCACAGCGGGAGCACAGAGACCGAACTGAAACTCAGCGGGACACAAACCGACGACCTGAAACCTGTAAAAACCCAACGAGGCGCTCAGCTTTCACATTAGAACAGAAAGATCTGTTAAAAGGACTAAAATCTGCCGAGAAGGTCACTGAGAATGCTCAGAATGAGTTGAGGTGAGGATAAAAAGCAGCAGCCGCCTGTGAGTATAAGCTGATGTAAAACACTTGTTAGGCATATTTTGAACCCTTGACTCACGGGATGAGGAGCGTCTGATTCGAGTGCCTGGAGTGTCAGGACGGCGGCGTGATTGAGCGGCTTCTTCACTGGCAGGATGATTACGTCCTCTGAGACGGCAGCCTGCCACTCAAGGCGACCCGCCGCTTCACCTTGCTCATCACTCGATGGCCGCTCGGACCATTTGTAAAGGCAGCAATCAGCCTGAAAAACTCTCCACGGCCGACCCCGACCTGATGAAGCTCAATCACACCTGAGCCAGAACGCCGCCGTGTGACGGCGAGGTGTTACACCCCAACACACAGTGATGACGGCGAGGTGTTACACCCCAACACACAGAGACCTGCATCCACCAAGTCTCTCTAAAAGGGTCTGACCACTAAACCTGAAACCAAAATGTCCGCCGTCACAGCAGAGCCTGACATCATGGGTCTCCATGGATACAGTAACTTCCCCATTTATGATGGGCAGGATTTTTACTTGTGACAGACAGACTTGGTGCCTTCCTCAGCTCCACCTGTGCTCCACCTCTGTGCCTGTTTTTGGATTAACTGAGAGTTTAGGCGGAGTCACATGACCTGTTTCCAAAATCAAAGGAAAGTACCGCAGCAACGGTTAAAATTGTTTTGCAGTCATGATCATCATCAGTTTTAGTCACTTGTGGCACATATATACCGTAAAACCCTGTGGAGACGCACATCTAAATTCCTCACGTCCACTCGGTTACTCCTCTACACACACACAGACACACACAATAAACAGTGCTCTTTTCTCTAAACCAAGGGATCCAGCACAGGAAGTGAAAGAGAAGCTTCCTGCAACAACTCCTCCTCATCATCTAAACACAGGGCTCTAGACTAACTTTTTGCACTGGTTGCACCGGTGCGCCTAACCTTTTTTTCTTGGGTGCACCGGCACACAAGTTAGGTGCACCGCATCACACAGCAGTTTGTTTTTTAAATGCTGTCCATATATTTTATGGCCTTTAAGGCCTTAACTTGACACCTTTCTTAATGCAGAAGTTTTTTTCATCTTCTCTCATCATCTGCAGCTACATCCACTGTTTACCTGATGGGCCTCGCAGGGCTGTAGCCAAAGTTTTAGAAATACTGAGGTCCAAAAATTGATGTCTAGGAAATATGAACAGGCTTAATAATCACATATCATCCTAAACTGACTTTGGACCTTGTTTAATGAACACAGGTACATAAAAATACAATATACAATACAATAAATACATGTACCGATAGTACTTATTCAAATTATGGACAAACTAGCCAACAAGTCTGCCTGTCAGAAATCCATAATGAAGATTCAAAGTTACAGAACTCTTCATTTCCCTGTTTGCGTTCTCTCTGTATTTTCTGGCTGTCGCTCCTCACTTATCTATCTGGCAATGGGAATTAAAAATTATTTAAATTATATACACCTTTATTTATTTAATAGTTGTGATTGAGATATATATTTGTTTTCTTCAACACGTTTCTATTGCAGCTACAGTATCTCTTTCTCTCATCTTCCTCACCTCTCTTCCTCTCTTTCTAAAGCTGAGCTCCAGCTGACAGACTCTTCATTCTGTCTGTTACAGTTTTAGCTGTATGCAGACATCATCCTGGCAGACAATGCTCTACTATAGCAGGATAATAATACTTTTTAAATGGGCGTTCGTCATGTAACCATGTTCTATAACTCCTTAAAACCAGCTGACTGCTGTCAGTCAGAGTGAATCAGCCTTCATGGATGAACCTCACAGGTCAGATGATACTGTCCTCAGACCTGTTGTTCAGTCTGTTATGATGCTACGAGCACGTCACGCCCCCCTTCTTCGAACATTACCGGCTCGTTATCATCACTCATTCAGGTCAACAGCAAATTAGCAAAACCCGCATAGTAGCAACAACTCTTCCTCCTCCGTACATGTTCACTTAAACTGCGGTTTCTGCAGAGAAACGTCTTTAAACCCTGTCTGTCTGTGTGTGCGCGCGCTGCGCGCTACAGTCAGAGGGCCGTATGAGTTCTGCACACACGTTTTAAAAAGTCCGGGCCGAAACGGACTTTGTTCTCGTCACCTCGGTAACATGAACAGATCTCTCTGTTCTCGTGCAGTATGGAACAAGCTTTAGCACACAGCATCAGCTCTGCGCAGCATATGTCCGCGTTCTTCTTATGAATTTTCGGTCTCGGCTAACCGCAGCAGACACGTTTTCAAAGATACACACACAGAGGTCCCACCCTTCACCGTCTCTGATTGGTTGAGACCACGATATGGGCCTGTTGTGTGTCTGTTGTTGGAGACTTTTGAGTCGCGGAGAATGTATCTCCCTCTTACAGCTGGTCGTACCAGTGCGACCTCTGATATTTTTTGGTTGCACCTTTGAGAAATTGGGTCGCATGTGCGCCCAAAATGGTCGCACTCTAGAGCCCTGAAACACACCTCCTCCTCCTCTTCCTCCTCCTCCTCCTCCTCCTCCTCCTCCCCCCCCCCCCCCCCCCCCTCCTCCGCCTTCCTCCTCCTCCTCCTCCCATAATGAAAACATGAGCCTCCTGCTGTTACAGGCTCCGTGGTGATAAAGGGTGAGTCGCGGTGACAACAAGCAGCTACAGGTCTGTTATGAAGGCGTCCAGATACTTTTGGCAGAGAGGACAGACACACACAGACACACACTGGGTGTTGTGTTGCTGTATGAGTGTATACAGTGTGATAACTGTTGGACGTTCAGGTAATGAAGTCTAGTCGACAATAGTGTCTCATTAACACTCGGAATCAGGGCGATCGAGCTTCAGGTTACACTGAGAGAGAGAGAGAGATTCATGATAGGATTACACAGCGAAGGACGAGAGTTCACAGAGAGCAGGGCTGACAAAGTGTGAGTGTGTAACAGGTGTGTGTGTGTGTGTATGTCTGCACCATCTGGATCCTAATTGAATGATTAGACAGGCCTCGTTTTTCAACCCTTCATGCGTTCATTCTTCACAGCTCCCAAATCTGATTTCTGAAGTGTGTGTGTGTGTGTGTGTGTGTGCGCACATCAAAGGAAAATCTAGCTCTGTTTTTCATTCTTATCAAAAGCTGTCATCCACTCCGTCTCACACACACACACGTGGAGCACAGTAGCTCCTGACGAGCTGCTCGGTCCTGGTCTCCATCCTGCTCCATCACTCCGTCACGTACACACTCTCTGTTTCCATATTTGTCACTGAAATACAACATTCCCAGAGTCGTGCTGTTCGATCTGTCAGATGATACAGATACAGATACAAAGATGGGATTTTTACGTTGACCTGAGCTGCTGAGCATCGGTCCAGACTCAGTGCAGCCATGTTCTCCTCCTCCTGACTGATCTTCAGTACACAAACAAATGTGTGTGGACAGTCAGTCATCTACTAAAACGGTTTGTGAAGCCTGTAGACTTTTGTAGAGTGACCTCTACGCAGCTAAGGGCGGATACGTTCACCTGTTTTCAAAATCTGGTTACTGCTTCTCTTCTACCTCCAAACTAATACTGTATATACATTTCAGAGACTGGTAAAATGTGTCACACGGTGTCTTTAGTTCTTTCAACATGGCCTCAAATGTGAGGGGCTGTTGGTGGACTCTGGACAAAGCTTTCAGAGTTCAGTGGATGTTTACATGCAGCTTTAGTACACGACCTGGATGCTGTCCCCATGAATGGACAAATTACATAAGAACCTCATCCCGTCTATGAAGCATGGTGGTGGAAGCATCATGATTCAGGCCCGTTCTGCTGCATCTGGACCAGGACATTCTGAATGATCCCAGTGAATTCAACAGGTGAATGTCAGTCAGACACAGTGCGTCATGCAGCAAGACAACGAGCCCAAACACACGAGTGGTTCTACAACAGAACGCTTCAAGAAGAACAAAGTCCTGACCTGGAAGGAGCTGAAACAAGCAGTTCATGAGGAAACCCAGCAACAGGTCAGAACTGAAGCTGAGGCTGCACGTGGCGTCCACTTACTTTTGGTCACATCATAATTTTAACCAGTGTCAGAAACACACGTGTTTAATAAATGATTCGTTCAGTCGGGAGGAGTCCAGCAGGCTGACTGTGTAAAGCAGTGCATGCTGGGAGTTGGAGTTCACCACAGTCGTCCTCCTGAAGTTCACACATGCTTCCTGTTTGCCCCCCCCCACTTCCTTTAATTTAACTCTCTGGTCTGAACCGTCAGCTGGTTGCTTTCATTAAATTGTGTCAGTCCTCTCTCAGCTGACTCCACAGTGAGTCTGAGCTTCAGGCGAAACAACGAGCTGCTACGAACATCAAATTAGAGAAGGGACCCGTTCAGACGTCTGCAGAGCTCCCAGTGTTCTAACACTTTCATCATCTTGTTGTTTTCTGCTCATTCTGGCATCACAATGCAAAAAAAGGGAAGGTTTAATGAAGACTGCAGTAAACTGCCCCGACCTACATGCGCCTCCAACAAACTTCAGGCTCCGTGGAAGTCCGAGTCTCCTCGCCGCTCAACATGGAGGCAGCAGCAGGAATATTACATCACATCCAGACAGCGGCCATCTTTGTTTCTGTTGTATTGTTGCATAAATAACTTCCAAACAAATTCTAAAAAGAAACAAATTTAAACCAGCCTGAATCTGATCTAGGCCAGAACCAAGACCCCAACTAGAGATCAATTCAAAACCAGTCTGATCCAGTTCAAAACCAAGTCCAGTATCAAGCCTGAATCTAGTCCAGGAAGTAAACGGTCCCGATTTCAACTACAGACACCGCCAGTGATGTTATGAAACAGGAAGTGGAGATACTTCTGGGTCAGCACACCGATACAGACGACCCACCAACCAAAGGAGCATCGCCCTGAGGAAGGACACACACAGACACACACACAGACACACACACAGACACACACACAGACACACACACAGACACACAGACAGACACACACAGACACACACACACACAGAAAGTCACATTGAAGCACAAACATGCAAACAGAGTTTACTGCAACCTGCAGCCATTTACCGCCTCACAATCATTTCCTGCCTGTTTCATGTTCAGGCTTCTTCCTGTCCACCGTCCCCTAATATAAACATGGACGCCTTTATTAACAAACATAAAACATGTGCAGCACACACACACACACACACACAGCTGATGAAGTGGCACGTCAGGGGATAAATTCACACTTTTAAAAACCGCACAGCAGCAGAATCCATCACACACTGACAACATGACTGACAGCTGACTGTTAACTGCTACACACACACACACACACACACACGTCCAAGTGTCCAGTAAAACAACCTGATAAAACTATCTACTACTAAGGACAGACACACACTAACCACAGGAGGTGGAGGGAGAGACAATGAGACACAGGGCGGGGCAGCAAGGAGGAGACACAGGAGGAGTCCAAACACCTGAAGCCAGCGGGGAGCTGAGGACTACCAAAATAAAACACTGAACAAACATGAACTACTCAGGAGACGCTTCACAGCATCGTCCACTCTGATCAGACACATCCAGAGTTTACACACTGTATCATACAGTGTGTGAGAGACGGAACAACAGACTGTCCCTGCAGACAGTCACAGCAGCGTTTATTTTCACCAGTGCTCTGTGTATGTCTGTGTGTGTGTCTGTGTGTGTGTGTGTGTCAGTGAAGATGCATATTCTGTCCTCCTTTATTTCCATACTATTTCAGCTATTCATCAGATACTCTGTGTGTGTGTGTGTGTGAACAGAATGGCCGTACGCTTGACTTGCTCTTTTCTCCTCCAAGCATTTCTCCCAACCTCTGGCAGGCTACTCTCCCTCCCCCCCTCTCTCTCAGTCCCTCTCCTCTCCCTCTCTCCCCCTTCCTCCCTCATCGGTGTCACATGTCATGTCCATAACATGTTGAACTCAAACTGCATCCTGACTGTGTAAACATGCAGCTCTGACTCATTGTGTTTAGAACTACAGAAGCCCATTAATGCCAAAACTACAGAGGTCTGTGTGTGTGTGTCGTGTCAGTGCTGCTTATTCTCAGCTTTGTCACTCTATAAACATTGCATGCAAACTCCAGCTGAGAGCAGCAGAGCGAGCGCCGCTTGACTGTACCTGAAAGTGAAGTTTCATCCTGTTCTGACCAGCATCAGGCCGCTCGGCGCGCTCCGCCGTGTGGAGTCCTCAGAGGGATGAGGCTCCGGAGCCTGACTATAACACAGCCTGCACACACTGTCAGCTAACAACGTAAACTAATCTGGATGCAGAGAACACTGAGCACCTCTGCTACTGTTCAATGTTCCTCCGTTCAGTTTATTCTTTCCTTGATTTGTCCTTTTCCTCCTCCCGTCCTTCCTTATTTACCGTCCTTCTGAGGACTAAGGAGGGAGCTCCTTCCTTCCTTTCTGTCCTCCACATTTCCTTCTGGCCTTTTCCATCCTTCCTCTCTTCCTTCCTCCCATTTTTCCCTCTCCGTCCTTCCTGGTTTCTTTCTAACCAGTGTGAACGTGAACGTGATTTGTGAAGATCCATAAGGACACTGTCTGAGTGGATGCCAGCGTATTCTCATACTGCCTTCCCTGTAGAGACTTTGACTTATTAGCTGGTTGGTGTGCAGCTATGCTAACAGTTTCTGGCGTACGTGTTCTCTCACACACTCACTGCTGCTGTCAGTTTATAACATCCAAAAACTTCATTGTGTGTCCTCCTCCATCACAGCTACAACAGCCTGATGAACCTCCTCACACGGCCCCGCAGCTCGACCCCCACCCGACCTCTCGTTGTGCTTTTTGTTTGTCACCACTGAGCCTCCGTACTTCCCGGCCGAGCGGCTCTCTGCAGGTGTGGCATCACTCAGGACCAATTCCATCAGCTCTTTGTGTGAGGCCGTAAGAGCAGAGTGTCCTGTCAGGGCGCGGTGATGAAGAGCGAAAACGCTCCTCAGAGGAGCAGCAGCAGTGAATACGCAGCACCTTCAATTCAATTAGCCTGAGAGAAGAAAACACATTTTGTCGCCGTGCTGCAGGAAATGATTCACTGAGATCAGGCAGAGCGCCAGGCTGAGCTGGCAGAGGACCACCAGGACCGTTTGGCTTCAGGAGGAGGAGGAGGAGGAGGAGGAAGAGGAGGGTCACCCTGACATGGAGCTGCCTCTGTGCGTCACATCGAAGCTGCACGCGCCTGCACGCTCTGATGTTTGTGATGCTGGAAGTTCGTTGTGAAGCTCGCGCTCGTCTATGAAATGATTGTTTTCTGGATTGTTGCACCACGTTCAGGGACCGAGGTGTCCTCACCTTCATCAACAGCAGGGAGAGTTTGACTAAAATGTGACAACCACAAGTGATGATCCATCCTCCATCCTCATTTCCTTGTTTCCTCCTTCCTCTTCTTGTCTTTCTTCCCTTTGCTTACTTCCTTCCTCCCTCTGTCCTTCTTCCCTTTCCCATCATTCCTCCTTTGATCTGCCCCCCTTCCTGCTTTGTGTCCTTCCTTCCTAGCCAGACTGGATTTATTAGTGCGGATGTGTAAGGCCCCCCCTGATTGGTCAGCTCTGATGTCTTAGAACAGATGATTCGAGCACGCTTGCTTCGGATGAATTCGGTCCAGCGTTTCCAGCCTGTGGATGATCACAGGTCAGAACATTTGGCCGTGGCTGCGGCCGGCTGTAACTCACCGTCACTGCGGCACACGCTCAGATAGCATCACATTTATTTCCTGCTGATGGAGGCCCCTGAACGCATCCTAACCATGCCCGCCTGCTCTGTGTTCTTAGAGAAGCTGCTCCTGTGATTCAGGCTTGTGATCTTGTACTTTTTCCTCTAACAGGGCTCGGCTCTCTCTTTCTATTCTTCCTCTCAGACAGTTTGGCCCTAAATTGGCTTTCTGCGTCCCGGCCCGTCAGACGGAGTTGGATCAGGCTGCTGCTGAAGGTGCTTTTCTGCCGCTCGGCGGGCTGACTGATTGTCCCCGACTGCCAGGAGTTGGTTCATTGTGCTTTGTTGTTGCTCAGACTGCAGACGGTCCACACTGAGCCAAGCCCACTCATTAGCTCGGCAGTGGCTTCACCTGAACGTCCCCCGGTGATGCCTTCAGGGTCCTCACACTGATTGAGCTGCGTTCTCAGACACAGTGTGTGATCACAGAGCAGACACACACACCCATCACATGATAACTTCCATATTAGCTACCTCCATGTCTCCGTAAGTGTCTCCCTGAGTGTTATTACCAGACACACACACACACACACACACACACACACACACACACACACACACACACACACACACAGGAGCTGCTATCAGTTCATATTCTGGTCAAGGTCGTGCTGGAGATAAAACGGTTTATAGACGTCGTCAAATCCACATCAGACTGTAAAGGAAGAGACTCGACCGTCCAGCCAAACATCCTTTAACACCTGCTGCAGCCCCCAAAACCAGAAACCACCAGAGGGACCAGACCAGCACGCCTCAGACCACAAACACTGACATCCATCCTCAGCCTGAATAAAATGATTTCCTTTTCTGCCTTCTGTCCGTCCTCCCACGTCTCTTTTCCTTCTTCATGTTCTTCATCCTTCCATCTGCCCTTCCCTCCTTTATTGTTCTCTTGTTTTATTCCTTATATTCTTCCTTCCTTCATTAGTTCCTTGTTTCCTTGCCACATCCTCTCCTTACCTTCCTTCTTTCATTCCCTCCATCCTGCCCTCCTCCATCTTTCCCTCCATCCTCCTTCCTTCATTTGTCCTACCTACTTTCTCCTCTTCCTCAGCTCTCCTCCTCTTCCTAGCGCCATTTAGCGGTTTCAGTCATTCGCTCCTCTTGTTTGTGTGCGTCCGTTTTTCTCACTGTATTTTTTAGCGCCTCGGCTTCAGGAAACGTGCGTCAGGCTGCAGCTGTCGAGTCGCCTTTTTTTTTTTAAAGTCATGTGACCTGATCAAACATTCGGTATAAACAGGCCGTGTACGAGGATGAATTGATGAAGGCAGCGGCAGCGTGCTGAAATAAGAGATACGCACTCAGAAATAGAAAGCTATGTGTCCTTGCATGTGTCATGTCTGCCGCTGCAGGCATGCATCACTCTGATCCCCATAAACAGCAGCCAGCAGCGCAAACTGTGAAGTCTTAGTACAACTTTCTATACATGAAGTCAGACTTTGTTTTTTAAGTTTATCAATAAAGGACTAAACACGTTAAGGGTTTGATCCATCACAGCACACACACCCTCACAGTGTGTCATATAGAGTCCAGCAGGGACTTCTGATGGGGTTTAAACCCTCGTACAGACCCAACCTCAGGCAGCTCTGATAACCTGAGCCACTCCCACACCGACAGCCCGAAGCACAGGAACAAAACACACAAATTCCACATGAAGGTACATTATCAGAGGGGAATAGTGACTCTGCGTGGAGGTGTGTGGGGAGTCAAGCAGGAACCCTGCAGTCCCAGAGAACGTGAAATATGTGTTTGTTATATTAATGAAAGTGAAAGCTGTTGGGATGACAGACAGGCTGCTGCCTCAGTCTCCGTCAGCCAGCGAAAGCCTTTAACACGCCGCCGAGTGAGAAAGTGATGAGCACAAAGAGGAGGATCACGTCCAACTCCAAGCGCTCAGTCACATCCCTGCATTCCACTCCGATCATGACAGAGCTGCACCAAGAATGAGCAGGAATCAATCTCTGAAGGCACCACGATCAAAAAGCTGTCACACAAACACGGAGCCGAGACACTGTTCGGCCTCTTCATATTCTTTACTTTTAGAAAAGGTGGATCAAACAGAAAACAACTTTTATCAGAGGAAGCTAAAGATGCTCAGGTCCTGTCCCTGTCTCCTGTGATGCTGTTGCCATGGCAGCGGATAGAATCCTGGTGTGGTGGGATCAACCGTAAACATCTACAGATCAGCAACTGCTGCTCAGATTTAAGAAAACATTCACACAGACACACGGGTTCTCAGGGGAAATCAGAAATCAGAAGGACGTGGACACAGAGGACACGGACACCTGTGGCTCTCTGCTCCCAGCCAATCAGGAGGCTGGAAAAGATTCAGGAAGCACCGGGCCAAGCATAAACATAAGGGGGAAGAGGAGATAGAAGAAGTAAAGTAGGGCAGAAAGAGGGGAATCAGAAGAAATGATAAAAACAAGAAAACAGAAAACAGGACGAGCGAAGAAAAACAAATTAAAAAAGTTCAGATTAAAGACGAAAACATGAGGGAGGAAGAGGATGAAGAGCAGGTCCTGAATTAACCAGCAGCATCTCTGTCATCAGCCACCGATTTTGGAGAACAACTCTCCTGCAGCCACACACACACACACACACACAGAGCACACAGCATTGTGGGTAATTAGCACCATCATGTCCAAAAGCAGCGCAGAGAGAAGAGAGCGAGTCAGAGAAAATCTGCACAGAGAGATTTCTTCTGTTTGACTGCATGTCTGCCCACATCCATTCACACCGTGTGTGTGTGTGTGTGTGTGTGTGTCTAAAGGTGTGTGTTCAAATTAAAAATCATCTTAGCTGTGAAGACATTTCTGTTGATGTTTTTGTTATCCTCATTTCCTCCTGCACAATATATTCTAAAAACAAAAACCTGTGTATGTGTGTCTCCGTGTGTGTGTGTCTGTGTGTGTGTAGAGCACAGAACGCAGCTCATGCCAGGAGGAACGACCCTGACACAGAAAAGGGGGGATAAACAAAAGCCTGGCAACTGAGCCCGCCTGGCACCCCAGCATGCTGCAGCTGTTTGTTCACACACAGACACTGTGGCAAGGTGTGTGTGTGTGTGTGTGTGTGTGTGTGTGTGTGTGTGTGTGTTGGGGGGGGGGGGTTACCTCAAAGCTGGCACCTGCAGCACCAACCTGGCAACCTCACCTCCACTCCTGACGATGATGCCCCCCCCCCCCCCCCCAACTTCACACTTCTCATTTGTTAGCACGATGCTAACATAAAGTAGCCTTTACATTCAGTCAGGAAATTCATCAGTGACAACACACACACACACACAGCAGATTATTACCTCCATGACGGTTCTGCAGGATTAAACATTAACCCACGTTCTAACAAACAAAGATAATTAAGATGGAAACTATCATCTCATCTTCTCCCCTGACTGTTGCTTTGTGCTGTCAGAGATAGTAAAGATGTGAGATGCTTCACTCCTCAGCACGGTGTTGTTGTTGAGGATTTGATGGAAAGTGTTTCAACAAACAAATCTGAAAGTTTCTGAACTTTTATGAGCGTGCTGCATGAGATGAAGCTCATGACCTCATCTTTATGTAAATGAAGACGGTGAGCGGGAGGAAGATCTAAAGACTGAAGATCTGAGAGCGTCCTGCAGGGTCAGGACAGGAGGTCACAGGTCTGTGGGATCTAGGTCCGAGGCCTCTGCAGGTGTCAGGTGGAGGGTGAAACACTCTTTCCTTCACCCTGACGGGGTCACCTTTCAGCTGGGGTTACAGCGTGACATCACGGCCTGCCGCTGGAAGTGGATGTTCACCGCAGACCCTCCTGTGCTTACACACACTGACACACATTCACACATTCATTATTCATCCGCTCACTCTCCTGTTCACTCGCTCGCTTTTCCCTTCGGCCAGTGTTTGAGCGTTCACTGAACACTCGGAGAACCTTTCAGTCACGACCCATTAACGCCACGTGGGCCGCGCCGCCATGAGAGCGCCGCCTCAAAACAAACGTCCAGATTTACTGTTTGGTGTTCAGGCCTGACTCACTGACCTGTCCACCTGTCCACCTGTCCACCTGTCCACCTGAGGACAGCAGCTGTGAGGCTGCGTTTGTTTGGGACACACATTGAAGTCCGCCATCTTGGCCCTTCTCCTCCTCCATTCTTCATCCATCCTTCTTCTTTTCTTCTTCTCTTGTCTCCGATTCTTCCTCCTCTCATCTTTTCCTCCACTTCTCCTGCTCTCCTCTTCTTCCTGTGAAAAAGTTCTGCTCGTCCCATTTCTTTCTTCCTCCATCTCTTTCTCCTCTTCACCTCTGTCCTCTCCTGTGCTCTCCCTCATCTTTCCTCAGCTCTTCCTCCTTCATTCCTTTCTGTGATTTGGCTTCTCTTCATTTGTCCTCCTCCTCCTCCTCCTCCTCCTCCTGTGTCAGCGCTCCGTCGCTCAGCTGTCACTTTCAAACTGGGACACACACACTCTGAAAATTATCAGCCTGTGGCTTGCAAGGCCTCCCATCGTTCACTCGCAATGTTGTTTCAGCCACTCTCTCACCATACCGACCAGGACACACACACACACACACAGTTATGCATCTGTGAGTTCCCATGAAGGGACAAAGTGTGGATATTATTAGAGCACTGTTTAGTACCGAACACAGACACACACACACACCTGACTGACAGGTGACAACTCAAAGCAACTGCAGGTTGAATAATAATGACGGAGTGAGTGAGTCACAGAGTTGTCAGCCGGATGTCCGAGGTGCCTCATGAATCATGTCATCAAACATTTTTATTCCATATGTCTGAGTTAAAATCCTCCAAAAACAAAGAGTTCACTCCAGTAAAAAGTCCCGCCCTCCTCAGCAGCCAGCAGGACGCCATGATGGAGTCACTGTGAGCAGCAGTCACATGACCAACACTCAGAGAGTCTCTGTCTGACCTGCAGCTTCCTGCAGCTGATTTCTGTCTGACACACACCGACTGCTCTGTGACTGCAGACAGGATGGAGTGTGTGTGTGTGTCTGGACCTGCAGCAGTGACTGCGCCCTCCTCTCTGGACCACTTCCTGTCACATTTGGTCACTTGTTTGTTTACAGCCTTCCTCGCTGCGTCCTTCACACACACACACACACACACACAGATGAAGCTGCAGGCCTTTATTTCCTCTGCTTCTTCCCACTTCTCATTTGCTGCCGACTTCAAAGAGCTGCTGCATCACCTGCAGTCTTTCTGATCACCAGGGTTTCCTCGCCTGCACGGCTGCCATTTTAATGTAGTTGTGTTATTTTTGTGGTTCTCTCTCCACCATGGCTGCGTGGAGCTGGAGCGGGACACTGCGGGGCTTTCAGCACATATGTGATCAGCGCTCTGAGACGTCCTTTAACCTGCTCCGACTCATCCAGCTGATGCTAATACCCCATTCACACTGGGGAAATAAATCTGGCTAAAGTGGGATTAGGGCCGCATCCAGATGTATCCAGATGTTTTTTTTTCTAAATGTGAAGACCTCAAATCCTGCAGTATCCAGTTTGATTTCAATCCGGCTAGATCCACTTCTCGTAGGTGGCTCAAATGTGGCTCAGCAGTGAACTCAAATGTGGCTAGCGACTCCGGTTAGCGACATGCTACTTCCTGTTCACGGGGCGCGACACAGGACAAAAAAAACGCACGACGCATGCGCACACGCGGCCATACCGCGGCCTGAACGGACTCTGTATATTACGAGGCGCCACCTAGTGGTTTGGAGGACAGCAAACATGCTGGATGAAGCCGGATTGAGTGCGGACACAAGTGTGTGCTAGCCAGATTTGAAAATAGGTCTGAACGCATCCAGCTTAAAGGCTGTCTGGACTCAATCCTACTCGAGCTGGAATGACTTTCTCCAGTGTGAACGGGGCCTAACAGAGCCTGCATCCATCCGCCTTCATCATCCACACCGCTCTGATTATTGGATGAATGTTTGTTAGCAAACAAGCTAAACGTTTAGGTAGCGATAACATTAGCACGCCCGCTAAACCTTATAAATGTGATGTTTGCTGAAGGTAAAGCACACATGACGAACAGCGCAACAGTAAACAGCACACACACACACACACACACACACACACACAGACACGGTAATGATTCTTTACAAGAAAAGTAATTTTTCCTCCTAACTCAACAAGCATCTGTGTGTGTGAGTGTGTGTGAGTGTGTGTGTGTGTGTGTGTCCACTCCCTCGAAACTCATATCGAGGTAATCTCCCAGAGTGGCCGTGTGTCTTCAGCCTCGTCATCGTTCAGTCTTTCACACACACACACACACACCTTCCTTCATTAGGCATCAATATTCAGGTTCATTTTAATTTAGCACCAAAGGAGGTCAGACGAGCGAGCTCATCACCCTGTTATAGCTTCGTCACGCCTGCTAACACACACACACACAGTATTCTGCTCTACTTCTGCAGCAGATTGTGGAGGCGACAGCCTGCAGACAGACCGACTGCAGCGACCTGCAGCCTGACGAATCAAAACTTTAACTGATCTGTCTTCATGTACAAAAACAGCTGGAGTCACACACACAGACACACACACAGGCAGGCACAATAATTACACAATAAAGATATTTTTATGTGTCATTTTAAAGATTTGTTTTCTCATAAATGTGATCAATATTCCAGTTTGTTTTCCTCATATATTTCATTTGTTTTTATTTGAAATGTCAATATTAGAAAAATGACAATTTAAAAACACAAATGTTTCTCTAATATAATTCAACTAAACTAATCTGCAGCAATGAAACAAAACTTCAAACTCAAACCAACCAGAACCATCACAACAAAACAGCATCATGTAAATAAATAAAAAGTATAATGTAAAAACAGTCAGCATCTATCAACTCAAACAGACACACACACACACAGACACACACCTGTCACTCCGACTTCCACTTCCTGACCTCTGCATTAAAGTTCACAGGTGAGAGACATAAAAAACACAGAGAAGAGGAGAAGTCGACACAAACTCTGCATCCTGGATAAGAGTGTGTGTGTGTGTGTGTGTGTGTGTGTGTGTGTGTTCCCGTCTTGTCACAAACCTGTAGTGATGCTGATCAGCCTAATAGGCTTTTTATTGATTCTTCCTGTCTCTTCACAGACACACACACACACACACACACACACACACGACTGCGACCCAGTTAGATTCATCCTATTTGAGTCTCTGTCCTCCCCACCTTGTCTCTTCAATTCTGTTATTCTTTCTGTGTGTGTGTGTGTGTCATGCTGTTCTCTTGTCGTCCCTCGTGGCTGATTAAATCAGTTTCTATTAGGGCTCTCTCTCTCTCTCTCTGGTTTTGTAAACATGTCTCAAGCGTCAGATTTTTATTTAAAACTCAGTTTTTTCCCAAAATTTCTCTTTCAGCACAAAATCCTTTAACAGTCTGCATCAGGCTCCTGACTATGGGGCGGGGCCGATTTTACAGAAGACGACGAAGAAAAGTTTGTCTGCAGGCGAAACAGAAGCAACAGGCGACAGAACGCTCGCTGAGCGTTTTATCAACAGCTGTTCATGCAATCATCCTGTCAGCCAATCACAATGCAGCACCTACAATTAAAGGGACAGTTCACCCCAAACTCTAAAGTTTCACTCCATCATGGCTTCCTGCTGGTTGCTGAGGAGGGCAGAACTTTGTGTTTTCACTGAATCTTGTTGGAGTGAACTCTTTATGTTTGTAGAATAAAAAGGTTTGATGACAGGTTTGAAGCTCAAGTTTGAACTTTTTACGTCATGATGCATTCAAGGACCATTAGAGATCCATCTGACAGCTGTGCGAACGGTTTGGAGGAAATAAGGTTTGAGTTTCACACTTGATGCATTCAAGGACCATCAAAAACGCAGGACGAGTTAGGTCTGTTAGATGAAAGTAACAGCAGAGAACAAACAGAGTGAGGCAGCCACTCAGCCCTATCTTACAGTGTACACACACACACACACACACACACACACACACACAGAGTACAGTACAAGGCCATGTTGTCGGTGTGTAGGAGCGCTGATGGATCATCTGCAGGACTCAGGACCGTCTGACTGACTGTTTCCTGTCTGCTCAGGCTGCAGGTGAACCAGTAAATGGATGAAGCTGCACGTGAGCCTCAAGGGCGCTTTATCTCACACACACACACACACACACACACACACACACACACACACTCACAGACTCACACACACACACACAGCGCGGCCTTGCCTATCACATCCTGATGAACATGGCAGTCTGTCATCGATCTCTCAGTTCATCATCTCAGATCATCCACAGGCATTTTCTGAAGTCGGTCTGTTTTTCATCTGAGCCGCCTCCTCAGGCACACAAACCAAAATCAAACCAACTTCCATGCTGCTCTAACACTGAAGTATGACGAGCCTCTGGTCAAACCTCAGTCAGCTGGGACAGCAGGAAGCAGCTGTGTGTGTGCGGTGGCAGTTAGCTCAATGCTAACTTCTATAAATGCTGTAAATATTTTTCTTGCTATGAACTCTCAGCAGCTTATTCTGGTCCTGAGGGACGGCGAGCTAGCTTAACCTAACGACCCCAAGATGACCCCGAGATGACGCCAAGATGACCCCCTGACACACAGGAAGTTAGTCAGGAAGGTCAAAGGTCAGCTGTTACACCACTGTGTGAACAGCAGCCAATCAGAAGCTCTCCTGCAGGATCAGTGGTGACACAAAGAGAGCAAGAGACCTGTCTGAAGTGTCCCCGTCCTCACCCCAGTGCATGCTGGGATGTTGTGGTTAGGATGAGACACAATCAGCTGCTCGCAGGACGTCGCCTGGAAGTCCTCTTCAGGACTCAAAACGGTGGCTGGGCGGCCGCCAGAAAAGAATCGAGCGCAGCCAAAAGCGGCGCGGCGCTTGGCCGGCGCCTGCTGGTCGTCTCCCAGCCTGTACGGGAGCCAGGCGAGACAGCGGCCCCGCACACGGAGCTTCAAACTGCCACGGCACCGATCGACTTCTTTAAAGCACACAGACCCACCTGCTCCGCTCAGATACACCAAAATAATATCTGCCTGCTTCTCTCCACCGTCAGCAGCAGCTTTTAAGGTTTTTATGGTCACGGCTGCTCTCCTGTCAGACAGACCACATGAAAGGTCCGAACCTGACAGAGACGAGCCGGAGGACGGATGCAGACATCAGCCAACTAATACTGTTTATTTTAACTGACAGCTATAAAGGAGACATACGAGTAAATATGAAGCTTCTGCAGTGAGGATGTGATTCTCACAGATCCATGTATGAGGAGGAAACATGACAGACAGTGAGGGACATGAAAAAAAAGAAGAAGAAGAAGAAAGGAGGAGGAGGAGAGGGACAGAAGAGGACATAGGACGAGGATAACGGAGGAAGCAGGGAGGGATGGAGGTGTTTGACATGGCCGCCCCCTCGTCAAAATAAATCAGGAGCTGCAAAGTGTTTTAAAATGTCGGCGTGCAGCTGAGAGGAGCGAGCGGCGGTGATTTACTGCGGCAACAAGCTTCATTTTTAATCCTCAGCAGGTCTGAGTCACATTTAATGTTTCTGCTGGAAACCAGGCAGAGCCGCACTGAGACTACAGCTCCCATCAGCCCCCTGGCTTCCTGTCTCACACTGTACACACATAATGTTAATCTTCGTTAACTTTTTTATATCAAAACAATACAGGATTTATGAATCTCTTTTGTAAAGGACCATCGACCAATCAGATCAAAGAGGAAACAAACAAGCGGCTGAGGCTCTCTGGCAGCTAGCATGTAGCAGTTAGCATGTAGCAGCTAGCATGTAGCAGCTAGCGTGTGTGTGGAGGACTGGTGTCTCTGTGACGACAATATGAGCATAGACTGTTATCTGCACAAATATCTGCACTTCATTAACGTGACCACAAGAGGGCATATTGTTGCACTGACATGAGATCTCTCCAGGAACAGCACCCCCTACCTGCCCTGTGAGGAACAGCAGCTCCGCTGATTTCTTTCCAAATTCAACCCAATGTTCTTTGTATTTTACTAAATAAAATATCAAACTGTTATCACACTAAATTATAGACAGAAGAATAACAACAAAGAGGAGGAGGAGGAGCAGGTGCTGGCTGAACAGGTGGAGGAGCAGCGGCCGTGTTGCTGGTGTTAACAGGAGGTGGAGTGACTCCATGTGTCCCTGATAAATCACTGAGACCTGAATGCAAACGATCTGTCTCCGAGGTCAGCTGACCACACAGCCAGCGGGCGGGCGGGGGGCGACCTGCGGCCTGTAAACAGCAGGTCCTCCTCTGAAGTGGAGCTGTAAATCACATGGTGTCATCAGGACGAAGACCTGAGCTTCCTTCAGACGTCACACGGACGCTGCTGCACATCCAATCTGCCAGAGTCCGCGTTTTACTCCAGTTAAATTCACTTAGAATGAATCATAATGTATAAACGCACAAACACACTCACTGTAACCGTGGTAACCACATTATTTTCAATCAAAACAGCAAACAAAACAGTGAAGTTTTAAATGTCAACTGTTGGTTGCTAGGAGACCCTAATTTTAAGTCCTCCACAGACTTCTACGGACACGGACACGCCTTCGTCCACCGCATCCACCACAGGACGCAGCCCCAAACCAGGCACTTCACACACAGACAAGACGGATCTAAGACAGCTGCTGGTCAGGACAGGTGACATCACAGTGTGTGTGTGTGTGTGTGTGTGTGTGTGTGTGTGTGTGTGATACATTTCAATGATTTTTTTGATGATTGAGAAGCAGACACATCCACAAAGTGTGATTGATAACTCTGCCCTGCACCTCTGAAGCAATAAACCATCACTTCAACACACACACACACACACACACTATGAACACACTAATGAAAGGATGGAGGGATATTCTGTCAGCAGCCACTCCTTCAGTCCTCACACACACACACACACACACACACACACACACACACGCTCCTCGTTCCTTCACATGGAGGCACTTGAATGGCCGGAGGTGTGTTTGATTCACACTCACTGAGCAGGTGGAGACACCTGTCCATCATCCCGCCGTGACCTTTGACCTGCATGAACACTGAGCATTTAGTGAAGAACACAGGCTCTGGATCACCGGAACGATTAACAGGCAGCAGGAACAAAGACAGAAGCGTTTTGTAAAACTCAGTAATTACACCTCCTCCTGCTGACGGCGGAGCGCCGGCTCTCCGGCCTCGTCGTAGCTCCGTCAGCCGCCTGGAACAGTCACTTAAGAGAAGCGGAGTGTCAGAGCTCCATTAGAGCTGACACATGCTGCTCTTTGGTATTTTACTTCAGGTGAGTCACCGTGCAGCTGCCTCTGCTGCTGCTGCTGCCGAACAGTATCGGATATATATACAGCCTCCTGCAGCGAACAGCCGCTCACGCTAATTCACAGGAACGTGTGGATGGTTTTCCAGATTAATTCATCAGATTACAACATAATCTGAGAAAAGAGTTCATGTGCTGACGCTTACTGTCAGAACACAAGAAGGCTTCAGTCAAAAGGCCGACGGGCTCTGAGCCCTGTCAACAAACACAACAACAGGCCATAAATAGACCACCCACACACACACAGACACACACACACCTGATGACATATAACACCCTGTATTCATTCTTTGACTAACATGTCTTCACTCTTTGACTTTAATTATATTTTGACAACCCGATAATTCATCCCACGTCCAGGCTGAGCATGCACACACAAACACACACACACACACAAACACACACACACACACACACTTACATAACTGACCCTCGCAGCATGAGACCTCTGATATTTACAGTAATCTGAATAAAATAAATCTGTATTTGACTTTTATTATAAGGCAGCAATGAAGATAAAATATTTAAAACTCCTTCTTCTGCACGTCAGACTGAACCAAAGATCAATCATTCTGACAGGTTATCAGATTGAACTGAAAAACTTCCCAGAAAACCAGAAACAAGCAGTGACATCCCAACAACTCCAACACCCAGAATGCACCGGGCTGACTGCTGCTCCAACAGGAAATCAAATTAATTTAGGAGAAAAAAAAAAGGACAAATCTCAAGTAAAAGATGATTCATGTGACGGAGAACGCTTATTTTTGATATTAAAACAATGAACGTCATTTTCTGACATGAAATTTGTTTATTTATATAATTAAATGTAATAATTTATATGTATACAAATTAATAAATAAATTATACAAGAAATAAAACTGTCTTCTTGCAGGATTATTCAAATTTAAGAGGAATAGATATGAATGAACTCCACTCTCTCCGCTCCTGTTCACATCGGGCTGAATTATTAAGCGCTGTTATTTCGTCCACCGTCCCTGAAGCTGTTCAGCCTCCGAAGTGACGCACGGACACCTTGAAGTGAACACTAAGACCCAGTCAGGCAGGATTTACAGCCGGACTGTGGAATCCGGGTTTTATTCAAAAAACAACAACAGCTCTGCTGATTGGGCAGGAACGGAGCGGAAGGCCGGAGTGGAGGCGTCACTTCTAAGAGTCTTTGAGCAAAGTGCAGCCGAATAACAGATAATTAAAGTGTCAGCGCTCCCTGGCACAGAGAGGATCACTGAGATTAAAGCGGCCCCCCTGACTCAGCGGCAACACCCGAGCAGCTGAGAGATGCCGCTGAGTCACCGCCGCACGGCTCAGGTGATCCCGAGACGCAGCCGGACCCGGACGGACCGGAACTGAGCCGGTCACAAGAGAAACTGGAACTCTTTACTACAGGAGCAACAAAAACAAAAGAACCTCTGCTCGCCTTCAAAAATCATTTCCTGGATCCACAAAGACCAGATGTTTCGTGGTTCAGTTCTAGCTCCTCTATGTGTTCTACATTCAGGTCATGGGTTGTTTGAGAATCGTGCATCCCGTTACCATGGAGACGGTTGTGAGGTTAGCAGCGTAAATAATATTTTGTTTACATGAAAGAATTAAGTTCATAAAATGCATTCTGACTGATTTTACATAACACGCATACATTTATGAGTTATCTAAATTTTTGAAATGTTTATTTATATAATAAAAGTCTGCAAGAAAAAAATGTGTGTATTTCTGTCTGTCTGCAAATTCAGAAACAAAAATGACTAATTGATTTTTTTAGTTAAATGTATAAATTTGTGAGGAAACAACAGGAGCTTTGGTGCACACAGTGCGGTGCAGAGTGGCTCCTCTTCCTCCGACATATCTCTGTGGAGCATCACTGCTGTTTCTATTATTCTGTCCTCGTTTCTCAGAAACGCAGCTGACGTCTCTGAGTTCACAAACATTTTCCGATTCACTGAAAACAGCCTTTGATGCCGCGGCCACCATCTTTGTCACGTATTTGTCCTTTATGTCCACGAAGCCGCGCCGAGCACAAGTGAATGCAAAGCAAACAGCGAGCGGTGATTAGTCCGGGCTCAGGTGTGTTTAAGAGACACAAAGCTGCTCTCAGGTTTCAGATTTTTTTCTGAACACAGGTTACAGATAAAGAGCAGGAAGCTGCAGCGGTGACATCACAGAGCGCCGGCGCCGCCTCGTCCGTCACACAGCAGCCCGTGTTGTCTCAGCGCCTGGTGCAGGAAAGGTCAGGCCTGCTGCTCCAACACTGAGCAAACAGCAGAGCACCGTGTGGGGCGCGCGCACACAGACACACACACACACAAACACACACAGAGCTGCATCCAGCCACACACACACAGAGCTGCATCCAGCCACACACACACACACACACACAGACACACACAGACACACACATGCACACACAGCATCCAGCCACACACACAGACACACAGACACACACAGACACACACAGAGCTGCATCCAGCCACACACACACACACACAGAGCTGCATCCAGCCACACACACACACACACACAGACACACACATGCACACACAGCATCCAGCCACACACACAGACACACAGACACACACAGACACACACAGAGCTGCATCCAGCCACACACACACACACACACAGACACACACATGCACACACAGCATCCAGCCACACACACAGACACACAGACACACACAGACACACACAGAGCTGCATCCAGCCACACACACACAGACACACACAGTCACCTACAGACACACACCAAATACGGGTTTGGACACCCAGGGCTCACGTAGGCACACACACACACAGAGCTGCATCCAGCCACACAAACACACACACACACACAGTCACCTACAGACACACACCAAATACGGGTTTGGACACTCAGAGCTCACGTAGGCACGCACACACACACACACACAATGCGATGCATGCGAGGCAGGCGCGGCCCTGGGACACCTGTTGTGGGGCTGTGTTGTGTGGTGTGGAGGTGTTGACACAGCAGCTACGGGTCGTTTGCTGGAACCATGACGGCGCACACTGAACAGCCTCCTCCATCTCCTCTGCAGCTTCGTTCAATGTCCACCTGTGTCTGATGACATCAGAGCGGACAGGACACGCCCCCCAGAGCACCACATTACATCAGCAGGCTGACGCCAGATACAGTCATCTGCTCTGGAAAGCCGCGACGTTCCTGAGCGACTTAACGATCAGGCTAGCTAATGTTAGCCTGCTGCTACACGCAGCACAGACAACAGCATCAAATCCATACACACTCAGGTAGCTTGTGTTTTTATGTCTTTTTCAGCTAACCAGCTAACTAGCCTAGCTTCCACTACCACAACAAAGACTCACACAGCTGATTTATCTGCTTCTCATTTCCAAATCACACCAGCACCATCCAGCGCAGCTAACCTGCTAAGCTAACAAAAATCCTGATCATGCAAACTGGATGCGTCCGATCACAATGGAGGATGCTGTGAAGTGATGTCACCGAAAGCTGAACAATCTGAACATGTGACATTTGCTGACAGCAGGATTTTTACCTCCATGAACTCGATGACATGTTTTCATATTCAGCTTCACTGAGCAGATTATTGATCACAGTCAATAGGTTCCTGATAATAAGTATCAATAAGTATCTTTAATAAACTCATCTGTCTGTCAGCACACAGGACAAACGTCCCCGTGTGTCCCGACGCTCTTCCTCTGTGTGATGTCACCAGGAGCTGTGTATTTTTTTACCCAAACAGAAACGACACCAAAGCTGCACCTCCTCCATCTTTAAGGATTTCCTCCTCCTCTCCACTCTTATGTCTCACAAGTCTTCACTGTTAACTCAGGAGGAGACACAGGTCAGGACACAGAGACCAGCCGTGGACATTTTACTGATCTAATTACACTTTAACTGAGACTATTAGGCAGATTTATTTATATGTGTTTTAAGAGATAATGTAGAAAAATGTAAGATATTTCCAAACATCTGTCTAAAAGTGGATTTTCTTCTGGATCATATTTTATATGTTTAATGGAAGAAACCTCTGCAGCTGAATTTTTTATGAGAGACAAATAATCTGTGAAGTGAACAATCATCTTTAGCTTCAACATCGTCAAAGCTTCAAGAATAATTTCTCGTTAATCTGAAAATAATCCAGAAACAGCTGGTTTATGGTCAGCCTGCAGCTGTCTGAGCCGCTCAGCTCAAACTGAGGCTGTGAGGTCCTCCTGTGCTGACATGCAGGAGGTCAGAGGTCATCAGCCACCAACAGAACATTAAATAAACACACACACACACACACACACACACACCCAGTGTCACAGATCAACAGAACATCATTCACGGCAGCATGGAGTCAGGCAGCAGCCCCACACCGCGCTGCTCTGACATAAACAAACCCGCTTAATTAATGGAAAGTGGTGACACGGCTCGGCTCGGCTCGGCACGGCTGAGACAGAGCGGGGTTGCATAGGAACAGCTCCCCTGAGGGCCAAAGTGGCTCAAAAACAGGAGAGGAGGAGGAAGAGGAAGGTGTGAAGAGTGTAAACTCTGCGTCACCAAAAAGCGCCAAAACCCGCACACAGAGCGTCAAAACCCGCACACAGAGCACACAGAGCGTCAATCCCGCACACAGAGCGTCAATCCCGCACACAGAGCCCCAAAACCCGCACACAGAGCGAGATTAAAGCGGAGGAAGAGTTTGACCGAGGCTGCAGTAGTTTAAGAATCATTGTGACAGCAGACATGATGAAGATGAACACCCTTCCAGGCTTCCAGCAGCAGTAAGAAAAGAAGCGCAGTTACTCACATGTGAAACTCCTGCGTGAAAAGCTGCGGGTTCGTGCGCCTCAGTCACACCATCAGCGCTCACCGCTGCCGAAGCCCACCCGGGGAGGAGGCGCAGAGTGGCGGGTCCATGAGCGGCGAACTGCTGGAGAAAAGTGTGAGGAGTAAAAAAAAAATATGTTCTCTCTGAGGAGGAGGAGGAGGAGGATGAAGAGTGCGTCTGTTTTTAATCCAGGCGGGGAGGTGCTGGGTGAGGCGCGCAGGAGGTCCCTCCAGCAGGAGCCGACTGTCGCGCTTCAGTCCAGCCGGGGAGGGGAAAGTGCGCACCGGGCTGCCTCACTCCGTGCGCTCCGCTTCCTCCGTCATCTCTCCAACTTCAGCCGCTGTAATCCTCCGGGAGCAGCTCTCCTTTACTCCCCTGTAATCCCGAGACGCGCGCTCCTCCGCCTCAGCGCCGGAGCTTTCTAATTGTCATCCTTTCAGGTGTGATCATTAACAAGCCGCGCCTCCAAAATAAAAGTCCTCCCCGGGCTCCAGCTGTTGCTTTTATTTTGTTGTTTTTCTTCTGGAGGAGAAAAGTCAGAAGTTCTGCCGTCACACTGTGTTGGGCTGCGTTGTGGTGCGTCGGTAGGCTGGAAGGCTGACCGGCCGGACTCCCATCATCCCCGCCGCTTGATCGCCCCCTGAGAGAGAGAGAGAGAGAGTTTGGAGGAGAGAGAGAGAGGTGGGGAGGAGGTGGGTGAGTATCGCGAGGTTACGCCCCAAGTCCCGTTTGGACACGCGCACACACCCATGCCAAAAAACTTGCCCGTGCACGGACACGCGGCTGAGGTGCATTGATCACTTTTATCACTTGTATCACCCCAAAAGTATGTGGACAGCCCCCCTACTGGTGTCATGTGCATGTGTCCACATACTTTTATAGAGAAACGTGAGTCTGAACATACTTGTTAATAAACAGCCATCAGAACACAGACTGGACTTTATGTCCGTCTCTCAGCAGGAACAGTCGTCTCCCAGCATGCTGCCTGTGTAGTCAGCTGTATCAGAGTCTCCCCCTTGTGTTCATCATGGGTTACTGTAAGCTGTGACCAGAGAGACTCAATAAAAACAACCAGACCAGACTTAGACCTGTCATTCAGTTTAACAAAGTATGTACACATTAACAAGTGTGTCTGTGTGTCCGTCAGTGTGTGTGTCTGTGTGTGTGTGTGTCTCTGTGTCTGTGTGTGTGTCTCTGTGTGTGTGTGTGTGTGTCTCTGTCTGTCTGTGTGTCTCTCTTTGTCTGTCTGTGTGTCTCTGTCTGTGTGTGTCTCTGTCTGTGTGTCTGTGTGTGTGTCTCTCTTTGTCTGTCTCTGTGTGTGTCTCTGTGTGTGAGCACCTGTTAGTGTGTCTGTAAACCTTGGTTCTGCCCTCCGATCTCTCAGCAGCATTAAAACTCTGGTTCTGATGAAAATCATCCAAATAAAAATCTGAGAATAAAAAGCAGAGTTCACATGAAACAATGCTAAAGTTGAACATTTAAGTCTCTCTCTCTCTCTCTCTGTGAGCCGCCCCTTCAGTGTTCTCTGTAAATAACTCAATAAATGTTGTTTTGCAGTAAACCCTGTGAGTGATGGGTCGTCATGTGATGACATCATGACTGTGACATCATCAGGAACCATACAGAGTGACTCCTCCTCTGACAGGCTGCAGCCTCTGAATCCTCATCATCTCTGTGTATTGTCTGTTTCATCACCTGTTCTATCGGCAGCCCGACACAAAGTGCTCTAACCCTGCTGTAAGCTGCTCCTCTTTGTAAACTCAGGTTACATTTAGCTCAGTGCTTACAGTGTGGAAGGTCACAGGTTCGAATCCCAGACCTCCATCAGTGAGTTTTTATTAAACTTAAAGTTAGAATATTTACTTTAAATTCTTGATGGCCCCTGCCCCCCCCCCTCTTCTTCAGCACTATCAAATGTGAGACTACAGCGCCCTCTGGTGGTGAAAAGAGGGAGCTGCGTGTTCAGAACTTCAATAAGTTTTAAACTCTTTCAGAAATCAGCAGTATGAGGGAGGATGGAGGCTTCAGAGGCAGGTCAAAGGTCAGAGAGCCTGATGTCAAAGGTCAGAGAGCCTGATGTCAAAGGTCAGAGAGCCAGAGGTCAGCCTGAATGTGGAGGTCAGAACCAGGTGGTCCAGGGGGATAAAAGCAGCATCTTCTGATGTTCACATCAACACGTCTTTAGCATCGCTACTAGCAGCACATTATGCTAGTAAAATGGCCGCCGTGTTGAGTGCTAACAGGAAGAAGCTCCTTCTTTTCAGAGTTTGTCCTGGATGTCCTCTCACAGCTGCACTGCTGCTCAGCGTCATCATTACGTCGTGATGACGCCATTGTCTCAGTGTTAGTACATTTTTTCCATGAAGACTCTCAGGCTTGATGACGTTTCTCTGCTCAGCAGCTCCATCAGTTCTCCATCAGCTCTAACTGTTTGGTGGGAAACTGATGACGCTGCTGAGCAGAGAAACGTCATCAAGTCCGTTTCCTCGTGCGGCGGCGCATCCACGCGTCATTTCGTTCCGCTCATTTAACCGTTTAAAAGTCACAGAAACACACTTTAACTGACTTACAAGTGCTCACACACACACACACACCCGCCGTGTAACTTCCGCATGCTCCACTCACCTGTTCAAAGCAGGTGAAGCAATTAGCGCAGGTCCGCGCTCCACGCTGTCAGTCCCCCGGAAACAAGAACAGCCAGACGAACGTTCCGCTTCACTCACTTATATCAACACAGCGATAAAACTCAGACAGCGACACGGAACCACTGTGATGATAACATTGATGACATAAACCACGTGCTCACAGGGATCCAGCAGACAGGTGCGTTTTTATTTGGATGCACAGATACAGGCCATACAGATGTGTGTGTGTGTGTGTGTGTGTGTGTGCATCAGCATGACAACACTTTATATGACTACACAACAGACTTTATATGACTACACAACAGACTTTATATGACTACACAACAGAAGCCACAGAGCACTTACAAGCTTCTCTTTAACCACACTATTAGTTATAAAATCAGTTTCATTATAAATAACCCAAAAATGACTGCAGCAGGTCCTGAAGCTCGGAACTCCCTGCACATACTTCACACAGCCCTGATTGGTTCAAACCTCAGAGACAGAAACACCATCCAGATTTTAGTGTAGCTGGAGGAGACATGTTGGAGAACCTGTTCATAAAATGTAACAACAAACACTGGAAATGCAGAGGAGCAGAAAGTACAGATCACAGCTGCCACGTGTCATGGAGGGAAATCTGAAGTCTGCCCTGTTATCGGTCCGTAAGTAAAAAGACGTATAAATAGACACTTTACATCCCACCACTGCTGTGTGTGTGTGTTATGACGTGCAGAATACAGAAAAACAGAGTAGTTCCATTTTAGAGAGGAAACCTGTAGAGTTTAGACTTTGGTTGTGCAGCGCCTCCTGGTGGTTTGACTTGTTCTCAGGCTGCACAGTCCTGACACCTCATTCTAGTTTATTTTTGTTAACAGAAGCTCCTCCTGTTTCCAGCAGAGCTCGACTTTAAATACCAGGTGGAGCGGCCTCTCCCTCCGTCTCCATGGCGACAGCATGGTAACCCGTGGAAGACATTTGTGGTTAAAAACGAAGCGTGGTGTGATCAGTGAGAGGAGGACTCACTGTGAGCCACAGGACGGACTAAAAGTATGGAACTAGTCCCTTACTGCTGGTCCTCACACACACCAGCCTGCAAGAGGACACACACACACCACCATCATCATCATCATCTTCATCACCATCATCATCTTCATCATCATCATCATCTTTATCAACATCATCTTCATCACCATCATCATTTTCATCATCATCATCATCATCATCATCATCATCATCTTCACCATCACCATCACCATCATCATCTTTATCATCATCATCATCATCATCAGTCAGCACACAGTCAGCCATGTGGTGACTTCCTGTGTGTGTGTGTGTGGTGGGGGGGGTCTTACTTCACTGCAGGCTGCATCTTGATCAGCTCCGGGTTCTGATTGTGTGACATCAGCAGATAAATGGCCGACTTAATGTCCAGGTAGTCGATCAGCTGGTTATGACTGAAACACAGTGGACATGTTAGTGTCAGCAGGACGATCTGTGCCCCGCCGTCAGCCTCTCAGTGCTTCCTATGATAACACACAGTGTACAGATGTGTCAACTCACCCTGCAGGCAGCGAGCGGCGCCTCCCTGTGGAGCAGCTGGGTGCTGCAGCTGTCTGCCCGTCGTGCTCGTATCCGTCACACAGCCTCATTCTGACATCTGCAGCTGCATGAGTGCTGGAAGGAGTAATCAGATTACTTCAGGAAACTGATCTGAAGTACTAAGAATGAGTGTGTGTGTGTGTGTGTGTGCTTCATGATGATTAGCAGCTGTAGAAGCTAATCAATAAATATGGATTACTTGCATGTTTTAAGGGAGTATATTTTTAAACTATTGTTTTAATTGTTCATTTGGAATGAACTTGTAAAGTATGGAACACTCAGAATAAACTCAGAGGACGTGAGTTTCCTTCACGCTCACACAGCATTGTGTTTATGGAGGAACGGTCCAGAGAAACAGACAAATAAACGTTCCCGCCTCCTTTTGTTCAGCTGTCAATCACACTCAAAGCTGTTTACAGACTTCCTGGATCGTTTCCAGTTCACACAGTTTCCACTGCTGTGTTCACATGTTCCACTCACAGACTTCAGTCCTTCCGCCAGACTCACAGGACCACTGCAGGAATGAAGCTAACTCTGAGCTAGCTGGCTAGCTGACAGTATTACTCATGTTAGCATCACTGTTGGCTGAAACCCACACTGCTGGTCACTAGTTAAACATCATGGGTCCAATCAGAAAGCTAGCTAACTATCAAATCCACTCAATAGAATCAGAAGCTAAGCTAACAGTGGAAGGAAAAAATGCTGACGCTGTGGAAGGAAAAATGATTTTCTCTGAACATTCTTGGCATTCAGTGACACAGCTTCACCCCGGCGGCAGGAATTCCTCACATAGCTGCACGACAAGTCTGATCTGAGCTCACATGAGAAACATAAAACACCAGGCTGTGAAGACAGGTCTGTGTCAGATCTGATCCATTCTGATGGATGTGATGGTGGGACTGGGCTGCTGCTCCGTGACCGACCCGCTGCTCTGTGACTGGGCCGCTGCTCTGTGACTGGGCCGCTGCTCTGTGACTGGGCTGCTGCTCTGTGACTGGGCTGCTGCTCTGTGACTGACCCGCTGCTCTGTGACTGGGCCGCTGCTCTGTGACTGGGCCGCTGCTCTGTGACTGGGCTGCTGCTCTGTGACTGGGCTGCTGCTCTGTGACTGACCCGCTGCTCTGTGACTGGGCCGCTGCTCTGTGACTGGGCTGCTGCTCCAGAATATCTGAAGACAATGAGAGACAAGCACAGACGTCATGTGAACACGTCACGTGATGCCCTGACAATTACTGAACCACACAAATAAAATTAAATATAAACCTCGACGTACGAGCTAAAGGTGGATCAATACGCAGGACAGATGGCATCATGCCGAAGGATGTGTTGGAATATTAATAAACTCTGCAGCCTTTTATAACTTTGAAGCATCCAGTGTCATTTATAAAGACTTAGTGCAATCCTTACATTTAAAAAAAGCATGCAGAGGACTGCTGAAAATAAACTAATTTTATTAAAAAATGATGATTATATAACCCTTCACAGTTTATACATAATTTTTTATAATTTTTAAACCATAGATATTTGGACAGGAACTCTTTTTAAAGCTTAATAATACCTTTAACTTCTGCCTCAGAATCAGAGCATATGTGGTTAAATACTATATAAATATTAATCATAATAAATAATCTGATTAGAACATGTGAATACCGGTATTAAAAAGTCAGATAAAGTGTTTAAAGAACAAACTGAAAGTATTTAAATAAGGGTCAATAAACAAGATGCAACATACAGCAAATCATCAAACTTTATTTTCCTGCACATTTAAAAGCAGATAAAAGAAAAGCCTGTTTCTACAAGTGACAGCCCCCCCCCCCCCCCCAACAGGCTGAACAGGTGTCCGTTTCAGCAGTGAAAGTCCTGCCCCGTGGCGCCCCCTAGGGGTAAAAAGGAAACAATACAGTATATAAATATATAGAAATCAGCAGTACGAGGGAGGATGTAGGCTTCAGAGGCAGGTCAAAGATCAGAGAGCCTGATGTCAAAGGTCAGAGAGCCTGAGGTCAAAGATCAGAGAGCCTGATGTCAAAGATCAGACGCCATTTTCTCTGCTCAGCAGCTCCATCAGTTCTCCATCAGCTCTAACTGTTTGGTGGGAAACTGATGACGCTGCTGAGCAGAGAAACGTCATCAAGTCCAGAAGCTCCAACCACAGCGTGAACAGCAGAACATTCAGAACATCCGGAACATTCCTGCGTTTCCTCCTGCGGCGGCGCATCCACGCGACATTTGCGTCATTTCGTTCCGCTCATTTAACCGTTTAAAAGTCACAGAAACACACTTTAACTAATTTACAAGTGCTCACACACACACACACACACCCGCCGTGTAACTTCCGCATGCTCCACTCACCTGTTCAAAGCAGGTGAAGCAGTTAGCGCAGGTCCGCGCTCCACGCTGTCAGTCCCCCGGAAACAAGAACAGCCAGACGAACGTTCCGCTTCACTCACTTATATCAACACAGCGATAAAACTCAGGCAGCGACACGGAACCACTGTGATGATAACATTGATGACATAAACCACGTGCTCACAGGGATCCAGCAGACAGGTGCGTTTTTATTTGGATGCACAGATACAGGCCATACAGATGTGTGTGTGTGTGTGTGTGTGTGTGTGTGTGTGTGTGTGTGTGTGCATCAGCATGACAACACTTTATATGACTACACAACAGACTTTATATGACTACACAACAGAAGCCACAGAGCACTTACAAGCTTCTCTTTAACCACACTATTAGTTATAAAATCAGTTTCATTATAAATAACCCAAAAATGACTGCAGCAGGTCCTGAAGCTCGGAACTCCCTGCACATACTTCACACAGCCCTGATTGGTTCAAACCTCAGAGACAGAAACACCATCCAGATTTTAGTGTAGCTGGAGGAGACATGTTGGAGAACCTGTTCATAAAATGTAACAACAAACACTGGAAATGCAGAGGAGCAGAAAGTACAGATCACAGCTGCCACGTGTCATGGAGGGAAATCTGAAGTCTGCCCTGTTATCGGTCCGTAAGTAAAAAGACGTATAAATAGACACTTTACATCCCACCACTGCTGTGTGTGTGTGCGTGTGTGTGTGTTATGACGTGCAGAATACAGAAAAACAGAGTAGTTCCATTTTAGAGAGGAAACCTGTAGAGTTTAGACTTTGGTTGTGCAGCGCCTCCTGGTGGTTTGACTTGTTCTCAGGCTGCACAGTCCTGACACCTCATTCTAGTTTCATTTTTGTTAACGGAAGCTCCTCCTGTTTCCAGCAGAGCTCGACTTTGAATACAAGGTGGAGCGGCCTCTCCCTCCGTCTCCATGGCGACAGCATGGTAACCCGTGGAAGACATTTGTGGTTAAAAACGAAGCGTGGTGTGATCAGTGAGAGGAGGACTCACTGTGAGCCACAGGACGGACTAAAAGTATGGAACTGGTCCCTTACTGCTGGTCCTCACACACACCAGCCTGCAAGAGGACACACACACACCACCATCATCATCATCATCATCTTCATCACCATCATCATCTTCATCATCATCATCATCTTTATCAACATCATCTTCATCACCATCATCATTTTCATCATCATCATCATCATCATCAACTTCATCATCATCATCATCATCTTCATCATCATCATCATCTTCACCATCACCATCATCATCTTCATCATCATCATCATCATCATCAACTTCATCATCATCATCTTTATCAACATCATCATCATCATCATCATCTTCATCATCATCAACTTCATCATCATCATCATCATCTTTATCATCATCATCTTCATCATCAGTCAGCACACAGTCAGCCATGTGGTGACTTCCTGTGTGTGTGTGTGTGGTGGGGGGGGTCTTACTTCACTGCAGGCTGCATCTTGATCAGCTCCGGGTTCTGATTGTGTGACATCAGCAGATAAATGGCCGACTTAATGTCCAGGTAGTCGATCAGCTGGTTATGACTGAAACACAGTGGACATGTTATTATCCCCGCCGTCAGCCTCTCAGTGCTTCCTATGATAACACACAGTGTACAGATGTGTCAACTCACCCTGCAGGCAGCGAGCGGCGCCTCCCTGTGGAGCAGCTGGGTGCTGCAGCTGTCTGCCCGTCGTGCTCGTATCCGTCACACAGCCTCATTCTGACATCTGCAGCTGCATGAGTGCTGGAAGGAGTAATCAGATTACTTCAGGAAACTGATCTGAAGTACTAAGAATGAGTGTGTGTGTGTGCTTCATGATGATTAGCAGCTGTAGAAGCTAATCAATAAATATGGATTACTTGCATGTTTTAATGGAGTATATTTTTAACTATTGTTTTAATTGTTCATTTGGAATGAACTTGTAAAGTATGGAACACTCAGAATAAACTCAGAGGACGTGAGTTTCCTTCACGCTCACACAGCATTGTGTTTATGGAGGAACGGTCCAGAGAAACAGACAAATAAACGTTCCCGCCTCCTTTTGTTCAGCTGTCAATCACACTCAAAGCTGTTTACAGACTTCCTGGATCGTTTCCAGTTCACACAGTTTCCACTGCTGTGTTCACATGTTCCACTCACAGACTTCAGTCCTTCCGCCAGACTCACAGGACCACTGCAGGAATGAAGCTAACTCTGAGCTAGCTGGCTAGCTGACAGTATTACTCATGTTAGCATCACTGTTGGCTGAAACCCACACTGCTGGTCACAAGTTAAACATCATGGGTCCAATCAGAAAGCTAGCTAACTATCAAATCCACTCAATAGAATCAGAAGCTAAGCTAACAGCTAGCTCACCTCTTCCATTCACTCTTTAACAGAAAGCCACGTCAGCCTCACAACAGTGTCCTGCTCAGACATTTTGCTAACAACACAACAGGTGTCAAGAGCACTTGTCCACTAACCACAGGTTGGCGGTTCGATCCCACCCTGACGGCATGCGGATGTGTCCCTGGGCAAGACACCTAACCCCAGTCTGCTCACAAGCCCTGTGAGGTGGTAGACTGGGGTTAGGTGTCTTGCCCAGGGACAGTGACCAGTTGTTGTACAGTTTCTCCACAGGACAGTGTGATTTAGCGCCATCTATGAAGCAGAGACTGTAGCAGTGAGGAGAAGACAAGAGGTAGAGCGGACGAAGAGGTTCTCTTAAGGAGTGACGAGGATGGACAGGATCAGGAACCAGCTCATCAGAGGGACAGCTCAGGTGGGCTGTTTGGACAAAGTCAGAGAGGACATGTGGAGACTGTGAGGACATGTTTAGATGGCCTGGCAAGAGGTCAAGAGGAAGGTCAAAGGGAGACGTGGACGTGCTGAGAGAGGACATGAGGTCAGAGCAGAGGATTCTGATGGGGTTAGGAGGAGGAAGCTGACGATGGACCCCTGAAGATAAGATAAGATAAGATAAAACTTTATTAATCCCGAAGGAAATTCTTGTGCCAGAGGTATCAAGTTACATTAAATGCAGTTAAGTACAGAGTATAAGAGTATGTGTCACTATAATCCAAAATAAGAGTACAGTACGCAGTATGAGCACAATATATGATACATGGATACAATATGGAGATGTAAGGTGCTAAGTAAACATAATATAGACCAGTGGAGGGAATGACAGTGATGCCTGACATGATTATCTAGCGCTTCTCCCTACAGAAAGGGGAGGAGTTATACAGTCTGATGGCCACTGGCAGGAAGGACCTCCTGTGGCGTTCTGTGCTGCTCCTCGGTAGTCTCAGTCTACCGCTGAATGTGCTCCTGTAGGACAGCAGTGTGTCGTGCAGGGGGTGAGACGTGTTGTTACGAATACTGAGGAGTTTCCTCAGTATCCTCCTCTCCGTCACCTCCACCACAGACTCCAGCTCCACTCCCAGTACCGAGCCAGCCTTCCTAATGAGCTTGTTGAGTCTGTTGGTGTCGGCCGTCTTCATCCTGCTGCCCCAGCACACTACAGCGTAGAAGATGACGCTGGAGACCACCGAGTGGTAAAACATCTGCAGCATGGTCTGGCAGACGTTAAAGGACCTGAGTCTCCTCAGTAGATACAGGCGACTCTGTCCCTTCCTGTATATTGCCTCTGCGTTTGTGGACCAGTCCAGTTTGTGGTCAATGTGGACACCCAGGTATTTGTAGCTGTCCACAATGTCCACGTTGGTACCCTTGATGCTGACCGGGTTTGGGAGTGTCTGGTGCTTCCTGAAGTCCACCACCAGCTCTCTTGTCTTTGTGACATTCAGCTGCAGGTGGTTCTGTCCGCACCACTCCACAAAGCTGTCCACCACACTCATATACTCCGCCTCCCGACCTCTGCTGGTACAGCCCACAATGGCAGAGTCATCCGAGAAAAAGAGTAGAGAGAATAAGAGCTGAGAGGTTCAGATGTGCTGCTGTGATGCCTTTAAAGGCCACACGGATCACCGTGTGTGTATTGTCCCTCTGGCTGTGAGACATGGTCCTGCTGTCTTTCCAGGATGTCTCTTGATAAATGGTGAGCTGAGCCAACCAGAACAGGAAGTTGTCTTTTGTTCTATTACACAATTCACACACCTGCTACATGAGCCGAGCTGCCTGTAACTGGATCCGTTCAGCAGTGTCGCAGTGTGTTCAGTGTTCAGCGCAATTTAAGGCTCTAACGATGCGTCCTGAAGAACTGCGAACAACCAGCTGAACAAGAAACACGGACCATCATGCACTGTGCCTGATATTTGATGCAGAGACCCTGATGCTAACCAGTTTAGCAACCAGTTAACAATGTTGTGCTAACGCTAACAGCACTGAGGATGCTAACCTTAGCTAAACATGTCCAGTGTGGTTGACTTTGTCATGTTAGCCATAAATTAGCATCCATCACAGCGTCTTTGCTAATGATGATTTACTGTATTTAGTGTTGCTGCCTTCTCTGTCATTAGAGCGTATTAGATGCGTTGGACTGACATCCCCCCTCTGCCGCTGGTCCAGGACTTCCTCACAGACAGACCCCAGACTGTCAGAGTTGGTGCCAGGACATCAGCCACAAAGACTGTGAGCATAGGAACCCCCCAAGGCTGCGTGCTCAGTCCACGGCTGTACACCTTCTTCACCTACGACGTCACCTGCGTCCCCTCCCAGAGTAGCACGTCCATCATCAAGTTTGCTGACGACACAACTGTAATCGGGCTGATCACTGGAGGAGATGAGGCAGCCTACAGGCAAGAGGGGGCTCAGCTGGTGTCCTGGTGCCAGGAAAATAATCTCTCCTTTAATGCTGAGAAGACTAAGGAGATGATTATTGACCCAAGGAAGAGGAGAGACCAGCACGGCCCACTCTACATCAACAAGGCACAGGTAAAGAGGGTGAAAACCTTCAAACTCCTTAGTACCCACATCAGTGAGGATCTCACCTGGGACCATCAAGAAGGCTCAACAGAGACTCTTCTTTCTCAGGAAGCTGAGGACATTTGGATTATCCTCCAAACTCCTCAGCAACTTCTACAGATGCACAGTGGAGAGGGTCCTGACAGACTCCACCACAGTCTGGTACAGGACTGGTTCAGGACAGGAAGGCTCTCCAGTCTGTCATCTGTGGAGCAGCTTTTCCACCTCTACAGGACATCTACAATGCCCGGGTCACAAAGAGGGCCCACAACATCATCAAAGACCGCACTCACCCACAGCACGCACTGTTCACACTCCTGCCGCCAGGCAGACGCTTCAGGAGCGTGAAAGCAAGGACAACCAGACTAAAAACAGTTTCTATCCACAGGCCATCAGGCTGCTGAACACTGACCGAACATTTATCATGTAACATCATTGCCACAATGCAAAAATTGCACATATTTGTTTTTGCTGTACAATCTGTTACATACATACAACATATTTGCACATTCTAAACGTCCTACCTCTGACAATAATGCATGAACAATGCACCTTAAACATGGGTAACACTTTACCCTCTGTACATAGAACTGCACATTAGCATACTTTTGCTTATGCCTAAAATAAGTCTACTGTATTTTATCTTAGTTTAGTTGGGTACAGTCATGTGAAAGTAAGAATTCCACTGCTCAGTGTGACCTCTGCTCTGCTCTGATCCTACAGGTGACACAAAGGGTTGTGGCTAATCCAGTAAAATCTGTGTTTCTAATCCTAATCCTGAGATCAGATGACATGAAGACTCACCCTCAGCTGGAGTCTGGACCTCAGTTTATCCTCCAACATCACAAACTGAACTCACAGGAGTCCGTGCCGCTTCGCTCTTTAAAGCTCGACCGGAGAAAACTGGTTGGACTGGAGGTGTCTTTGGTCCTGTGCCACGGTAGCGTTCCTTCACAGGCGGAACACCTGCAGCAGAAAATATGTATAGTTTGACTGGAGGATGGCCAAGTCTCCACCTGCAGAAACTCAAACCTGAAACATGAAGCCAAACCAGGTTTACAGCATCAAAAGAAAAAGATAAGGCTTATCAGCTCAAAGGTCGACATCAGAGAGCAGCAGGAAGTAGAAGCTGAGCTGATGTAAACACAGCAGCCACCACGGCGAGCTGCACCACACAGAGCTGCGCGTCTGTCAGCACCAAAGCAGCCGGTCCAGCTGGACGGTCTCTGGATGGACTGAGGGCAGACTGCACACTGCTCTGACTCAATATGCCACCTAGTGGTAGGAGCATGTGAGAGTAGCATGCTATCTTTAGCAGGTTAGGTTCTGACCTCTGCAGCTCTACATGCTAACAGCATGCTAACAGCATGTAGAGCTGCAGAGGTCAGAGCATGTGGAGGAATGCTGCTCTGTGCAGGCATGCTCCTTTTGTTATGCTAAGCTAACCACACGTATACACTGATGCTTTCAATGACTCATAACTTTCACTTCTGTGCAGTGGAAGGAAAAAATGCTGACGCTGTGGAAGGAAAAATGATTTTCTCTGAACATTCTTGGCATTCAGTGACACAGCTTCACCCCGGCGGCAGGAATTCCTCACATAGCTGCACGACAAGTCTGATCTGAGCTCACATGAGAAACATAAAACACCAGGCTGTGAAGACAGGTCTGTGTCAGATCTGATCCATTCTGATGGATGTGATGGTGGGACTGGGCTGCTGCTCCGTGACTGACCTGCTGCTCCGTGACCGACCTGCTGCTCCGTGACTGACCCGCTGCTCTGTGACTGGGCTGCTGCTCTGTGACCGACCCGCTGCTCTGTGACTGGGCTGCTGCTCTGTGACCGACCCGCTGCTCTGTGACTGGGCTGCTGCTCCAGAATATCTGAAGACAATGAGAGACAAGCACAGACGTCATGTGAACACGTCTCGTGATGCCCTGACATCACGAGTGGATCAATACGCAGGACAGATGGCATCATGCCAAAGGATGTGTTGGAATATTAATAAACTCTGCAGCCTTTTATAACTTTGAAGCATCCAGTGTCATTTATAAAGACTTAGTGCAATCCTTACATTTAAAAAAAGCATGCAGAGGACTGCTGAAAATAAACTAATTTTATTAAAAAATGATGATTATATAACTCTTCACAGTTTATACATAATTTTTTATAATTTTTAAACCATAGATATTTGGACAGGAACTCTTTTTAAAGCTTAATAATACCTTTAACTTCTGCCTCAGAATCAGAGCATATGTGGATAAATACTATATAAATATTAATCATAATAAATAATCTGATTAGAACATGTGAATACCGGTATTAAAAAGTCAGATAAAGTGTTTAAAGAACAAACTGAAAGTATTTAAATAAGGGTCAATAAACAAGATGCAACATACAGCAAATCATCAAACTTTATTTTCCTGCACATTTAAAAGCAGATAAAAGAAAAGCCTGTTTCTACAAGTGACAGCCCCCCCCCCCCCCCCCCCCCAACAGGCTGAACAGGTGTCCGTTTCAGCAGCGAAAGTCCTGCCCCGTGGCGCCCCCTAGGGGTAAAAAGGAAACAATACAGTATATAAATATATAGAAATCAGCAGTACGAGGGAGGATGTAGGCTTCAGAGGCAGGTCAAAGGTCAGAGAGCCTGATGTCAAAGGTCAGAGAGCCTGATGTCAAAGATCAGAGAGCCTGATGTCAAAGGTCAGAGAGCCTGAGGTCAGCCTGAATGTGGAGGTCAGAACCAGGTGGTTCAGGGGGATAAAAGCAGCATCTTCTGATGTTCACATCAACACGTCTTTAGCATCGCTACTAGCAGCACATTATGCTAGTAAAATGGCCGCCGTGTTGAGTGCTAACAGGAAGAAGCTCCTTCTTTTGAGAGTTTGTCCTGGATGTCCTCTCACAGCTGCACTGCTGCTCAGCGTCATCATTACGTCGTGATGACGCCATTTTCTCTGCTCAGCAGCTCCATCAGTTCTCCATCAGCTCTAACTGTTTGGTGGGAAACTGATGACGCTGCTGAGCAGAGAAACGTCATCAAGTCCAGAAGCTCCAACCACAGCGTGAACAGCAGAACATTCAGAACATCCGGAACATTCCCGCGTTTCCTCATGCGGCGGCGCATCCACGCGACATTTGCGTCATTTCGTTCCGCTCATTTAACCGTTTAAAAGTCACAGAAACACACTTTAACTAATTTACAAGTGCTCACAAACACACACACACACCCGCCGTGTAACTTCCGCATGCTCCACTCACCTGTTCAAAGCAGGTGAAGCAATTAGCGCAGGTCCGCGCTCCACGCTGTCAGTCCCCCGGAAACAAGAACAGCCAGACGAACGTTCCGCTTCACTCACTTATATCAACACAGCGATAAAACTCAGACAGCGACACGGAACCACTGTGATGATAACATTGATGACATAAACCACGTGCTCACAGGGATCCAGCAGACAGGTGCGTTTTTATTTGGATGCACAGATACAGGCCATACAGATGTGTGTGTGTGTGTGTGTGTGTGTGCATCAGCATGACAACACTTTATATGACTACACAACAGACTTTATATGACTACACAACAGAAGCCACAGAGCACTTACAAGCTTCTCTTTAACCACACTATTAGTTATAAAATCAGTTTCATTATAAATAACCCAAAAATGACTGCAGCAGGTCCTGAAGCTCGGAACTCCCTGCACATACTTCACACAGCCCTGATTGGTTCAAACCTCAGAGACAGAAACACCATCCAGATTTTAGTGTAGCTGGAGGAGACATGTTGGAGAACCTGTTCATAAAATGTAACAACAAACACTGGAAATGCAGAGGAGCAGAAAGTACAGATCACAGCTGCCACGTGTCATGGAGGGAAATCTGAAGTCTGCCCTGTTATCGGTCCGTAAGTAAAAAGACGTATAAATAGACACTTTACATCCCACCACTGCTGTGTGTGTGTGTGTGTGTGTGTGTTATGACGTGCAGAATACAGAAAAACAGAGTAGTTCCATTTTAGAGAGGAAACCTGTAGAGTTTAGACTTTGGTTGTGCAGCGCCTCCTGGTGGTTTGACTTGTTCTCAGGCTGAACAGTCCTGACACCTCATTCTAGTTTCATTTTTGTTAACGGAAGCTCCTCCTGTTTCCAGCAGAGCTCGACTTTAAATACAAGGTGGAGCGGCCTCTCCCTCCGTCTCCATGGCGACAGCATGGTAACCCGTGGAAGACATTTGTGGTTAAAAACGAAGCGTGGTGTGATCAGTGAGAGGAGGACTCACTGTGAGCCACAGGACGGACTAAAAGTATGGAACTAGTCCCTTACTGCTGGTCCTCACACACACCAGCCTGCAAGAGGACACACACACACCACCATCATCATCATCATCATCATCATCATCTTTATCAACATCATCTTCATCACCATCATCATTTTCATCATCATCATCATCAACATCATCTTCATCACCATCATCATCATCATCATCTTCACGATCACCATCATCATCTTCATCATCATCATCATCAACTTCATCATCATCATCTTTATCAACATCATCATCATCATCTTCATCATCATCAACTTCATCATCATCATCATCTTTATCAACATCATCTTCATCACCATCATCATCTTCACCATCACCATCATCATCATCATCATCATCATCATCATCATCATCATTATCTTCACCATCACCATCATCATCTTTATCATCATCATCTTCATCATCAGTCAGCACACAGTCAGCCATGTGGTGACTTCCTGTGTGTGTGTGTGTGTGTGTGTGTGGTGGGGGGGGGGTCTTACTTCACTGCAGGCTGCATCTTGATCAGCTCCGGGTTCTGATTGTGTGACATCAGCAGATAAATGGCCGACTTAATGTCCAGGTAGTCGATCAGCTGGTTATGACTGAAACACAGTGGACATGTTAGTGTCAGCAGGACGATCTGTGCCCCGCCGTCAGCCTCTCAGTGCTTCCTATGATAACACACAGTGTACAGATGTGTCAACTCACCCTGCAGGCAGCGAGCGGCGCCTCCCTGTGGAGCAGCTGGGTGCTGCAGCTGTCTGCCTGTCGTGCTCGTATCCGTCACACAGCCTCATTCTGACATCTGCAGCTGCATGAGTGCTGGAAGGAGTAATCAGATTACTTCAGGAAACTGATCTGAAGTACTAAGAATGAGTGTGTGTGTGTGCTTCATGATGATTAGCAGCTGTAGAAGCTAATCAATAAATATGGATTACTTGCATGTTTTAATGGAGTATATTTTTAAACTATTGTTTTAATTGTTCATTTGGAATGAACTTGTAAAGTATGGAACACTCAGAATAAACTCAGAGGACGTGAGTTTCCTTCACGCTCACACAGCATTGTGTTTATGGAGGAACGGTCCAGAGAAACAGACAAATAAACGTTCCCGCCTCCTTTTGTTCAGCTGTCAATCACACTCAAAGCTGTTTACAGACTTCCTGGATCGTTTCCAGTTCACACAGTTTCCACTGCTGTGTTCACGTGTTCCACTCACAGACTTCAGTCCTTCCGCCAGACTCACAGGACCACTGCAGGAATGAAGCTAACTCTGAGCTAGCTGGCTAGCTGACAGTATTACTCATGTTAGCATCACTGTTGGCTGAAACCCACACTGCTGGTCACAAGTTAAACATCATGGGTCCAATCAGAAAGCTAGCTAACTATCAAATCCACTCAATAGAATCAGAAGCTAAGCTAACAGCTAGCTCACCTCTTCCATTCACTCTTTAACAGAAAGCCACGTCAGCCTCACAACAGTGTCCTGCTCAGACATTTTGCTAACAACACAACAGGTGTCAAGAGCACTTGTCCACTAACCACAGGTTGGCGGTTCGATCCCACCCTGACGGCATGCGGATGTGTCCCTGGGCAAGACACCTAACCCCAGTCTGCTCACAAGCCCTGTGAGGTGGTAGACTGGGGTTAGGTGTCTTGCCCAGGGACAGTGACCAGTTGTTGTACAGTTTCTCCACAGGACAGTGTGATTTAGCGCCATCTATGAAGCAGAGACTGTAGCAGTGAGGAGAAGACAAGAGGTAGAGCGGACGAAGAGGTTCTCTTAAGGAGTGACGAGGATGGACAGGATCAGGAACCAGCTCATCAGAGGGACAGCTCAGGTGGGCTGTTTGGACAAAGTCAGAGAGGACATGTGGAGACTGTGAGGACATGTTTAGATGGCCAGGCAAGAGGTCAAGAGGAAGGTCAAAGGGAGACGTGGACGTGCTGAGAGAGGACATGAGGTCAGAGCAGAGGATTCTGATGGGGTTAGGAGGAGGAAGCTGACGATGGACCCCTGAAGATAAGATAAGATAAGATAAAACTTTATTAATCCCGAAGGAAATTCTTGTGCCAGAGGTATCAAGTTACATTAAATGCAGTTAAGTACAGAGTATAAGAGTATGTGTCACTATAATCCAAAATAAGAGTACAGTACGCAGTATGAGCACAATATATGATACATGGATACAATATGGAGATGTAAGGTGCTAAGTAAACATAATATAGACAAGTGGAGGGAATGACAGTGATGCCTGACATGATTATCTAGCGCTTCTCCCTACAGAAAGGGGAGGAGTTATACAGTCTGATGGCCACTGGCAGGAAGGACCTCCTGTGGCGTTCTGTGCTGCTCCTCGGTAGTCTCAGTCTACCGCTGAATGTGCTCCTGTAGGACAGCAGTGTGTCGTGCAGGGGGTGAGACGTGTTGTTACGAATACTGAGGAGTTTCCTCAGTATCCTCCTCTCCGTCACCTCCACCACAGACTCCAGCTCCACTCCCAGTACCGAGCCAGCCTTCCTAATGAGCTTGTTGAGTCTGTTGGTGTCGGCCGTCTTCATCCTGCTGCCCCAGCACACTACAGCGTAGAAGATGACGCTGGAGACCACCGAGTGGTAAAACATCTGCAGCATGGTCTGGCAGACGTTAAAGGACCTGAGTCTCCTCAGTAGATACAGGCGACTCTGTCCCTTCCTGTATATTGCCTCTGCGTTTGTGGACCAGTCCAGTTTGTGGTCAATGTGGACACCCAGGTATTTGTAGCTGTCCACAATGTCCACGTTGGTACCCTTGATGCTGACCGGGTTTGGGAGTGTCTGGTGCTTCCTGAAGTCCACCACCAGCTCTCTTGTCTTTGTGACATTCAGCTGCAGGTGGTTCTGTCCGCACCACTCCACAAAGCTGTCCACCACACTCATATACTCCGCCTCCCGACCTCTGCTGGTACAGCCCACAATGGCAGAGTCATCCGAGAAAAAGAGTAGAGAGAATAAGAGCTGAGAGGTTCAGATGTGCTGCTGTGATGCCTTTAAAGGCCACACGGATCACCGTGTGTGTATTGTCCCTCTGGCTGTGAGACATGGTCCTGCTGTCTTTCCAGGATGTCTCTTGATAAATGGTGAGCTGAGCCAACCAGAACAGGAAGTTGTCTTTTGTTCTATTACACAATTCACACACCTGCTACATGAGCCGAGCTGCCTGTAACTGGATCCGTTCAGCAGTGTCGCAGTGTGTTCAGTGTTCAGCGCAATTTAAGGCTCTAACGATGCGTCCTGAAGAACTGCGAACAACCAGCTGAACAAGAAACACGGACCATCATGCACTGTGCCTGATATTTGATGCAGAGACCCTGATGCTAACCAGTTTAGCAACCAGTTAACAATGTTGTGCTAACGCTAACAGCACTGAGGATGCTAACCTTAGCTAAACATGTCCAGTGTGGTTGACTTTGTCATGTTAGCCATAAATTAGCATCCATCACAGCGTCTTTGCTAATGATGATTTACTGTATTTAGTGTTGCTGCCTTCTCTGTCATTAGAGCGTATTAGATGCGTTGGACTGACATCCCCCCTCTGCCGCTGGTCCAGGACTTCCTCACAGACAGACCCCAGACTGTCAGAGTTGGTGCCAGGACATCAGCCACAAAGACTGTGAGCATAGGAACCCCCCAAGGCTGCGTGCTCAGTCCACGGCTGTACACCTTCTTCACCTACGACGTCACCTGCGTCCCCTCCCAGAGTAGCACGTCCATCATCAAGTTTGCTGACGACACAACTGTAATCGGGCTGATCACTGGAGGAGATGAGGCAGCCTACAGGCAAGAGGGGGCTCAGCTGGTGTCCTGGTGCCAGGAAAATAATCTCTCCTTTAATGCTGAGAAGACTAAGGAGATGATTATTGACCCAAGGAAGAGGAGAGACCAGCACGGCCCACTCTACATCAACAAGGCACAGGTAAAGAGGGTGAAAACCTTCAAACTCCTTAGTACCCACATCAGTGAGGATCTCACCTGGGACCATCAAGAAGGCTCAACAGAGACTCTTCTTTCTCAGGAAGCTGAGGACATTTGGATTATCCTCCAAACTCCTCAGCAACTTCTACAGATGCACAGTGGAGAGGGTCCTGACAGACTCCACCACAGTCTGGTACAGGACTGGTTCAGGACAGGAAGGCTCTCCAGTCTGTCATCTGTGGAGCAGCTTTTCCACCTCTACAGGACATCTACAATGCCCGGGTCACAAAGAGGGCCCACAACATCATCAAAGACCGCACTCACCCACAGCACGCACTGTTCACACTCCTGCCGCCAGGCAGACGCTTCAGGAGCGTGAAAGCAAGGACAACCAGACTAAAAACAGTTTCTATCCACAGGCCATCAGGCTGCTGAACACTGACCGAACATTTATCATGTAACATCATTGCCACAATGCAAAAATTGCACATATTTGTTTTTGCTGTACAATCTGTTACATACATACAACATATTTGCACATTCTAAACGTCCTACCTCTGACAATAATGCATGAACAATGCACCTTAAACATGGGTAACACTTTACCCTCTGTACATAGAACTGCACATTAGCATACTTTTGCTTATGCCTAAAATAAGTCTACTGTATTTTATCTTAGTTTAGTTGGGTACAGTCATGTGAAAGTAAGAATTCCACTGCTCAGTGTGACCTCTGCTCTGCTCTGATCCTACAGGTGACACAAAGGGTTGTGGCTAATCCAGTAAAATCTGTGTTTCTAATCCTAATCCTGAGATCAGATGACATGAAGACTCACCCTCAGCTGGAGTCTGGACCTCAGTTTATCCTCCAACATCACAAACTGAACTCACAGGAGTCCGTGCCGCTTCGCTCTTTAAAGCTCGACCGGAGAAAACTGGTTGGACTGGAGGTGTCTTTGGTCCTGTGCCACGGTAGCGTTCCTTCACAGGCGGAACACCTGCAGCAGAAAATATGTATAGTTTGACTGGAGGATGGCCAAGTCTCCACCTGCAGAAACTCAAACCTGAAACATGAAGCCAAACCAGGTTTACAGCATCAAAAGAAAAAGATAAGGCTTATCAGCTCAAAGGTCGACATCAGAGAGCAGCAGGAAGTAGAAGCTGAGCTGATGTAAACACAGCAGCCACCACGGCGAGCTGCACCACACAGAGCTGCGCGTCTGTCAGCACCAAAGCAGCCGGTCCAGCTGGACGGTCTCTGGATGGACTGAGGGCAGACTGCACACTGCTCTGACTCAATATGCCACCTAGTGGTAGGAGCATGTGAGAGTAGCATGCTATCTTTAGCAGGTTAGGTTCTGACCTCTGCAGCTCTACATGCTAACAGCATGCTAACAGCATGTAGAGCTGCAGAGGTCAGAGCATGTGGAGGAATGCTGCTCTGTGCAGGCATGCTCCTTTTGTTATGCTAAGCTAACCACACGTATACACTGATGCTTTCAATGACTCATAACTTTCACTTCTGTGCAGTGGAAGGAAAAAATGCTGACGCTGTGGAAGGAAAAATGATTTTCTCTGAACATTCTTGGCATTCAGTGACACAGCTTCACCCCGGCGGCAGGAATTCCTCACATAGCTGCACGACAAGTCTGATCTGAGCTCACATGAGAAACATAAAACACCAGGCTGTGAAGACAGGTCTGTGTCAGATCTGATCCATTCTGATGGATGTGATGGTGGGACTGACCTGCTGCTCCGTGACTGACCCGCTGCTCCGTGACTGACCCGCTGCTCCGTGACCGACCTGCTGCTCCGTGACCCGCTGCTCCGTGACCGACCTGCTGCTCCGTGACCGACCTGCTGCTCCGTGACTGACCCGCTGCTCTGTGACTGGGCTGCTGCTCTGTGACCGACCCGCTGCTCTGTGACTGGGCTGCTGCTCTGTGACCGACCCGCTGCTCTGTGACTGGGCTGCTGCTCCAGAATATCTGAAGACAATGAGAGACAAGCACAGACGTCATGTGAACACGTCTCGTGATGCCCTGACATCACGAGTGGATCAATACGCAGGACAGATGGCATCATGCCAAAGGATGTGTTGGAATATTAATAAACTCTGCAGCCTTTTATAACTTTGAAGCATCCAGTGTCATTTATAAAGACTTAGTGCAATCCTTACATTTAAAAAAAGCATGCAGAGGACTGCTGAAAATAAACTAATTTTATTAAAAAATGATGATTATATAACTCTTCACAGTTTATACATAATTTTTTATAATTTTTAAACCATAGATATTTGGACAGGAACTCTTTTTAAAGCTTAATAATACCTTTAACTTCTGCCTCAGAATCAGAGCATATGTGGATAAATACTATATAAATATTAATCATAATAAATAATCTGATTAGAACATGTGAATACCGGTATTAAAAAGTCAGATAAAGTGTTTAAAGAACAAACTGAAAGTATTTAAATAAGGGTCAATAAACAAGATGCAACATACAGAAAATCATCAAACTTTATTTTCCTGCACATTTAAAAGCAGATAAAAGAAAAGCCTGTTTCTACAAGTGACAGCCCCCCCCCCCCCCCCAACAGGCTGAACAGGTGTCCGTTTCAGCAGCGAAAGTCCTGCCCCGTGGCGCTCCCTAGGGGTAAAAAGGAAACAATACAGTATATAAATATATAGAAATCAGCAGTACGAGGGAGGATGTAGGCTTCAGAGGCAGGTCAAAGATCAGAGAGCCTGATGTCAAAGGTCAGAGAGCCTGATGTCAAAGATCAGAGAGCCTGATGTCAAAGGTCAGAGAGCCTGAGGTCAGCCTGAATGTGGAGGTCAGAACCAGGTGGTTCAGGGGGATAAAAGCAGCATCTTCTGATGTTCACATCAACACGTCTTTAGCATCGCTACTAGCAGCACATTATGCTAGTAAAATGGCCGCCGTGTTGAGTGCTAACAGGAAGAAGCTCCTTCTTTTGAGAGTTTGTCCTGGATGTCCTCTCACAGCTGCACTGCTGCTCAGCGTCATCATTACGTCGTGATGACGCCATTTTCTCTGCTCAGCAGCTCCATCAGTTCTCCATCAGCTCTAACTGTTTGGTGGGAAACTGATGACGCTGCTGAGCAGAGAAACGTCATCAAGTCCAGAAGCTCCAACCACAGCGTGAACAGCAGAACATTCAGAACATCCGGAACATTCCCGCGTTTCCTCATGCGGCGGCGCATCCACGCGACATTTGCGTCATTTCGTTCCGCTCATTTAACCGTTTAAAAGTCACAGAAACACACTTTAACTAATTTACAAGTGCTCACAAACACACACACACACCCGCCGTGTAACTTCCGCATGCTCCACTCACCTGTTCAAAGCAGGTGAAGCAATTAGCGCAGGTCCGCGCTCCACGCTGTCAGTCCCCCGGAAACAAGAACAGCCAGACGAACGTTCCGCTTCACTCACTTATATCAACACAGCGATAAAACTCAGACAGCGACACGGAACCACTGTGATGATAACATTGATGACATAAACCACGTGCTCACAGGGATCCAGCAGACAGGTGCGTTTTTATTTGGATGCACAGATACAGGCCATACAGATGTGTGTGTGTGTGTGTGTGTGTGTGCATCAGCATGACAACACTTTATATGACTACACAACAGACTTTATATGACTACACAACAGAAGCCACAGAGCACTTACAAGCTTCTCTTTAACCACACTATTAGTTATAAAATCAGTTTCATTATAAATAACCCAAAAATGACTGCAGCAGGTCCTGAAGCTCGGAACTCCCTGCACATACTTCACACAGCCCTGATTGGTTCAAACCTCAGAGACAGAAACACCATCCAGATTTTAGTGTAGCTGGAGGAGACATGTTGGAGAACCTGTTCATAAAATGTAACAACAAACACTGGAAATGCAGAGGAGCAGAAAGTACAGATCACAGCTGCCACGTGTCATGGAGGGAAATCTGAAGTCTGCCCTGTTATCGGTCCGTAAGTAAAAAGACGTATAAATAGACACTTTACATCCCACCACTGCTGTGTGTGTGTGTGTGTGTGTGTGTTATGACGTGCAGAATACAGAAAAACAGAGTAGTTCCATTTTAGAGAGGAAACCTGTAGAGTTTAGACTTTGGTTGTGCAGCGCCTCCTGGTGGTTTGACTTGTTCTCAGGCTGAACAGTCCTGACACCTCATTCTAGTTTCATTTTTGTTAACGGAAGCTCCTCCTGTTTCCAGCAGAGCTCGACTTTAAATACAAGGTGGAGCGGCCTCTCCCTCCGTCTCCATGGCGACAGCATGGTAACCCGTGGAAGACATTTGTGGTTAAAAACGAAGCGTGGTGTGATCAGTGAGAGGAGGACTCACTGTGAGCCACAGGACGGACTAAAAGTATGGAACTAGTCCCTTACTGCTGGTCCTCACACACACCAGCCTGCAAGAGGACACACACACACCACCATCATCATCATCATCATCATCATCATCTTTATCAACATCATCTTCATCACCATCATCATTTTCATCATCATCATCATCAACATCATCTTCATCACCATCATCATCATCATCATCTTCACGATCACCATCATCATCTTCATCATCATCATCATCAACTTCATCATCATCATCTTTATCAACATCATCATCATCATCTTCATCATCATCAACTTCATCATCATCATCATCTTTATCAACATCATCTTCATCACCATCATCATCTTCACCATCACCATCATCATCATCATCATCATCATCATCATCATCATCATTATCTTCACCATCACCATCATCATCTTTATCATCATCATCTTCATCATCAGTCAGCACACAGTCAGCCATGTGGTGACTTCCTGTGTGTGTGTGTGTGTGTGTGTGTGGTGGGGGGGGGGTCTTACTTCACTGCAGGCTGCATCTTGATCAGCTCCGGGTTCTGATTGTGTGACATCAGCAGATAAATGGCCGACTTAATGTCCAGGTAGTCGATCAGCTGGTTATGACTGAAACACAGTGGACATGTTAGTGTCAGCAGGACGATCTGTGCCCCGCCGTCAGCCTCTCAGTGCTTCCTATGATAACACACAGTGTACAGATGTGTCAACTCACCCTGCAGGCAGCGAGCGGCGCCTCCCTGTGGAGCAGCTGGGTGCTGCAGCTGTCTGCCAGTCGTGCTCGTATCCGTCACACAGCCTCATTCTGACATCTGCAGCTGCATGAGTGCTGGAAGGAGTAATCAGATTACTTCAGGAAACTGATCTGAAGTACTAAGAATGAGTGTGTGTGTGTGCTTCATGATGATTAGCAGCTGTAGAAGCTAATCAATAAATATGGATTACTTGCATGTTTTAATGGAGTATATTTTTAAACTATTGTTTTAATTGTTCATTTGGAATGAACTTGTAAAGTATGGAACACTCAGAATAAACTCAGAGGACGTGAGTTTCCTTCACGCTCACACAGCATTGTGTTTATGGAGGAACGGTCCAGAGAAACAGACAAATAAACGTTCCCGCCTCCTTTTGTTCAGCTGTCAATCACACTCAAAGCTGTTTACAGACTTCCTGGATCGTTTCCAGTTCACACAGTTTCCACTGCTGTGTTCACATGTTCCACTCACAGACTTCAGTCCTTCCGCCAGACTCACAGGACCACTGCAGGAATGAAGCTAACTCTGAGCTAGCTGGCTAGCTGACAGTATTACTCATGTTAGCATCACTGTTGGCTGAAACCCACACTGCTGGTCACAAGTTAAACATCATGGGTCCAATCAGAAAGCTAGCTAACTATCAAATCCACTCAATAGAATCAGAAGCTAAGCTAACAGCTAGCTCACCTCTTCCATTCACTCTTTAACAGAAAGCCACGTCAGCCTCACAACAGTGTCCTGCTCAGACATTTTGCTAACAACACAACAGGTGTCAAGAGCACTTGTCCACTAACCACAGGTTGGCGGTTCGATCCCACCCTGACGGCATGCGGATGTGTCCCTGGGCAAGACACCTAACCCCAGTCTGCTCACAAGCCCTGTGAGGTGGTAGAAGAGTGCCATGTAAATATTTAACTTATTCATGTGATTCATGTTGTCCTGGAGGGACCATTAGTTTGCCTTTTTGTACCAGTTGTTGTACAGTTTCTCCACAGGACAGTGTGATTTAGCGCCATCTATGGAGCAGAGACTGTAGCAGTGAGGAGAAGACAAGAGGTAGAGCGGACGAAGAGGTTCTCTTAAGGAGTGACGAGGATGGACAGGATCAGGAACCAGCTCATCAGAGGGACAGCTCAGGTGGGCCGTTTGGACAAAGTCAGAGAGGACATGTGGAGACTGTGAGGACATGTTTAGATGGCCTGGCAAGAGGTCAACAGGAAGGTCAAAGGGAGACGTGGACGTGCTGAGAGAGGACATGAGGTCAGAGCAGAGGATTCTGATGGGGTTAGGAGGAGGAAGCTGACGATGGACCCCTGAAGAGAAGAGCTGAGAGGTTCAGATGTGCTGCTGTGATGCCTTTAAAGGCCACACGGATCACCGTGTGTGTATTGTCCCTCTGGCTGTGAGACATGGTCCTGCTGTCTTTGCTGTCTTTCCAGGATGTCTCTTGATAAATGGAGAGCTGAGCCAACCAGAACAGGAAGTTGTCTTTTGTGCTATTACACAATTCACACACCTGCTACATGAGCCGAGCTGCCTGTAACTGGATCCGTTCAGCAGTGTTGCAGTGTGTTCAGTGTTCAGCGCTACTTAAGGCTCTAACGATGCGTCCTGAAGAACTGCGAACAACCATCTGAACACGAAACACAGACTAAAAAACTGTTTTTATCCACAGGCCATCAGGCTGCTGAACACTGACCGAACATTTAACATTGCTCTGCATTGGACAATAAACTGCTTAAATCTTGAATCCTACAGGTGACACAAAGTGAATCTGGCTCTCCTTGGGTTGTGGCTAATCCAGTAAAATCTGTGTTTAATCCTAATCCTGAGATCAGATGACATGAAGACTCACCCTCAGCTGGAGTCTGGACCTCAGTTTATCCTCCAACATCACAAACTGAACTCACAGGAGTCCGTGCCGCTTCGCTCTTTAAAGCTCGACCGGAGAAAACTGGTTGGACTGGAGGTGTCTTTGGTCCTGTGCCACGGTAGCGTTCCTTCACAGGCGGAACACCTGCAGCAGAAAATATGTATAGTTTGACTGGAGGATGGCCAAGTCTCCACCTGCAGAAACTCAAACCTGAAACATGAAGCCAAACCAGTTTTACAGCATCAAAAGAAAAAGATAAGGCTTATCAGCTCAAAGGTCGACATCAGAGAGCAGCAGGAAGTAGAAGCTGAGCTGATGTAAACACAGCAGCCACCACGGCGAGCTGCACCACACACAGCTGCACGTCTGTCAGCACCAAAGCAGCCGGTCCAGCTGGACGGTCTCTGGATGGACTGAGGGCAGACTGCACACTGCTCTGACTCAATATGCCACCTAGTGGTAGGAGCATGTGAGAGTAGCATGCTATCTTTAGCAGGTTAGGTTCTGACCTCTGCAGCTCTACATGCTAACAGCATGTAGAGCTGCAGAGGTCAGAGCATGTAGAGGAATGCTGCTCTGTGCAGGCATGCTCCTTTTGTTATGCTAAGCTAACCACACGTATACACTGATGCTTTCAATGACTCATAACTTTCACTTCTGTGCAGTGGAAGGAAAAAATGCTGACGCTGTGGAAGGAAAAATGATTTTCTCTGAACATTCTTGGCATTCAGTGACACAGCTTCACCCCGGCGGCAGGAATTCCTCACATAGCTGCACGACAAGTCTGATCTGAGCTCACATGAGAAACATAAAACACCAGGCTGTGAAGACAGGTCTGTGTCAGATCTGATCCATTCTGATGGATGTGATGGTGGGACTGGGCTGCTGCTCCGTGACCGACCTGCTGCTCCGTGACCGACCTGCTGCTCCGTGACCGACCCGCTGCTCTGTGACTGACCTGCTGCTCTGTGACTGGGCTGCTGCTCTGTGACTGAACCGCTGCTGTGTAAATATCCTGCACAAAGCCTGGAATATATGAAGACAATGAGAGACAAGCACAGACGTCATGTGAACACGTCACGTGATGCCCTGACAATTACTGAACCACTCAAATACAATTAAATATAAACCTCGACATACGAGCTAAAGGTGGATCAATACGCAGGACAGATGGCATCATGCCGAAGGATGTGTTGGAATATTAATAAACTCTGCAGCCTTTTATAACTTTGAAGCATCCAGTGTCATTTATAAAGACTTAGTGCAATCTTTACATTTAAAAATTCATGCAGAGGACTGCTGAAAATAAACTAATTTTATTAAAAAATGATGATTATTTAACTCTTCAGTTTATACATATTTGTTTGGACAGGAACTCTTTTTAAAGCTTAACCTTTAACTTCTGCCTCAGAATCAGAGCATATGTGGTTAAATACTATATAAATATTAAATATAATAAATAATCTGATTAGAACATGTGACTATTAAAAAGTCTTAATACATTGTTTAAAGAACAAACTGAAAGTATTTAAATAAGGGTCAAGGAAGAAGCTGCAACATACAGCAAATCATCAAACTTTATTTTCCTGCACATTTAAAAGCAGATAAAAGAAAAGCCTGTTTCTACAAGTGACAGCCCCCCCCCAACCCTCTCCGTGGAGGACGGAGCGCCACCAACAGGCCGAACAGGTGTCTGTTTCAGCAGTGAAAGTCCCCCCGTGGCGCCCCCTAGTGGTAAAAAGGAAACACATACAGTATATAAACACCCCCCCCCCCTCCCCCGCTGAAGCCCGAGCTGTCACTTGAATAAATTAGCAGTAAATTTGCTCAGAGTCCATCAGCCAGTATTTACACCAGAGCTTCGGCCACTTCAACACGATCCAGAGAAGGAAAAACAAACAAACGTTTCTGATTCAAACAAGCTGCAAACAGGAAAACCCTCATGATTTTAGCTTCAGTGCCACCGTCACACGGAGTGTTTGGGTCAAACACACACACCTTAAACGTGTGTGTGTGTTTTAATGGAGAGAAAACAGACGTCCATGTTTGACTGAACATGCTGCAGTTTGTAAAAAGATTTATTTTTCCCATAATTTTAACATGAAATTCCATAAAAAAAAAAAAAAGATCCGAGTGCTGCTACAGGTCGACAGAAGGACGGCTCTGAGGAGAGGAACTGAACGGTGGAGGAGCGAGACTCTACGAAACCAACGAAGAAGAACCGAAGAGAAAAACTGAAAAAATCTCTTAATACAAAAAAAAACAACACGTCAGAGCGCTGAAAGGATTCAAACAGAAAACAATCCTGTGATGATTAACCCCCCCCCACACACACACCAGAGTGAGAGGTAAACAAAAACAAACAATCAATACTGTCTCACAATGATGACATCAGCAGACACCTCACTAAGGCTCTCAAATCAAAAACTCAGAGAATGGTCTGTACTGCCTGGAGGAGGAGCGTCCTCTCCACATCTCAAAAACTGCGTGTGTGTGTGTGTGTGTGTTCAACAGTTTGTAAGTTGAAAGCAGAGAGCCAGCCGTCGCTGTGCTTGGCACTGGTTAAAGTTTCTCAGCAGAAGGCAGAGCTCACAGTCCGCCGCCTCTTCCTCCTCTTCCTCTCCTACTGCGTTTGACCGGTGGGTGGAGTTTTGTCGGCGTGGCATCAGGCGCCCGTCACTCGTCGGAGCCGACCGAGCGCTTCTGACCCCGTTTGCGAGGAGATCTTCTTGGAGACGCTTTGTCTGCAGAGGAAAAAGAAGAGTGTGATGGAGGAAGAACGCCTGCGAGAGAGAGGAGACGCACACCTGATCGATGGCGTCAGCGATAGGAGATAATGCAGTTCTAATCATTGCACAAAAATCAATGATTAAAAAAATGAAAATCAATATTTGCTGCTGGCTCATTCATTGTAGAGTCATAGTTAGATATGTTTAGACTGTTATTCTGTGAGAGTAAACCCCCCCAAACCACCAGATCTGGGAGCATGTCAGCGTGACGAGAGTCTGATCACCTGCAGCCAAAGCTTCAGCCTCCCTCACTTCTCTGCTGACACTTACCAGACTCGGACATTGTTGTTGTTGGAGTTTAATCCACTGTAATCCAGAGTCTAACATCTTAAATAATGGACGACATTACAAAAACAACATATACTATAAAATGTGAGCAGCTGCCAAAAGCTAAAATATTTTTGGTCGACCTACAAAATTCTCCATTTTTGCCTCCAGACAGCAACAAAGTTAAAGGAAATAAAAACGTGAGGACCAAATGAAGCAGAGAGAGTGGAGCACTGCAGATGAGAAGGACAAAGACGTTCTGATGCTGCTGTGGCAGATGAGAACAGCTAGCCTAGCATGTTAGCTGTTAGAGCTTCCATCAGTGTCATGCAGCCAGTTTTAAACATTCCATCTTTGGCAGAATTTGAGGGACAGGTGGTCTGATCGAGGAGGACATTTTAATCTTTAAATAAGGACAGCTGTCATGTTGTTACAACGCCCCAATAGGGAATTAAACTAGGTGTCTGGTTTAGGAACAGAAAGTGCAAACATGCAAGAACACACAAAACGAAAGAAGAGTCCAGTCACACACACACAGCAGACCTCACCTCTGCGACTCTGCACTGAAGACGCAGGAAAACATGACAGCAAGGAAGGCAGAGAGAGAAAGAGAAGAAGGTGAGTGACCGGCATGCACAGTGGAGGTTAAAGGTCATTCTGAAGCAGGAAGAAAACACAGACGCCCGCGCAGGCACGTCAGCCGATTCTGTGAGGAGAGAGAGCTCCGAGGACAAAGAGTTCATGTCATCACGCTCAGGGGTTACACACAGTGTGTGTGTGTGTGTGTGAAGAACACGTACTGATCTGGTTGAGTGTTTCCTGAGGGATCCAGCTCAGGTCAACGCCGTTGTGGCTCGAAGTTCCCATTTCTACCTTTGGAGCTGGGCGCCTCCTCTGCAGACAGACAGACGTATGAGAGGTCGACAGTCACTGGAGAGCTGACAGTCCGGTCAGTCAGCTGTTCAGTTAATGAAATAAAAACATTGATACCTTTCTGGACTCCAGCAGCTGATGGAGGCCGACGACGACGAGCAGCCCGAGGCCGGACAGGAAGATGTACATGAAGATTCTGGGAGAGAAGACGAAGATCACATGAGAAGGAGAGCAGATACGGCGATCGACAAAAGGAAGGTCTGAAAACTAAAATCAAAGCTCACGTTTCTCCATCGAGCCCGTCTTCCTTCTCAGTGATGGTGACGGTCTGGTTGAACACGGCATCCTGGAACACGTTCCCCTGCAGGAGGGAAGAGAGCAAGGAGTGAAGTTTAAGAACTTTAAACAGAATCCAGGTTTTTGAAGAGTTTAACGCCGTCGTCCTTACGCTGCTGTCCTTGTAGTTGAGGTTGATGACGAGTCCGAACGGCCGCCCTCCCATTGGCTCTGCAGGGATAAAGGAGTACTCAAAGGTGGCCTGCCTGCTGGGAGGGACGACGATGCCGAGCTGCAGAGCGGTGAAGTTCTGGATGTAGAACTGGTAATCCTAACGGGACCAAGAGCTCCGTGTCAGAGAGCAGGAAGGTTTGTATTCATTCTTTATTTAGAGTTTACCAGTGATGCACACCTGTGGGTAACGGAACGAAGCGTCCAGAGACTCCACCACGAAGTTCTCGGGCCCTTTGTTGGTGAAGCCGAGCAGGAACTTGACGATGTTGTTGGCTGGGAAGTCTGCAGAGAGAGGAGGACATGGATCAGACTGAGAGCAGCGGAGGAGCGCCCCCCCCCCCTCACTGCACAGAGAACACAGTCACCTTCTCCTTTGACGAAGAGGATGGTGGTGTCGGCGTTGGGGGAAGCCTTCACCTCTCCAACCAGCGCTTCCTCCTCTTCATCTTCTTTTTCTTCCGTCTACACACACAAACACACACGGTTTAGGGATGAGTCTGTGGCTGCTGCAGAGGGCGGCGAGGCGTCCTGCTGATTCATAGGCTCAAACCAATCACCCACCAGTTCTGCATTTTCATCGTCTTCCACTTCTGCCTCGTCATCCTCATCTTCAGCCGTCACATCGTCAACAACATCTTCATCCACAGCCTCAGCCTCCTCATCCTCAGTCAGATCCTGGGCTGTTGCCACCGGCCCTGTACAGCAGGAAAAAGGCTTTATTATGGATCAGACTCCACACCTGTCTGAGACAACTCAAGGAAAACTGAACACGTCCACAAAGCCTTCACAACAAAGCAGGCAAAAGACGCTGAAAGTTTTTTGTTAGTTTGTTTATTCAACAGTAAATCTGAAGGGACACAGAGCCAGAGGTGACATGTACTTTATATCTCTATGAAATATTAATTTGTATGTTTTCTTTATTCACAATATGACATTCAGCTTTGTTATTTAATGCAGCTGCAGCTTTTCAGCTCCTCCTTCAACTGGGCACACTTAAAATCATTGATAACGCAACTGATTGACTGATAAATGTTAGCTTAGCCTGTGGACACCATGCAGCCCGTAGAGTCCACTAACACACAACCAGCTTTAAACAATCACAATGTAAACAGCTCAAAAGTGAACAGCTCATAATAATCGACACTAATAATCTACTTACATCAACTTAGCGGGGATTTTACATAACATTAGCACTTCTGTGTTTATGCTATATTAGCTAGCTAAGCTAACAAAACGGACTTTATCCACTTTGCTGCCCGTGTGTATGTTACTGTTAGCAGCGTACACCACAAATACTGTGGAGTTTCAAAAAGTCCATTTAAAAAGAGTTGACGTTATTAAGTGTCCCAGGCGCTGTTAAATGCGCGTTAACAGACTGCTTAGCTTCATGGCTAAATGCTAACAGTAAGGACACGTCAGTCTAAGCAGGAGGATAAGCTGTTTTCTGGCAAACACTAAACGCCATAAATTATAATATTAGACACTCGCTGTAAGAAAAGACTGGAACAGACGGTGTGCCGCGTTCACACAGACAAGTTTTATATTCAGCGTTTCTTTCGGTTTGCACATGTCAAACGGGGAACGGCCTTCTCCCAGCAGCAGCCACTTAGCTCCGCTGCTAACACTATTAGCATGTTAAAGCTACAGAAGCGTCGGCCCTTTCCGTGCAGCAGAGAGCAGCCGCGCCACACGCTTACCTTTGACGAGGAGAGTCGCCGGGAAGGCTAACAGCAGCAGCAGCAGCAGCTTGGGCAGAAGTTTCATCATTTTCGGGTCGAAATCAGTGCGTTCTCATTCAGTGTCGGTCAGACAGCCAGGCTGTGAACACCGCCGTGCCGCTTCCGTTACAATCACCACGGCGCCTGCGCAGTACATACAGACCAGATGGCGTGTTCCGCCCCCCCCTCAGAGAGCCGCTGTCACCCAGCCTGAACGTAACGTGGTGCGTCAGGTGACGTGATAACTAGTTATCTATATAACTAACTAACTAGTTATCTATATAACTATCTATATAACTAGTTATAATTATATATTAGTTATCTATACAACTAGTTATAGTTAGTCTGAGAGCAGCTTGAGGTTAATCAGCCGCGAGCTTCATACACAAGTTTTAGCGCGAGATCAGTAGACCGGAAGTGAGAAACAATACAACACCGGAAGTGGGAGCTGTTTGGACGCTTTACGTTAGGTGTCATTTAAATTAAAAAAAATAAAAAATAAAAAAAAAATATATATATATATAAAGTTCAAAACAAAGTTCCGAAATCAAAATTAAAAGTATCAATATCAGCGGGAAAATTAGTTTTTAAAAAGTTTTTGAAAATTTAAAATAAACATTCGAGAACAGAACAAATAATTTGTGTAGTTTATTAATGACAAAATAATTAGGTTAATTATTTAAAATAATGTCATTATAGTTTATATAGTGTAACACTTATTTCCTCCCATTAAAAACATTTAAAAACAGTTTGTCGCTGGATGGAACATGCCAATGAAATATACCCAGAATGAATAAAAATATTCTATGTAAAAAAAAATAAAAATGGTGATTTTATTTTCCTTTGAATGAGAAGAGACTTCTGTTGACAGATTTGTTTTATTTCTCCCACATGGAACACACTGCAATTATAATATGGCAAAATAAAACAACTGAGACTGAGTGATACATAATTCAAATAATATGTAAATAAATGTATTATAATCTGTGATGGCATAATGTCTAAACAAAAAAAAACTGCTTTACGGCGGTGACATTAGAAGCCAAAAAAACAAAAGGATTTATAAAATGACACCAAAAATCAACACGTGAATATTCAGTAAATTATGTTCTATTGCATCTAGTATTCATGAAATCAAACATACAAAATGCTCTGCAGCTAGAATAACAAATCATGGCTGAGTGACGGTTTTATATTCAGTACATGACCGCGATGCAATCCACACAGCAAGACAGCAAACCCTAAAAACACCACGTACTGGACACACACAGCAGTAACACACAGACAGGAGCCCCCGTATCAAAATAGTCCGACGTACTCAGTCTGTTCAGAGACATAAAAATAATCATCTGAGAGGAGACGGACAGAACAGAGACACAGTGTGTTAGTTGAGTCCTTTACAAACACAGAGGTTAGTGTTGCTTTCTGCAGAAGTCACAAACTGAAGTAGAGCTGAACACAGATTCAAACTCAGCAAACAGAAAAGATTCAATGTCAGTCGCCTCCACGTCCTGCTTCTACCTTTAGGATCACCCCCCCCCTTCCTTCTCACTCATCTCTGAGACAGAAGGCGGATTTATTTTGCTTTTTTCATCCTTTAAATTTGTGGTGGTGACATACAGTATTTTTTTAAAGGGACAGTTCACCTCAAATTACACAGCGTGTGTGTGTCAGCCTTCTGCACAGTGAGGCGCCCCCACAGGTCCCAGTCTAAGTCTCATCCAGTCCCATTCTCTCAAACTGAAACTCTTCCATGTGGATCCAGCTCTGCAGGACATCGAAAACATGTGAAGGTTTGGGGTGAACTGTCCCTTTAATGTTGTAACTCATCAGATTTAACAAACAGGAAGTAACTGTGCCTTTGTCTTCTCAGTGCTGGGTTAATGCACATCTGGAACCAAGGAAACGTCACTTGACTTGTGTTTCAAATGTTAAACTGAGCTGCACTGAATTCATATTTTTCCATATTTAACTAGTGTGTGTCTCTCCTGTCCTTCCTTCTTCCAGTTTGATTGACAGCATGCTTAACTTCTCCCGGCCTCTTCATCCTCCTCTCCTTCACTTCCTCAGATCCATTTTCACCTGATGTCAGCAGTCTGTGATGTTCACTGTATTCCAGAATATTCTACAGTGAAGCATCCTCCCTCACAGCTTAATGTTTGTGGGGCTGGATTCAGGTCCCTGCTAACAGGGTCTGAGCTCAGCTGAACTGACGCTAAACTTTAAAACAGTCGCGGAAAATATCTGGATGTGTTTTTTACACTGGGACACGTCAATAAAAAAAGAACCCTGAAATGCAAAGAACATCACCAACACCTGCTTCAAACACTGAGGCTGGCTCTCATTCTGAAAACGCCCCCCCCGCCTGACCTCTCCCCTCTCCCTCCTTCCTGCTTTAGTTGCAACACTCCACGTAGTTTGCCGGCAGCATGCCGGACTTGCCGGTCCTCTGCACGGTGCCGTACATCCAGCCCTCGTCGATGGGCTGAGCATTGATGATGACATCACCGTCCCTGAAGGAGACCTCGTCGTGGTCCTGAGCCGCGTAGTCGTAGAGCGCCCGGTAAACACGCTGCAGGCGACACAAAGAGGGCGGGGTTAGACTGATGGGATTACTGTGTGTGTGTCACATGATCAGTCAGTGTTTTGGATGAAATATTTTCAGATCCTCTGTACATGATGCATTCAGGGACCAACAGAACGTTGAGGTTGTGGTCCCAGTCACTCACCATGGTGGCTGAGTGCGGCGGTGAGGTGATGGATCTGACGGACGACATGCTGGTCTGGTGCATGTAGCCGTGATACTGCTGCTGCTGCTGCTGCACGCTCTGATGGTACGCTCCGGGGAGGACAGGAGCTGGGCGAGAGACACAGACACACAGAGGGAGAGAGAGAGGATGAGTGAAACAGTTTGTCTCTCGTCTGCCGTGAACATCACAGAGTCATGTGACGGTTAGATGACAGTGACCGTCATGCAGCACCCTGTAAGCAGACTGAGGTGTACGTTAGTGGGGTTTCTCTGTGGATTACACACTCGTGTGCGTCCGTCACATCGCTGTGAGGCAGAAAGTGATGAGTTCAGGTACCGGGAGTTCCTGCGCTGCTGCTGCGATCACAGAGGTCAGAGGTCAGCGAGCTGAGAGACTGCTGAGAGTGCTGCCTGCTCAGCCTGCGATCGGCACGCTCTGAGGGGCCACCAGAGGGCAGCACAGGTCGGGGGACACAGTGAGGACATACAAACACATCACAACACAAAGAATTAAGTTTTAGACAAGATGAGACATGGAGGGTGGGGGGTGGGGGGCACTCAGGTGAGGTACCAGACATCCTGCGGAGGCTCTTTGACTGAATGTTGTCCTCCAGAGGGTCAAAATCAAAGATGGAGCCTGGGTCTGTCCTCCACACCTTTAGGTCTTCACAGGGTGAGGAAGTGTCATTTTAGAGAGAGGACAACATTTAACACATCCAACAAAACAATCAAACAGAACCCAAACAGAACCCAAATAGTTTGACTTCATCATCTCAGAAAGTATCTGATTCGTTGCTAACTGGAGGATGTAGAACTTGTCACTGACCTACGATGATGCCTCCTGGCCGTCTGTCCATCTCCATCGCCTGGCCGTGGAGCCCCTTGTTGTAGCCAGCCTCTGCCATCATCTGATTGGCTCTCTGGTAGCGCTCCATGCTGGGGTCGTCCAATCCTGGCGTGAAGCCTCGACCGCGCGTCCGCTCGAAGTCCTCGTGGTATTTTGCCTGTTGGAGGACGTGAGCAGGAAACACGTGAGTGTCAGGACCACAGTGCAAAGAGCTGACATACACACACGCACACACACACACACACAGGTCCAGGTGCATTTGGTCAGTGAGCAAATAAAACACACACACAGCATGTAAAAACACTTTATTCATCACTGACACACACTCTCTTGTGGTGGGTGGAGTTAGTATCAGTGCAGCAGTCCCACCCCAGGTGCCGTCACTCATGTTAGCTCCTGCCACTGTCTGAGTGGAAACCACGGCAACCAGGCTGCTACCATGGAGACAGAATCCTGTGACTTCCTGACACGCCTGTACTCAGGTGTGTCCAGCTCAGTGCAGCTCCGCCCCCTGACCTCCTGCAGCCCGCGCTGATACTTCACCTGTTCACACACACACACACACACACAGCTGATTGAGCGTTCTCACACATGTATAAGTGCTGTGTGTGTATGTGAGGATGCGTGTGTGTGTGTGTCTGGTTGTGTGTGTGTGTGTCTTGCCGAGCTGATGTTCTCCTGGTTTTGTCGGACTCTCTCCAGCTCAGGCGTCACTCCCACACTGGTGGCCTTCCCTCCGTTCTGCTTGTATTTGACCTGAAACAAAGACGGACAGGTTCTGATTGGATGAACCATCAGTCACTCACAACTTCAACCAATCAGATGAGAGAAGAAACACAACAAGTGACCAGTCAGTCTGAAAAGTGCAGAAGGGATGCTGAGGCTGATTCTACAAACGATCAAAGCTTCCTCTGATCATCAGTCAGTGTGTGTGTGTGTGTGTGTGTGTGTGTGTGTGTACTCACTGAGCTGATGTTCTCCTGGTTGCGTCGGACTCGCTCCATCTCAGGTGTGTCCATGACAGCGGTGCCACGGCCCACCTCCTCCCTGTACTGAACCTGAACAGAACCAGGGCTAAAGCTCTCAGACAGACACATTAAACCAGAGTGTGTGTGTGTGTGTGTGTGTGTGTTAAACACACGTCACTGATCTTCTTGGCGTTCTCTCTGGCGAGGACGATCTCCGGCGTCTCGGTCACTGATGACATCAGTCCTCTCATCAGCTTGGAGTCCCAGCAGTACCTCAGCTAGGGGGCGACAGAGCGCTGTGAGTGTGTGTATGTGTGCGTTTAAAGCTGACAGTAGATCAGGACGAAGGTAGGTGTGTGTGTGTGTGTGTGAGGGGGCGGGCTCACCGAGCTGACGTGTCTCTGATTGGCTCTGACTCGCTCCATCTCTGGAGTTTCTGACAGCATGCTGTAGCTTCCCTTCAGACGCTCCGCCTCGTCCTTGTACTTCTTCTACAGAGAGGCAGAGAGCTGTAAGCATGACTGTGTGTGAGTACACACACACACACACACACACACACACACACACACACACAGACACACACCTGGCTGTAGATGTCTTTAAGGTAGGAGGCATGCAGCAGTTCAGGTGTATCTGTGAGCATCCCATACGAGTTCTCTCTGAGCGCCTCGGTCTGTTTGTAGGACCTCTGCAGCACACACACACACACACACACACACACGCTGTAAACACAGTGATGACATGAATCCAGCACGTCAGCGCTGTGATACCTGACTCTGGATCTCTGAGGCTCTCTTGGCTCGCTGTATCTCCAGCACGTCGGCGCTCAGCTCCATCCCTTTACCCAGAATCTCCGTCTCCAGATCCCTGCGGTACTCTTTCTGTGGACGCACACAGCTCTGCTCACACACACACACAACCTTTCAAAACAGCGTGCGTGTGTGTGTGTGTGTTTTACCTGGTTCAGTATCTGACCGGCTTTTTTAACCCTCAGCAGCTCAGGCGTCTCCTCAAGGCCGACACCTGATAAGCCCCGCCCCTTCACTTCCTGCTCCAGGTCCTTCCTGTACTCCTTCTACAAAGATGGAGGCACACAAGGTTTCCTCACATCCAGCTGACGGTGCCAAAAGGCCTCCACAGGTGTCAGTTATTCACCAAAACATTCCAATGAATAACCTATCCACACCACAACAACCTTCACCTCTTCAGATGGGAGTGTGTGTGTGTGTGTGTGTGTGTGTGTGTGTGTGTTACCTCGCTCAGCAGGCTGCTGGCATGGCGGGCTGTCAGGTATCCCGGCGTTTGGTCTACGTCCACCAAGGCTTTACCCTTCATCTGCTCCTCATAGTCTTTTCTGTACTCCCTCTGAGAGACAGGAGAGACACACAGACACACACACAACAGAGACACACAGACACACACACAGCAGGGACAGAGAGACACACAGACACACACACAGCAGAGGCACACAAAGACACACAGCAGGGACAGAGAGACACATGGAGACACACACACACAGCAGAGACACACACACACACAGCAGGGACAGAGAAATGCACAGACACACACACAGCAGAGACACACACACACAGACACACACACAGACACACAGCAGGGACAGAGAGACACACAGGAGAGACACAGCAGAGCAGACACACAGACACACACCAGTGACACATAGAGACACACAGGAGAGACACAGCAGAGCAGAGACACACAGACACACACCAGTGACACATAGAGACACACAGCAGGGACAGAGATTAAACCAGTGTGTGTGTGTGTTAACATTTATGACGCTATGACACAGAGGACATGTGGGACAGACCTGCTGAGTGACCCAACACAGTTTTATGCAGTAAAGAGCCTGATAACTTCATCATGGTGTCACTCCTTCTATTTTACATTTCTACATTGTTCCTTGTTTTATTAATATTCCAGTCTGCTGGACCCTCTGAGTGTACAGATAAAGACACACACACACACACACACACTGACAAACACACACACACACACACTTTTTACCTCACTCTGCATCTTCTGAGCTTCTTTGGACACTTTGTATGTCTGAGTGTCTCCAAACTCCATCTGAGAGCGACCTTTAGTCTTCTCATACTCCTCTCTGTACTTCACCTGAAACCCCCAACACACACCCCGTCACACACAACAGAGCAAGTCTACCAGAGGATACAAGCCTGTGTGTGTGTGTGTGTGTGTAAAACCTGGCTGTGCAGCACTGCGTTCTCCTTGTGGTGGAGCTGTTCAGCTGTGTCCAGAGCGATGTGGTAGTGAGCCTTCGTTTGCTCGTACTTCTTCTTGTACTCCACCTGATCTCTCACACACACACACACACACACACACACACACTGGTAAACCTCAGGTAAAATCCTCCCTAGAGCTCATGATATGTGGACATGGTGCAGACTTTAATTTTGATGGGTTCAACTTAATGTGTACACATTCTTCTAAAAACACTTCCTGTGTTTTAAAGTGAAGCAAAGTGACTGTGCTGTGTGTGTGTGTGTGTGTGCTGTGTGTGTGTGCTGTGTGTGTGCTGTGTGTGTCTGTGCTGTGTGTGTGTGCTGTGTGTGTGCTGTGTGTTTTAGCATGCTGCGCAGTGCTTTACGTTGCTCTGCAGCCTGCTGGCGTGCAGGGCGTGCTCCAGCTGCAGGAGGTTCGGCAGGTCTGAGGACCCTTCTGGTTTCTGGTTGGTTTTGTACTTCACCTGGAGGACAGAGGACAGAGGACAGAGGACAGAGGACACGTTAGAGGTTAGAGGTCAGGGCATTCCCACCAAAACATCTCAGTGAGCAGGCGAACACATTCTAAATGGATCGCTGGATGTTTTTTCAGGCTGATTTGGCGCCGGCCTCGGTTCCAGTTTGTCTCCTTCAGGGATCCGGACTGTGTGAGTCTGTTGTGTGCAGCGTTCCTGAACACCAGGCAGCGTTCACACAACAAGCTGTTACATAACTCGGTGAAGTGGGAAGGCTCTGTTCTGTGGCTGTGTGGGCAGCAAGAAGGCTAAAACTGAACATCTCTGAGGGTGTGTGTGTGTGTGTGTGTGTGTGTGTGTGTGTGTGTGTGTTTGCGTGTGTGTGTGTGTGTGTGTGAGTGAGTGTGTGTGTTTGTGTGTGTGTAACCTGTTCAACTTCTCCCGCTTTCATCCCACAGTCCCTCTCCATTTGCCTTAGAAAGGTTGCCATGGTTACGTCCACACAACAAACAGAGGGTGTGTGTCAAGTGAACCACACACACACACACACAGCTTGTTTCTTTGGACTCTGCGGTAGAACACAGTTCTGCTGAATCATGTTTATATGATTGTTTTTTTATGTTTTATTGTTGATGTTTGTTTCATATTTTGCTCCATGTGTGTGTAAATAAATAATCTTAATCTCAGTTTAGTGTTACCGGCTGTGCCCTGGTACGCAGCGGGTCATGTGACGCTCACCTGACTGGCCAGAGCAGCGGCAGCCTGCGTGTGCTTGAAGGACAGACAGTCCAGGGGGTTGTACTGAGGCCTCTGGCCCTTTAAATGTCTGTCAAAGTTCTCCTTATATTTCACCTGCAGGAGAGAGAGCAGGGCTGATCATCCAACTGATCATCATCCACACCATGATGTCGTTCTCCATCCCTGGCCCAGTGCATGCTGGGAAAGCTGTGTGTGTTACCTGGCTGGAGAGCTTTGAGACCTCTTTGGCGTGCTGGATGTCGGTTCTATCCAGAAGGGAGCCGTCGCTGTAAACAGGCTGCTTGGTGGTACTCTTATAGGCCACCTACACACACACACACACACACACACAAACACACACACACACGTGTGTGTAGAGCACTCACTTACATAATGACATTTCAGTGTTAACAGCAGAACACTTTCTATTATTAATCAGCATCTCTGCTTGGAGAACAGAGCTGTTGTCATGGAAATCATGTTGGACAGGACGTGGTTACATATCCTCACACACACACACACAGACTCACGTCGCTGGCCAGTTTAGCGGCGTTGGTGGCGTTGAGGATGTCGGGCCTGTCAGGCGCCGTGTTGTAGTGATGAAGCTCCTCCTTTCCTTTTCTGTAGCTGACCTGAGAGCAGCGGAGGACACGACGTCACAGCATGAAGACACAACGAGGGCGAAGAGGAGACCTTAAAGGAGCAGCGTGCAGCTGTAACCTCTGTCCTGATGGGGGCGCTGCTGTTTCTGATGTGCTTTAATTCACGTATGGCGAGGCTTACCGCACAGAGCTGATCCTTCCTCTATGGTTGGACAGATCCCACACTAGCTCACTACACCATCTACTGGTTTAAAGTGGTATTCCACTGTGACGTGGTCCACGGCTAGCTTATTGATAACTTCAGCTCACTTCTGCAGTCTACTGGTGTTTTTAAACTAGCTGCTCCTTTAAGTTGTCTCCCTCATAACATTCTGTTGTGTTGTGCTGTGTTGTGTGTCTTTACATCGCTCTGGTTCTTGTTGACCTCCATGGCGTGCTCCACCTCAGGCAGCGTCTTCATGTTGGTGTAGGTGGACTTCCCCTTCTCTCGATTGTACTTCTCCTTATAGAACTTCTGCAGAGAGACCGACAGGAACAGGAAGTGAACAAAACTCTCGCTAATTCACGACAAATCAGATCAGTAGAGGATCAAGGTAAAGGTCTGTGTGTCTGTGTGTGTCTGTGTGTGTCTGTCTGTCTGTGTGAGTCTGTGTGTGTGTGTCTGTCTGTGTGAGTCTGTGTGTGTCTGTCTGTGTGTGTGTGTGTGTGTGTCTGTGTGTGTGTGTCTGTCTGTGTGAGTCTGTGTGTGTGTGTCTGTCTGTGTGAGTCTGTGTGTGTCTGTCTGTGTGTGTGTGTGTGTGTCTGTGTGTGTGTGTCTGTCTGTGTGAGTCTGTGTGTGTGTGTCTGTGTGTGAGTCTGTGTGTGTCTGTGTGTGTGTGTGTGTGTCTGTGTGTGTGTGTGTGTGTGTGTTTGTGTGTGTGTCTGTGTGTGTGTCTGTATGTGTGTGTCTGTGTGTGAGTCTGTGTGTGTGTGTGTCTGTGTATGTGTGTATGTGTGAGTCTCTGTGTGTGTGTGTGTGTGTGTGTCAGTGTGTGTGTGTGTAAGCAGGTCAGATAATCCACAGATCTGATCTGATAGTGTGTCAGTGTTGTGGCCGCCTGGCTGCTGTTGTGTAGCTGGTCTACGTTACACGCTCCAGTTAGCGTTACATTGCTCGGTCAGCAGACATGAAACCCGAGGAGCGCCGGGTCGGTGTCCCAGTTCACCCGCAGCTTCCATGTTCTGCCCTGAGGCCGGCTGACACCGACCCATCACCTCCTCTGCAGACACGGCTCCTACGTCTGGCTCAGTGTAACGCCTCTCATGCTTTATTGTCTTCTTTAAATCCTTGTCATGACATCACAGTGTGTTTCCTCTGCACTGTTGTGTTGTGTGTCAGAGTGTTGTGTAGTTGAACAGTCTCTGTATTCTGTGTATTCTCTCATAATCTCTGCTGCACAGTTTAATGTGAGAGCTGAGTGGATTTATATCAGCGCTTCTTCCCGAGGTGTCATCTTCAGCTGTGAAGATGTGTCTAACCCAGTTTATGAGCCTCAGCCTACCAGTGCTGTGTGTGTGTCTGCGTGTGTGTGTGTCTGTGTGCTGTGTGTGTGTGTTGTAGGTCAGTGTCTGTGTGTGTGTCTGTGTGCTGTGTGTGTGTGTGTGTCTGCGTGTGTGTCTGTGTGTCTGTGTGTCTGTGTGTGTGTGTCTGTGTGCTGTGTGTCTGTGTGTGTGTGTCTGTGTGCTGTGTGTGTGTCTGTGTGCTGTGTGTGTGTGTTGTAGGTCAGTGTCTGTGTGTGTGTCTGTGTGCTGTGTGTGTGTGTGTCTGCGTGTGTGTGTGTCTGTGTGTCTGTGTGTGTGTGTCTGTGTGCTGTGTGTCTGTGTGTGTGTGTCTGTGTGCTGTGTGTGTGTGTGTGTCTGTGTGCTGTGTGCTGTGTGTCTGTGTGTGTGTGTCTGTGTGCTGTGTGTCTGTGTGTGTGTGTCTGTGTGCTGTGTGTCTGTGTGTGTGTGTGTGTCTGTGTGCTGTGTGTGTGTGTTGTAGGTCAGTGTCTGTGTGTGTGTCTGTGTGCTGTGTGTGTGTGTGTGTCTGCGTGTGTCTGTGTGTCTGTGTGTGTGTGTCTGTGTGCTGTGTGTCTGTGTGTGTGTGTCTGTGTGCTGTGTGTCTGTGTGTGTGTGTCTGTGTGCTGTGTGTGTGTGTGTGTCTGTGTGCTGTGTGTGTGTGTGTGTCTGCGTGTGTGTGTGTCTGTGTGTGTGTGTCTGTGTGCTGTGTGTGTGTCTGTGTGTGTGTGTCTGTGTGCTGTGTGTCTGTGTGTGTGTGTCTGTGTGCTGTGTGTCTGTGTGTGTGTGTGTGTGTGCTGTGTGTCTGTGTGTGTGTGTGTCTGTGTGCTGTGTGTGTGTGTTGTAGGTCAGTGTCTGTGTCCTCAGGCTGTAGAGCACGTCACAGCTGCTCCCTCTGTTCATGCTTCTGCAGACAAAATGATACCAACACACGCACTGTGTGTGTGTGTGAGAGTGTGTGTGTGTTAAAGTGAGACAGGATGGTGGGGCGTTTAAGTGCCTCCATCTGCTCTGTAAGCTGGGAATCTGTAGCATCTTCACCTCATCATCATCTAGTTTCAGCGCTGATTTTATTCACTCCCATTAAAAAAACTCTAAATTTAAAGAGTCCACACACACACACACACTCTGCCTGCTCTCTGCTGAGTGTGTGGAGCAGCAGGACTTCATCATGGTTAAACACATGTTAATTTAGGGTTAAGGCCTCTGGACTCACGTCGCTCTGCGTCTTGCTCAGCTCCTTGGCGAAGGCGGTCTCGATGGTCTGGGGCATCTGAGCGTACAGACAGCAGCCGGCTTCTTTCTTCCCCGCCTCCTTGTATGAGTTCTGAGACACGACAACCAGTCAGCAGCTGCATGTGTCCCCATGACAGCAGGTTAGAACAGTAACGGCTCACCTCACTGCAGAGCTGAGTCTGCTCTTTGGCGTGTTGAGTGTCTTTGGTCTCCGGCAGCAGAGAGTACAGGCTGTTAGCCAGCTCCTTCCGGCCAGCCTCCTTATATTTACTCTGGGAGCAGATACACAGAATCAATGAAGGCATCAACAGCATTGTGTTTAGAAGGTCTGAGGCCTCCGTCTGAGCTGAGCTGCAGACCAGGTGGGGAGACTTTCTAATGACCAGAAGACCCAATCATTCAAACAACAGCATCACACCCACATATTTTACATTTTACATCATTTATCATCCGTCCATCGCCTGCTCCATCTCCAGGGTCGGGTCATGGGGGCAGCAGCCTCAGCAGTGAAGCCCAGCCTCTCAGCCGCTGGGTCTGCCCCGAGACGCCTCCCCAGGTGGATCGGATGCTCGGAACATCCCAGCCAGGATATATCAATTATGAGTGTATAGCACACACACACACACACACACACACACACACACACCTGGCTGTGTGTCTCAGCCATCTCTTTGACAAACTGTGTCTCCAGAGTTTCAGGCAGCAGTGAGTACAGAGTGTGTGGCAGCTCCTCTTTGTCCTTCTTGTACTTCGCCTGGAAGAATAAACACACACACACACATTTACAGCTATCAGCTGAATAAAACTGACTGTGTGTGTGTGTCTGTGTGTGTGCAGGATGCTGCGTGTCACCTCGCTCTGCAGCTCTGAGATCTGCTTCACAAACTCCATCTCTTTGGTCTCGGGCATCTGGTGGAACACGGTGCTGCTGATCTCCTGTCGGCCTTTCTGCTTGTATTTGTTCTGGAACACACACACACAGACACAGACACAGACACACACACACACACACACAATAAGCACATGACTGTGAGCTCCTGTTTGTGGTTGCTGCTCCACCCACCTCGCTCTGCAGCTCCATGGCAGCCTTAGCCAGCTTCACCTGCTCTGTGTCGGGCAGCAGGGAGTACAGGCAGCTGCTCAGCTCCTTCCTCGCCTCCTTATACTTCACCTGAAGAGTGAGAATATGTTGTCAGAAACAGACAGACAAATGTTCGTAGAGATGACACATCATCTGTCAGACGTGGTCCCATCACACACTCTAATCAAACATGAGCACGTGTGTGTCTGTACCTGACTCTGCAGCTCCGTGGCCTCCTTGGCGTGCTGCGTCTCCAGAGTCTCGGGCAGCCGATGGTACAGACAGCTGCTCGCCTCCTTCCTGCTCGCCTCCCTGTATTTGGCCTGAAGTCACGAACATGTGTTAGCTGCTGTTCCCTCTCTGCTCCTGGCGTTCATTTCAGGAAACTCTCACCTCGCTCTGCAGCTCAGAGACGCTTTTAGCTAACTGAGTCTCAGCAGTTTCTGGCAGCTGTGAGTAGAAGCTCTGACAGAGGCTCCTCATCCCGTCCTCTCTGTACTTACTCTGCACAGACAGACAGACAGACAGACAGCTGGGACACTCCTCACTCTGTCCCTTGTGTGTGTGTGTGTGTGTGTGTGTGTTCACCTCGCTCTGCAGGTCGGACATCTTGGCGGCGAGCTGCGTCTCGGCCGTCTGCGGCAGCTGAGCGTACAGACTCGATGCCATGGTCTGCTTCCCGCTCTGCTTGTACTTATTCTGAAGGAAAATATTAAACAACAATTACACACAAAATGTCGCCGGCTCATTTATTCCTAAATAATCATGAATAAAATATACTTCATCAAACACCAGTTAGATTCTGACTGAGTCATTTAGCTGCATGTTGCACGCTGTGTGAGGAGGTTAGTCACATGACCCTGAACCGGATGCTCGTCCTGTAGTGTGGATCACAGATGTGTGCACCTGGCTCTGCAGCTCAGTGACCTCCTTCACACGCTGCGTCTCCAGAGTCTCCGGCAGGCCGTGGTACAGCGAGCTGCTGGCCTCCCTCCTCCCCGCCTCCCTGTACCTGACCTGCAGGGGAAAGAGTCAGTCAGACAGACAGGCAGGCAGACAGACAGACACACAGACAGGTAGACAGGCAGACACACAGACAGGTAGACAGACAGACAGACAGACAGACAGACAGACAGACAGGTAGACAGACAGACACACAGACAGACAGATAGACAGACAGACAGGCAGACAGACAGACAGACAGACACACAGACAGGTAGACAGACAGACTGACAGACAGACAGACAGACAGACAGACAGGCAGGCAGGCAGGTAGACAGACAGACAGACAGACAGGTAAACAGACAGACAGACAGACAGACAGGTAAACAGACAGACAGGCAGACAGACAGGTAAACAGACAGACAGGCAGACAGACAGACAGACAGACAGGTAAACAGACAGACAGGCAGGCAGGCAGACAGACAGACAGACAGGTAGACAGACAGACAGACAGACAGGCAGACAGACAGACAGGCAGACAGACAGGCAGGCAGGGGGAAGTCTCCTGCAGCCCTGCAGTGGGTGTGTGTCTGATAACAGCACCAGAATAGACAGCAGCAGGCTGTTTATCTGTGCTGTTTACGTGCTGGAGTGTGTGAGAGGGAACACACACACACACACACACACCTCTGTTTGTCCCTACACTGAAAGACACACATTGTCCTGAGCCTGTGTGTCTCTAAAACCTCTGGGAACCCGTCTGTGGGTCCTTTACATCGCTCTGAGTCACAGACAAATGCAGGTCAGACAGAGACTCTCTGAATGTTGGTCATGTGACTCCATCATGGCTTCCTGCTGGTTGCTGAGGAGGGCGGGACTTTGTGTTTTTACACAATATTTTTTAGAGGATTTTTAACTTGTAGAACTGAGAAGTGGAGACCCTCTGACGGACTGACACAGAGTGTGTTCATGCTGTGTCCTCACCTCGCTGTGTGTCTCAGCCATCTCTTTGACAAACTGTGTCTCCAGAGTTTCGGGCAGCAGTGAGTGCAGAGTGTGTGGCAGCTCCTCTTTGTCCTGCTTGTACTTCACCTTAAAACAACAAAACAAGAAAATGTCGTACTTATTCATTAAATCCAAATATAAACAGAGAGCCCCCTGTGTGATGCGTTCAGGGTCCTCACCTCGCTCTGTATCTCTGACATCTGCTTGGCGAAATGCGTCTCTGCCGTCTCAGGGAGCAGTGAGTACAGGTTCCTGCTGATCTGCTTCTTACCCTCTTCTTTGTATTTAACCTAAGACAAAACACATGTGACCAAACTGAGCATGCTCACTCCGCACAGGCACACGTATAACACATTTAAAGTCCGTGTGTCCCTCACCTCGCTGTAGACGTCTCTCAGCTCTTTAGCCAGCTGCGTCTCCGTGGTGACAGGCAGCTGATGATACAGAGAGCCGCTCGCCTCCTTCTTACTGTCCTCTCTGTACTTCACCTACAACAACACACACAACTCTGAGCTTTCTGGGAGCATGAAGTCCTCAAACACACCCTCCATCATGTCTGCAGTCAGAGGAGTGCAGAGTGTTGGTTTTTACTGAAACTCTTTATTTTTAGAGGATTTTCATTGTAGCCAGCTTGAATTTTGAGTCTGTTGCTATTGTCTGCCACACATGGTGCCTTCAGGTACCATCAGAAAGTGGTAACATACCTGACTCTGCAGCTGTGAGACCTCTTTAGCGTGCTGTGTGTCCAGAGTTTCAGGCAGCTTTGAGTACAGACAGCTGGCCACGCCCTTTTTACCGGCCTCTTTGTATTTGGTCTGAAAAGGAAACAGATTCCATCAGACGTCACGTTTAAGTCAGAGGGAACAACTTCTGTCACAGTTTATTTAACCGTACCTCGCTCTGTATGTCAGATACAGCCTTAGCGAACTGGGTTTCGTTGGTCTGTGGGAGCTGAGAGTAAACACTGACCGTCTGACTCCTCTTCCCACTTTCCTTATATCTGTTCTACACATCAGAAGACAAGAAACACGTTAAAACCACACGCCGCCCTCCGTGCTACAGCAAAAACATCCAAACCCTGAAGCAACGTTTCCGGAAAAACACATTTCACTGCTTTCTGTACCTCGCTCTGCATTTCTGTCATCTCTCGGGCAAACTGTGTCTCTGCTGTTTCGGGGAGCTGAGCGTACAGAGACGACGTCATCTCCTTCCTCCCCGCGTCCGAGTACTTTTTCTGTACAGAGAAAGCAAAGGTGAGGATGCACCCGCACGGCGCTGGACGAGGCTCATGTGGTCGTGTTAGTACTAATGTATGAATTCATCGAGAAAAAGAGAAGAGACGCGTCCTGTTTCATTAGAAGCGAGCGTGACCTTTGACCTCTGATCACTTCATCTAGAACTCACCACGCAGTGAGTGGTGAAAAATCAATCTTTACAAGATGAAGGGCAGAAACACACAGCGACGCGGCGCCTCACCTCGCTCTGCAGCTCCGTCGCTTCTTTGGCGTGTTTGGTCTCCAGAGTTTCGGGCAGTTTGGAGTAAAGAGACGCCGCCGCCTGCTGCTTCGCTGCCTGCTTATACTTCACCTGACACACACACACACTTACAATCAGCACAGTCTGTTTTTAAACTCTCATCTTTGCTGACCACTGTTATCAGCTCTGCAGCCTATAGGCAGTGACCACTCAGTGACATCAGCAGGCAGATTTATCAGCTGTCAGCCAATGAGGTTCCAGCTTCATGACCTGACTGACCACACGGTGTGTCTCCCTCCTCCTGCTGCAGACATGCTGAAATGTTCCTCAGCCTGTGCTTCGACTGGCTGTAGGAACATGTTCCGACACAGACTGATGTGAATGAAACAAGGACGCTGAATAAACAGCGACCACGATCACATAAAAACCTGCTGTGTCCTCACCTCGCTGTGTGTCTCAGCCATCTCTTTAACGAACTGTGTCTCCAGAGTTTCGGGCAGCAGTGAGTGCAGAGTGTGTGGCAGCTCCTCTCTGTCCTGCTTGTACTTCACCTTAAAACAACAAAACGATCTGTGAGCAGACAGAAAGACACCGAGAGACATGAGAGGAAGAATCAGAGAGGAAGAACCTCGCTCTGGATCTCCGACATCTGTTTGGCAAAATGTGTCTCGGCGGTCTCAGGCAGGAGGTGATAGAGGGACGAGGACGTCTCCTTCTTACAGCCCTGCTTATATTTCACCTGCAACACATGACAGACAGACAGAGAGACAGAAGGACAGGCAGACAGACAGAGAGAGAGACAGAAGGATGGACAGACAGGCAGACAGACAGACAGACAGACATACAGGCAGACAGAGAGACAGACAGAGAGACAGGCAGGCAGGCAGACAGACAGAGAGACAGAAGGACAGACAGACAGGCAGACAGACAGACAGAAGGACAGACAGACAGGCAGACAGACAAACAGAAGGACAGACAGAAAGACAGACAGTGTTACGAAGGTCCAATGATTCTTACAGTCGAGTTTGAACATGTTTACTGAACTCCTCCTGCTCAGAGACTTCCAGCAGGTGGAGGACAGACTCTGTCTCCTTCTCTGACTGGACTGTGCTGTGAGTGTTTGGGTCACCTGACTCTGGAGCTCCGTCACCTCTTTGGCCAGCTCGGTCTGGAGGGTTTGAGGAAGGCTGGAGAACAACGTGGACGGCAGCTCCTTCTGCACGTCCTCTTTGTACTTGACCTGCAGGGACGACAGGACGGGGGTCCTTACACTTCTAAAGACTTCTGTGTGTCTGTGTGTGTGTGTCTGTCTGTGTGTGTCTCTGTGTGTGTCTGTGTGTGTGTGTGTGTGTGTGTGTGTGTGTCTCTGTCTATGTGTGTGTGTGTCTGTCTGTCTGTGTGTGTATCTGTGTGTCTCTCTCTGTGTGCGCCCCCACCTGGCTCTGTATCTGAGAGGCCAGCTTGGCGTGTTGAGTTTCCAGAGTCTCTGGCATCACAGAGTACAAACAGCTGCCGGCCTCCTGCCGCCCTGACTTCTTATACTTTGCCTGAAAATACAAAAATTCCAATGTTTGATGCAGGACTACAATCAGAGTGGCTCCCTCCTTCCTTCCCGTCCTCTCAGTCTCACCTCGCTCTGCAGCTCAGAGACACTTTTGGCAAACAGAGTCTCAGCGGTTTCTGGCAGCTGTGAGTACACGCTGTGAGACAGGCTCCTCAGGCCGTCCTCCTTGTATTTGTTCTGCAGTCAGAGACAGAAATCATCTCATCACAGGAAGCTGGTCCATCATGAAGCCAGCGGCCCACTCCGCAGTGCATCACCACAGAGCTCCGCTCCGGTCTGAGGGCGCCGGTCTTACCTGGCTCTGCAGGTTGCTGAGCTCTCGGGCGAGCTGGGTCTCCAGAGTGTCGGGCAGCTGATGGTAAACAGGACACGGCAGCTGCTTCTTAACAGCCTCTTTATACAAGACCTGCAGACACAGAGGGGACATAAACAAAGTTTGTTGTTTTCATATAAACTGCACTTTAAACTGGTTCGATCAGAACTGATACCAGAACTTATCATCATCTGTGTGTACCTGACTCTGCAGCAGCGACGCCTCCCTCGCCTGCTGCGTCTGCAGGGTTTCAGGGAGTCGGTGGTACAGAGACGTGGACGCCTGCTTCTTCGCAGCCTCTTTGTATTTAGCCTGAAGGAAACCATGAGAACTCAGATCAGATCAGGAACAGGACGTCTTGTGGAGGACTTTAGGAGTTCTGAGCTCATGCATTCAGACGCGGTCCCACCTCACTCTGCATCTCTGCCAGCTCCTTGGCATGCTGAGCGTCGGGGGTGTCGGGCAGCAGGGAGTACAGGTTCACACTCATCTCCTTCTTACCGTCTTCTTTGTATTTGACCTTAAAACACAGGCAGAGGGATGAGGACAGAGGTGGAGGAGGGTTCACCCTGCAGCTGGTGGAGGTGAAGCCGTACCTCACTGAGCAGCTCCGTCTGCTGCCTGACAAACTGGGTGTCCAGGGTTTCAGGCATCAGGTGGTACAGGCTGGAGCCGTCTGAGCTCTGCTTGTACTTCAGCTGGAGCAGATCAGTCAGGTTCAAATTAGAGGACACGTTTACACACATCAGACACAGGGATGGAGACACAAACAGGGACAGTAGTCTGTAAACAAATCTAGACTCTCAGGGACAAATCCGTGTTTATCAGAACCAGACACTGTGAACCTGCTGTTGCTCTGTGTGTGACCGTGGTGACTGTACCCTGGTGTCCCTGCTGTTACCTGGCTCTGCAGCTGCGACGCCTCTTTAGCGTGCTGCGTGTCCAGAGTCTCGGGCAGAGTCGAGTACAGGGAGCTCGAGGCTCCTTTCTTTCCTGCTTCTTTGTACTTCATCTGAACACAGAACAGAACAACATGAAGACACTGTTTTACTGGTTGGGTGCACTCAGACCTGCTCCCTCACCTCGCTCTGCAGCTCAGACACTGTTTTAGCAAACTGAGTGTCTGCGGTTTCCGGCAGCTGAGAGTAGAAGCTCTGACACAGGCTCCTCCTGCCGCCCTCCTTGTACTTGATCTAGAAGAGACGGACGCACAAAACATTCATAAACCTGATCCAAATCAGTTCCCCGGCATGGCTGCAGATCAGATGAGGGACCGCTCTCCAGCCGGCGGCGCTGCTTTGATCCTGTTTCTGATGCTAATCAGCCAGCGAAGATAGAAACATCAGACGGCATTGGATAAAGGGTGTAGTTATTAATTATGATCAATCACCGCGGCTCAGAGGAGCCATCAGCCAGGGAACGTCTGCATGCTGGAGACCGAGTGCTGATCAGTGCCCTCAGACGCTGACGTTAATGTGATCAAACTCACACATGTAGAAGTAAAAAGAGACAAAAGGATGCAAATATTTGTGACATAAACTCTGACAGCTGTTCATAGGTGCTAAAGAGAGTCCAGGTGTGTGAGCTCTGCTGCAGGTGTGGATTCACCTCGCTCTGCAGGTCCGTCATGTCTCTGGCGAAGCTGGTTTCTGACGTATCGGGCAGAGTGGAGTACAGAGAGCTGGACAGGTCCTTCCTCCCGCTCTCCTTGTATCTAACCTGTCATCAAAGCAGTGAAAACCTTCAGTTTCAGGTCTTTTTCCTTCCAACATGGAGACCAGTGTCCACCATGCAGAGATGTGTCCACAGCTCGTCACCTCACTGAGCAGCTCTGCAGCTTCTTTAGCGTGCTGCGTCTCCATGGTGTGAGGCAGCAGGGAGTACAGGCAGCTCTGCGCCTCCTTCTTACCGGCCTCCTTGTACTTGGTCTGAAATGTGAATGAACACAGAGCTGGATGACGTTTCTGCAAATAAACTGAAACAGAGGTCAGCACCCAGAGTGTGTGTGTGTGTGTGTGTGTGTGTGTGCTGTACCTCACTCTGCAGCTCGGACAGCTGTTTGGCCAGCTGTGTCTCGGTGGTCTCTGGCAGCTGATGGTACAAACTGCTCTGGATCTTCTGCTTCAGACCCTCCTTATACTTCACCTGCAGGAGATGGAGGCAGACTGAACGACTGACACAGTTTAACAAATAACCCAGAAACAGTGAATCTTTGGGTTTTGTTATGAATGACAAACAGCAGGAGTACCTCACTCTGCAGGTTGGACACCTCTTTAGCGTGCTGTGTGTGGATGGTCTCAGGCAGCAGAGAGTACAGGTTGATGTTCAGCTCCTTCTTTCCATCCTCTTTATACTTCACCTGGAGAAGAAACAGACACTCAGTGTGTGTGTGTCTGTGTGAGTGTGTGTGTGTGTGTGTGTGCAGTAGTGTCTCTTACCTCACTGAGCAGCTCGGACACTTCTCTGGCGTGAGCGGTCTCTAAGGTCTCGGGCAGCTGGTGGAAGAAACTGGAGGAAAGTCCTTTCTTCAGGGCTGACCTGTACTTCAGCTGGAGAGACAGCAGCACAGACAGCAGCACGGACAGCAGCACAGACAGACAGCAGCACAGACAGCAGCACAGACAGCAGCACAGACAGCAGCACAGACAGACAGCAGCACAGACAGCAGCACAGACAGACAGCAGCACAGACAGACAGCAGCACAGACAGACAGACAGCAGCACGGACAGCAGCACAGACAGCAGCACAGACAGACAGCAGCACGGACAGCAGCACAGACAGCAGCACAGACAGACAGCAGCACGGACAGCAGCACAGACAGCAGCACAGACAGCAGCACAGACAGACAGCAGCACGCACAGCAGCACAGACAGACAGCAGCACAGACAACAGCACAGACAGACAGCAGCACGGACAGCAGCGCAGACAGACAGCAGCACGGACAGCAGCATGCACAGACCGCAGCACAGACAGACAGCAGCACAGACAGCAGCACGCACAGCAGCACAGACAGCAGCACAAACAGACAGCAGCACGGACAGCAGCACAGACAGCAGCACAGACAGACAGCAGCACAGACAGCAGCACGGACAGCAGCACAGACAGCAGCACAAACAGCAGCACAGACAGACAGCAGCACAGACAGCAGCACAGACAGACAGCAGCACAGACAGCAGCACAGACAGACAGCAGCACAGACAGCAGCACAGACAGACAGCAGCACGGACAGCAGCACAGACAGCAGCACAGACAGCAGCACGCACAGCAACACAGACAGACAGCAGCACAGACAGCAGCACAGACAGACAGCAGCACGGACAGCAGCACAGACAGCAGCACAGACAGACAGCAGCACAGACAGCAGCACAGACAGACAGCAGCACGGACAGCAGCACAGACAGACAGCAGCACGCACAGCAGCACAGACAGACAGCAGCACAGACAGCAGCACAGACAGACAGCAGCACGGACAGCAGCACAGACAGCAGCACAGACAGACAGCAGCACGCACAGCAGCACAGACAGACAGCAGCACAGACAGACAGCAGCACGGACAGCAGCACAGACAGCAGCGCAGACAGACAGCAGCACGGACAGCAGCACGCACAGCAGCACAGACAGACAGCAGCACAGACAGCAGCACAGACAGCAGCACGCACAGCAGCACAGACAGACAGCAGCACAGACAGTCAGCTACACAGGTTTGGGCTGAACACACACTTTCAACAACATTATTCACTCAAAGCTCAACTAAAGCGCCAAAAAGATGCAGAAACACTTTGAACTCTTCTTACTGCACCTCACACCATCTTTACTGTGTGTGTCTCTGTGTGATGTCATGATGAAGTCACTGTGAGGTGTGCTCACCTCGCTCTGCAGCTCAGACGCCTCCTTGGCGTGCAGCGTCTCCAGCGTCTCGGGCAGCGTGGAGTACAGAGAGCTGCTCACCTCCTTCTTTCCCTGTTTGTACTTCATCTGAGAAAAAACCACAGGAGTTATCAAGATGAAAGACGGACAGCAGGACAGCAGAGACAGCAGAGACACCAGGACAGCAGAGACAGCAGAGACAGCAGGACAGCAGAGACAGCAGAGACAGCAGGACAGCAGAGACAGCAGAGACACCAGGACAGCAGAGACAGCAGACACAGCAGAGACAGCAGAGACAGCAGAGACACCAGGACAGCAGAGACAGCAGAGACACCAGGACAGCAGAGACAGCAGGACAGCAGAGACAGCAGGACAGCAGAGACACTCTGGCTGTGGTCTCATCCCTCACCTCGCTCTGCAGCTCAGCCACATTTTTAGCGAACTGCATGTCAGCGGTCTGTGGCAGCTGACTGTAGATGCTCTGAGAGAGGCTCTTCCTGCTGCTCTCTTTGTATTTACTCTGTGAGACAGAAACATGAAGATGAATGAATCACACACAGTAACATTGACCAGACCTGGGTCGTGTTGGATGAACACATATCAGTGTCCTCACTGATCGACCCCGACAGCCTCATTAGTGCAGCCTGTAAAGTGTAACTGAAAGGCTGCAGCTCGTCCAGGCTGGTACCTCGCTCTGCAGGTCCGTCATGTCTCTGGCGAAGCTGGTTTCTGACGTATCGGGCAGAGTGGAGTACAGAGAGCTGGACAGGTCCTTCCTCCCGCTCTCCTTGTATCTAACCTGTCATCAAAGCAGTGAAAACCTTCAGTTTCAGGTCTCTTTCCTTCCAACATGGAGACCAGTGTCCACCATGCAGAGATGTGTCCACAGCTCGTCACCTCACTGAGCAGCTCTGCAGCTTCTTTAGCGTGCTGCGTCTCCATGGTGTGAGGCAGCAGGGAGTACAGGCAGCTCTGCGCCTCCTTCTTACCGGCCTCCTTGTACTTGGTCTGAAATGTGAATGAACACAGAGCTGGATGACGTTTCTGCAAATAAACTGAAACAGAGGTCAGCACCCAGAGTGTGAGTGTGTGTGTGTGTGTGTGTGTGTGTGCTGTACCTCACTCTGCAGCTCGGACAGCTGTTTGGCCAGCTGTGTCTCGGTGGTCTCTGGCAGCTGATGGTACAAACTGCTCTGGATCTTCTGCTTCAGACCCTCCTTATACTTCACCTGCAGGAGATGGAGGCAGACTGAACGACTGACACAGTTTAACAAATAACCCAGAAACAGTGAATCTTTGGGTTTTGTTATGAATGACAAACAGCAGGAGTACCTCACTCTGCAGGTTGGACACCTCTTTAGCGTGCTGTGTGTGGATGGTCTCAGGCAGCAGAGAGTACAGGTTGATGTTCAGCTCCTTCTTTCCGTCCTCTTTATACTTCACCTGGAGAAGAAACAGACACTCAGTGTGTCTGTGTGTGTGTGTGTGTGTGCAGTAGTGTCTCTTACCTCACTGAGCAGCTCGGACACTTCTCTGGCGTGAGCTGTCTCTAATGTCTCGGGCAGCTGGTGGAAGAAACTGGAGGAGAGTCCTTTCTTCAGGGCTGACCTGTACTTCAGCTGGAGAGACCGCAGCACAGAGCAGCACGGACAGCAGCATGCACAGACAGCAGCACAGACAGCAGCACAGACAGACAGCAGCACAGACAGCAGCACAGACAGCAGCACAGACAGACAGCAGCACGGACAGCAGCACAGACAGCAGCACAGACAGCAGCACAGACAGACAGCAGCACAGACAGACAGCAGCACAGACAGACAGCAGCACAGACAGACAGCAGCACAGACAGCAGCACAGACAGACAGCAGCACGGACAGCAGCACAGACAGACAGCAGCACAGACAGCAGCACGGACAGCAGCACAGACAGCAGCACAGACAGACAGCAGCACGGACAGCAGCACAGACAGCAGCACAGACAGACAGCAGCACGGACAGCAGCACAGACAGCAGCACAGACAGACAGCAGCACAGACAGCAGCACAGACAGACAGCAGCACGCACAGCAGCACAGACAGACAGCAGCACAGACAACAGCACAGACAGACAGCAGCACGGACAGCAGCGCAGACAGACAGCAGCACGGACAGCAGCATGCACAGACCGCAGCACAGACAGACAGCAGCACAGACAGACAGCAGCACAGACAGCAGCACGCACAGCAGCACAGACAGCAGCACAAACAGACAGCAGCACGGACAGCAGCACAGACAGCAGCACAGACAGACAGCAGCACAGACAGCAGCACAGACAGCAGCACAGACAGACAGCAGCACAGACAGCAGCACAGACAGACAGCAGCACGGACAGCAGCACAGACAGCAGCACAGACAGCAGCACGCACAGCAACACAGACAGACAGCAGCACAGACAGACAGCAGCACGGACAGCAGCACAGACAGCAGCACAGACAGACAGCAGCACGCACAGCAGCACAGACAGACAGCAGCACAGACAGACAGCAGCACGGACAGCAGCACAGACAGACAGCAGCACGGACAGCAGCACGCACAGCAGCACAGACAGACAGCAGCACAGACAGCAGCACAGACAGCAGCACGCACAGCAGCACAGACAGACAGCAGCACAGACAGACAGCAGCACAGACAGTCAGCTACACAGGTTTGGGCTGAACACACACTTTCAACAACATTATTCACTCAAAGCTCAACTAAAGCGCCAAAAAGATGCAGAAACACTTTGAACTCTTCTTACTGCACCTCACACCATCTTTACTGTGTGTGTCTCTGTGTGATGTCATGATGAAGTCACTGTGAGGTGTGCTCACCTCGCTCTGCAGCTCAGACGCCTCCTTGGCGTGCAGCGTCTCCAGCGTCTCGGGCAGCGTGGAGTACAGAGAGCTGCTCACCTCCTTCTTTCCCTGTTTGTACTTCATCTGAGAAAAAACCACAGGAGTTATCAAGATGAAAGACGGACAGCAGGACAGCAGAGACAGCAGACACAGCAGAGACAGCAGAGACAGCAGAGACACCAGGACAGCAGAGACAGCAGAGACACCAGGACAGCAGAGACAGCAGGACAGCAGAGACAGCAGGACAGCAGAGACACTCTGGCTGTGGTCTCATCCCTCACCTCGCTCTGCAGCTCAGCCACATTTTTAGCGAACTGCATGTCAGCGGTCTGTGGCAGCTGACTGTAGATGCTCTGAGAGAGGCTCTTCCTGCTGCTCTCTTTGTATTTACTCTGTGAGACAGAAACATGAAGATGAATGAATCACACACAGTAACATTGACCAGACCTGGGTCGTGTTGGATGAACACATATCAGTGTCCTCACTGATCGACCCCGACAGCCTCATTAGTGCAGCCTGTAAAGTGTAACTGAAAGGCTGCAGCTCGTCCAGGCTGGTACCTCGCTCTGCAGGTCCGTCATGTCTCTGGCGAAGCTGGTTTCTGACGTATCGGGCAGAGTGGAGTACAGAGAGCTGGACAGGTCCTTCCTCCCGCTCTCCTTGTATCTAACCTGTCATCAAAGCAGTGAAAACCTTCAGTTTCAGGTCTCTTTCCTTCCAACATGGAGACCAGTGTCCACCATGCAGAGATGTGTCCACAGCTCGTCACCTCACTGAGCAGCTCTGCAGCTTCTTTAGCGTGCTGCGTCTCCATGGTGTGAGGCAGCAGGGAGTACAGGCAGCTCTGCGCCTCCTTCTTACCGGCCTCCTTGTACTTGGTCTGAAATGTGAATGAACACAGAGCTGGATGACGTTTCTGCAAATAAACTGAAACAGAGGTCAGCACCCAGAGTGTGTGTGTGTGTGTGTGTGTGTGTGTGTGCTGTACCTCACTCTGCAGCTCGGACAGCTGTTTGGCCAGCTGTGTCTCGGTGGTCTCTGGCAGCTGATGGTACAAACTGCTCTGGATCTTCTGCTTCAGACCCTCCTTATACTTCACCTGCAGGAGATGGAGGCAGACTGAACGACTGACACAGTTTAACCTGAAGCTCCAGATTCACAGTGAATGTCACAGTTGAATCTTTGGGTTTTGTTATGAATGACAAACAGCAGGAGTACCTCACTCTGCAGGTTGGACACCTCTTTAGCGTGCTGTGTGTGGATGGTCTCAGGCAGCAGAGAGTACAGGTTGATGTTCAGCTCCTTCTTTCCGTCCTCTTTATACTTCACCTGGAGAAGAAACAGACACTCAGTGTGTGTGTGTCTGTGTGAGTGTGTGTGTGTGTGTGCAGTAGTGTCTCTTACCTCACTGAGCAGCTCGGACACTTCTTTGGCGTGAGCGGTCTCTAAGGTCTCGGGCAGCTGGTGGAAGAAACTGGAGGAAAGTCCTTTCTTCAGGGCTGACCTGTACTTCAGCTGGAGAGACAGCAGCACAGACAGCAGCACGGACAGCAGCACAGACAGCAGCACAGACAGCAGCACAGGTTTGTGTTGAACACACACTTTTAATAACATTATTCACTCAAAGCTCAACTAAAACCCCACAACGATGCAGAAACATTTTGAACTCTTCTTACTGCACCTCACACCATCTTTACTGTGTGTGTCTCTGTGTGATGTCATGATGAAGTCACTGAGGTGTGCTCACCTCGCTCTGCAGCTCAGACGCCTCCTTGGCGTGCAGCGTCTCCAGCGTCTCGGGCAGCGTGGAGTACAGAGAGCTGCTCACCTCCTTCTTTCCCTGTTTGTACTTCATCTGAGACCAAACCACAGGAGTTATCAAGATGAAAGACGGACAGCAGGACAGCAGAGACAGCAGAGACAACAGGACAGCAGAGACAGTAGAGACAGCAGAGACACCAGGACAGCAGAGACAGCAGAGACACCAGGACAGCAGAGACAGCAGACACAGCAGAGACAGCAGAGACAGCAGAGACACCAGGACAGCAGAGACAGCAGGACAGCAGAGACAGCAGGACAGCAGAGACACTCTGGCTGTGGTCTCATCCCTCACCTCGCTCTGCAGCTCAGCCACATTTTTAGCGAACTGCATGTCAGCGGTCTGTGGCAGCTGACTGTAGATGCTCTGAGAGAGGCTCTTCCTGCTGCTCTCTTTGTATTTACTCTGTGAGACAGAAACATGAAGATGAATGAATAACACAGTAACATTGACCAGACCTGGGTCGTGTTGGATGAACACATATCGGTGTCCTCACTGATCGACCCTGACAGCCTCATTAGTGCAGCCTGTAAAGTGTAACTGAAAGGCTGCAGCTCAGGTCGCCTTCTCAATGCTTTTTCTGCAGGTAATCAGAAGCGTGACGACCAAAACCACGAGCTGACAACGCTGCAGCGGGAGCTCGAGCCTCCATTTCTCCACCTGCTTTAGTCTTAAATCAGAAACATGCTGCCTCAGCTTTACTGCAGCTCTCACTGGTTTTCATTAGCCAACAGTGCTAAAGCTTTTTAAAACTGTTCATGTGAAGAGACGCTGACCAGCTACACGTCCTCCAGGCGAGGTTCAGGTGTGTTATGTAAATGTATGGACACCAGTGGAGTGGAGGACACGGTATGATATCCATCACGACCCAATGAAGAAAGAGTCACATGACTCTCTTCCAGGCTGGTACCTCGCTCTGCAGGTCCGTCATCTCTCTGGCGAAGCTGGTTTCTGACGTATCAGGCAGAGTGGAGTACAGAGAGCTGGACAGGTCCTTCTTCCCGCTCTCCTTGTATTTAACCTGCTCAGATTAAACACAGAGAAACGAACAGCGGGCATGTTTACCAGCTGCAGCTCGACGAACACACACAGATTAACACAGGAAGTGGAGCGGCTCTGACCTCACTGAGCAGCTCTGCGGTCTCCTTGGCGTGCTGGGTCTCCAGAGTTTCAGGCAGCAGAGAGTACAGGCAGGTGTTCACCTCCTTCTTCCCAGCTTCTTTATATTTCACCTGCAGACGTCAGAAGAAACACTCAGGCTGACGCATCAAATAAACAAATATATCCAGAGATTAAATCACTTCATCGTCTCTCAACTTCACAACGGTCTTTGAATGCACCATGTGTGTGTGTGTGTGCTGTACCTCACTCTGCAGCTCGGACAGCTGTTTGGCCAGCTGTGTCTCGGTGGTCTCTGGCAGCTGATGGTACAAACTGCTCTGGATCTTCTGCTTCAGACCCTCCTTATACTTCACCTGCAGGAGATGGAGGCAGACTGAACGACTGACACAGTTTAACAAATAACCCAGAAACAGTGAATCTTTGGGTTTTGTTATGAATGACAAACAGCAGGAGTACCTCACTCTGCAGGTTGGACACCTCTTTAGCGTGCTGTGTGTGGATGGTCTCAGGCAGCAGAGAGTACAGGTTGATGTTCAGCTCCTTCTTTCCGTCCTCTTTATACTTCACCTGGAATGATCAGAATCAGCACTTTGTGTTTGTTGTGACCTTCGACCTCCATGTGTGTGGTTTGATGATGTCACCGTACCTCACTGAGCAGCTCTGAGACCTCCTTGGCGTGAGCCGTCTCTAAGGTCTCTGGGAGGAGGGAGTACAGGCTGGAGCTGATGCCTTTCTTACCCGACTCTTTGTACCGCATCTGAAAACAGAGACGTGTTTTTAACCAGTTGTGAAATGAAGGAGTTCCTCCAAGTGAGGCGGCGCTCTCACCTCGCTCTGCAGCTCAGCCACACTTTTAGCGAACTGAGTCTCTGCTGTCTCTGGGAGCTGAGAGTAGAAGCTCTGGGAGAGGCTCCTCCTGCCGCCCTCTTTGTATTTACTCTGAGAGAGGAGCACACAGCAGGCTGTCAGCAGCTGTTTCCTGTCTACAGGTCAGTGTGTCTGAAGTGTCGTACCTCACTCTGCATCTCAGTCATCTCTCTGGCAAACTGGATCTCTGAGGTGTCGGGCAGCTGGGAGTACAGAGAGGACGGAGCGCCTTTAACTAGCACCTTCGGCCGATAATTCACCTGAGGGAGAGGCAGGACTTCATGGAACAGTACTGACCCACTGTGTGTGTGTGTGTGTGTGTGTGTGTGTACCTCACTCTGCAGCTGTGACACCTCCAGAGCACGCTGTATCTCTGGAGTGTCTGGGAGCTGGGAGTACAGGGAGATGGAGGCCTTCCTCTTTCCGTCTTCTTTGTACTTTTTCTGAAACAGGAATCAGATCATCTGCTGCATTAACTCTGTGTGTGTGTGTGTGCGCGCACTGTGCTGATGAAACCTGTTGAAATATCTATGAGTACCTCGCTCTGAAACTCGTGCACCGTCCGGGCCAGCTGCATCTCAGCGGTTTCAGGAAGCTGAGAGTACAGACTGCTGCTCAGCTCCTTCCTTCCCTCCTCTTTGTATTTGTTCTGAGGAACATTCATCCATTCATCAGACACTTGTTGTTATTGACATGTGCATCATTCATCCCTTCACCATCCACCCATGATCCACCCATCAGTCCATCCACCCATCCATCCATCCACCCATCCATCTATCATCCATCCATCCATCCATCCACCCATCCATCTATCATCCATCCATCCATCCATCCATCCAGCTATCATCCATCCATCCATCCCTTCACCATCAATCCATCCATCCATCCATCCAGCTATCATCCATCCATCCATCCACCCATCCATCTATCATCCATCCATCCATCCATCCATCCAGCTATCATCCATCCATCCATCCATCCATCCATCCATCCACCCATCCATCCATCCATCCATCCATCCATCCATCCATCAATCCACCCATCCATCTATCATCCATCAATCCATCCATCATCCATCCATCCATCCATCCCTCCAACCATCCATCCATCATCCATCCATCCATCCATCCACCCATCTGACCTCGCTCAGTATCTCAGTCAGCTCTTTGACAAACTGGGTCTCTGTGGTTTCTGGCAGCAGAGAATAAAGAGACGAGGAGATCTCTGTCTTTATGTTTCCTTTGTATTTAACCTGAAAAACAAAATAAAGTCTTCATGGTTTGTTTCAATGTTTCCTGTGTGAATCACATGTGGTGGTGCTGATTGAGTACCTCACTCTGCAGCTCTGAAGCCTCTCTGGCGCGCTGCGTCTCCGGAGTCTCCGGCAGGATGGAGTACAGAGAAACCGCCGCCTCCTTCTTCCCCTCCTCTTTGTACTTGGACTGAAAGAGTCAGAGAGTCAGACGGTGGGTCGATGAGAGGGTGAATGACAGCTCTCATGAGTAGAGCGGAGTGTGCTCTGACCTCAGAAATCACAGCGCTGATGTTCTTGGCGTGGATGAGTTCAGCTCCGGGCACAAACAGACTCTGACCCTTCATCTTCTCAAAGTCCTCCTTATACTTGACCTGCAGGAAGGCGCAGACATCAGTGTGTGTGTGTGTGTGTGTGTGTGTGTGACTAATATCACATGTGAGCTGAACTTCTGCTGCACATCCCAGGAGGGATGCTGTGTGTTGTTTTCCTCCTTCGTCCCGTCAGGCAGCATAAATTAAGATGTTTTTGTGTATCTGTTACTTTACATCCAAAACCTCCATTATACCACTGGAGGGTATTCTCATTAAAAACTCTGTTTTCATGAGCACATCCACTGAACACCCAGCACGGGATTACATAGCTCACATAAATATGACAGGAAGTGCTCCACATTCCTGGTTAAAGGAGGTGTAGGGCCTACACCCTTTGGTGGTCTTACATGAGAGGAATGGTTCGTGGCTAGCTGGTTAGCATGCTTGCTTCGACCAAGTTAACAGCAGACGGAGGGACTAGCCTTCTTTGTCCTGTGTGTGTGGTGTACTGATGAAGTCGTGTACTGGACAAACTTTATTTTAAACATGAGCCGCATGATTTGGCTGCTTCTGATTGGACGTTTGGCCAAACGACAGACTGGCAGATTTTCTGTACAGACTCGGGAGAAAAATGGAATTAATCCACAGATGACAAGCTGTCGCTGCCCGTCTGTGAGCAGGAACCAGCGCGGGGTTAATGCTGGGACCAAATACTTTCTACAGACCGGCGACAGTGTGAGGTCACGCTCTGTGTCATCACAAGCACTTTATACAATACAAGTGTATGCATAGTGAAGGTGGTTTCCTACTCAGCATCACTTTAAAATATCTCCATGGTAACAGCATCGTCGTCGAGCTTCAATGGAACATTTTAGGAATTAATTTAAATCGGGATCTATCTCAGACGGTGACTAAAGTGATGAAGAGAATTCTGTGATCACGTTTCCTCAGATGTGAGGCCAGGCGGCAGGGCGACAGCAGCTGGAGGCCGAAAGTGAAGATGATTTCATAAAGTAGGTTGACTTGCCTCCACTGTAGCTGATGAGTCATGTTTGCTGTTGCAAACAGCCGAGCTGCCAAGTTTGACTCACTCCAGGGAATCAATATCTCACCCTCCCACATCCGACAGAAACACTCACCCTCATTCAGCGTTTCACTGCCGCAGATCTGCTCCAAGAGCTGCAGCAGAAGCGCTTTCTCCTTCTGAATAAAGAGCCAAAGCTGCATCTTTGAAGGGCTGTTACCAACGGCAACGACTTGAGATCGGGAAAAACAGGATGGCACATTTCTGACAAACATGTTTCACATCCAGAAGCAGTTTTATCAAAGCTGCAGCAGGTTTTATTCGTTGTCTCGGTTTTCCATCATGGGTTTAGCCTAACTAGCAGCCAGGCCCTGATTGGTCCACCCGTGCCAGACTTCTGCGGTTTAATCTCAAGCATTAGTGGAAGGATCGCCACGGAGTCTGAAGTCTTTTTGACTTGCTGAATGTTAGCATGCTAACATGCTACGACAGCCTCATCTCTGTGTGCGTTCATCTCAAAGCACCACTGTGAATTCAAATCTTAAACTAAAGACATGTAATAAAGAGGACAGCTACTTCCTGTATGTGTCACATGGCCCCTTCAGGAGGTCAGCAGGAAGGCGTCACCTGACCTGTGCTGCTGCATTACTGTAAAGTGTATCTTTGGTGAACTCACCTCGCTGACGAGCAGGCTGCACCTCCTGTTAAAGGCCGGGTCGGGTAGAGGGGGCTTCACATCAGAGGAGGCCTGAAAACACACAACATTCAGAGTTAGACGACAGTGAAGGTGTTATGCAGACAGATGTAAGCACAAAGCTGTGCTGCTGTTCTAAACGTTTAAATGCAAACAAACCTAAAGGAGGATCCTCACACCACATGCTTCTCATTCTGTTGCTCCTCAGACTAATCACAGGACAGCATGAAGAATCTGACCCAGCTAATAATACTGAGACCTGAGAGAGGAGCCTTCCCTCATTCATGCCCCGTTAATCTCTCCCCTCTCTTTAACAGGCCCGATCCAGTCCACAGAATCTCACTATCAAAGGCTAATAATGGCACATTTTCATTTGTTTCACTAATCCCCTCTAAGCTCTTAGAAAAAACCTGCGGTGCCAGGCGACACCCTGCGCCAAGGTCAACAGAGAGACGCACAGTCAGGGCTGAGCCAAGGCTTCCTGCCTCTCAGCAGATTTCAGCTTCAAAGAACAGCTTCGGTTTATGAACGCTGAGTGTTCAGCAGGGAAATATTTTATTATGAGGTCTCCTACCAGCCTCTGCGTGTTTGTGACGTTAGATGAAGATCACCTGCTGAAACTACCTGGTTCTAACCTCTCCTCAGGTTTAGATGCTCTCTGATAATTAATGTTGGATTCAAACGTCTCACCTCAGACTCCCACTGACCCAGCAACCGCTTTGCTGTAGTCTCCTCACTCTCACTATCTCCTTCCTCCATCTCTTCATCATCTTCCTCCGTTACTTTGTTGCTTTCAGCCTCCTCCTCCTCCTCTTCATCTGTCCTGTTAACATTTGTGGTCTCCTCAGATGTCACAGTCATCTCCTGGAAAGACTCGTCCTTCCTTCCGTCTCCTGTCACAATCCATTCTGTCTCTGGACCTGGAGCTGGAGCCTCCTCTTCCTCCATGCTGTTCACCTCTGAGGTAAAAGGACACATCACGTGTCAAAGCAGTGAAACAAACAGGACAACAAAGGCTGTTAGAAAGTCAACTGAAAGAACGATGGAAACAAAGCGACACAGGACACAGTGGAGAGGTGCAGGACAGCTACAGACCCACGGTGGAGTCGTCCATCAGACAAACCTCGCCTGGTTTTTCTCTGAAATATGTCTCATGCAGGACAAAAGTCAGACATCCATTCAAGAACCCCTGTCAACTTCAACCAATCAGTTCGCAGAGGAAACAACCTTTGTCAAAAGCTAGCATGTAGCAGCTAGCATGTAGCAGCTAGCATGTGTGTAGAGGACTGTGAGGACAATATGAGCATAAAGTCACTTTGATTGAAACAAACTGATCAAAGCAGAAAAGTCTTCATGAAGCAATAGACACAGAACTGACAGCACTTCCTGACTGGACTCTGATTGGTCAGACCCAAACCTGTCTTCACCTTAAATGTTTTTTATTTTGCTGAACAGTTTTGAAATAATCTGTTGGTCTGGTTTAAAATCCACCTGAGAGCTTTCAGCCAATCAGATGCGGCCAGGCAGCGTTAACACTGAACAGTGGCAGACATTTGCGATAAAGTCGGACCAGGAACAAACAGGCTAATTTCTGAGGTCACATGGTTACAGAAAATCTTCTTGTGTCTACTTTGTCACGGCCGCCATTAGTCAGCCGGCTCACAGCTTCTTCACAGTCACGGCCACCAAGGTCACCTGTCAGCCTGCTCCGCCACCATCGAGTTGTTTTCAGATTATGTAAGTCGGAGTCCCCCTCTCTGGTTTCTCCGGGTTCTCCTGCTTCGAATCTTCAGCTCTGCACTCACCTTCTTTCTGTGGTTTTCTCTCCGCGTCCTGGTTTTCCATTTGGATTCCTCTGTTTGGGTCAGATTTTTCCCTCACTGTGCTGATCAATCCTCCACCTCGAGGCTTCTTGGATGTAAGCTTTTAGGTGTCTGACACCTGTCCTCACCCTTCTCAGGTTCAGGTTTTACCTTTATCTCACAAAGTAAAGCTGTCAGTGGCTGAGCGACCTCGCCCGCTCTCTGACCGTCTGCTCTGATGGACGAAATGTCTTCACTGGGTAACCTCTTATCACCTTTAACGTCTACATTTAGCCCTCCACTCAAGACCTTATCACTGCCCTGACCTTCATCTCAATCACAGGGCCAGTTCTGGGTACAGTATGTGTGTGAGTGTGTGAGTGTGTGAGTGTGTGAGTGTGTGTGTGTGTGTGTGAGTCAAGTGTTGTTAGAAATGTACCAGGACTATATGCACTGACTGATCTGGCCACCTCGAGGCAAATAAATATGGATGAAACAAGTCTAAATACCATTAAAACAAGGGTGTAATATTAAAATGTAGGTCTATATGGATCTAGCCCCTAGAGGCCATAGGAGGAACTGCAGCTTCTGACACATCATCTCAGCCTCGGGGGTTCCGGCTGGCTAAGAACACTCTGAAGTTTCAACATGATGAGACAAGTCAAACCACATGAACCCACCCCAGCGCTACCAAAAACTGCAGTTCCCCAAGTGGCCACTGGATGGCTAAGTCCAAAAGTGAGTCAATCCTCATTAAACCAGCATGTTTACAGCACAGACTGTAAGTAAAGTTGGGTGCAGCCCTGTGAACGGTGCTGAAGCTCTATCCCGGCCTTCTAGATTCACTTTCTAATATCTCGGGAAGACTTTCTTACCTCGATACATAAAACCTAACCTACAAATGCATCAGTTACCATGACAACTATCACATTATATGATAATGTGGGCAGGCAGATGCACTGTTGACGCTGCCGTCGGAGGCCGGCGCATGTTTTTCACTGCTCACAGCTCACTCTGCAGACGCTCAGAGGAAAAACCACAGAGAGACTCAGGGGAGAAATAATTAATCAGGTCTTTAAACACATCGTCAGTTTAGTGGCCTGAAAAACAGCTGAGTCCTGGCTGCACCTCATCAGCCAGCATCACAGTAAACAACACACTCCGGGGAATAGAAATCTGTCTCCTCTTGGAGCTAATTTGGGAGAAGAGGTTTCTGTTTTTGCCTCACTGACCAGGAGTGCTGCCTCTCAGAGCCTGTTAATGAATTCTGAAACACAAAGCTCTTCCTGGTAGAAACGCATGTGATGTCGTCCTGATGTGAACCAGCCTCGCTGCTCCGCAGACTCCACTGAAATACAGATGAATCCCAATCCACATAATGCCTCTGAGATCAGAGCCTTTTTACAGGAGGCCTGTGAAAGTCAGACTTTTCTAATTAGCTTGTACGATAATACTTTCACATGATGACGACATGAGCACATCTGACAGAGACGCTGCTTTGAACCTGATTCCTTACAGGTGAGGACCTCTGGGCTGGACAGGTGCTGGACGATGGTGGACTTGTGGTCTAGATCTGGTTGATCTTCCTGCTGTGTGTCTCCACTGTGGCTGTTTGGACCAACGGCTCATCTGTGGCTACAAACTGCTGCAGAACTCTCTCAGGGTCCAACACAGAGAAGACAGACTGTCTCTGAATCTGGCCTTCAGCTGACCCACATTCAGCTGACAGCAGATTGTGGAGACCTGCAGCTCCATGCAGATGTGCCCCTGTGTTATTAGATCATGTCAATAGTCTCCTGTGTGATGACTGTAACAGGCTTTGCAGAATGGGGGTTGTCTTCTGGGCTCTTCTGTAGAAAGACCGTTCAACGGTGATGTCACCATGTCTTCATGGACATACCTGAGACTGAGGACAACTGCAGGAAGGCCGATGTTCTTTTTTTTGCACAGTCCCCTCCTTAGGATCAATTTGGAGGTCTGAACCACAGTACATTCTATCTTTTTAACTATATGCACAATAAAAACAACTTCGTCCATTTATCTACTGACGCAACAGCAGCAACCATTAGTGTCCATTTTGATTCAAGGACAGACAGCCGACAATTCAATTCTCCCTGCATCACTGTTCCATCAGTCATTCAACATGCAAATAAAAGCCCAGCAGATAAAGGTCAATACACATCAGGAAACCACCAGCTGACATCATAGCCTGCACAAATTCCTCCTTCTACTCTCTCTCCTCTTCAACCTTCTCCAATCTTCCTCCTCTTCCTCCTCCTCTTAATAACACCACCAGGTCAACCTTGAAAAGAGCTGAGTAATAAAATCAAACTGTGTGGGCTGCTGAATGTCAACCCATTCCAGAGCGAGGAGGCGATGTGTGTGTCTGTTCATTAAAGCCGAGCAAATGAGGAGAGAGAGCTGGTGGAGTGTAAACACACAGGACGATGATCGCTGGGTCAGGTAAACAGAGGGGACGACAACACAACGCACAACAACACAGGGGACGTGTGTCTCCTTTAAGTTACCGTTCTATCCAGACAAACTCTTTTCAATTTATTTAATCTCCTGCTGAACAGATTCATTCCATGGCCCATCAAAATCTAATTTGTCCCACAAGAGTTTCAGAATGAAATAAAAATGCAAACAAACACAAGGAAGACGAGTCTGCACCAGAAGAACAACAGTGTCTATGCACCGCTGCGCCCTCCTGAGGCGGAGTGGGTGAACACTCGTCACCTCACCTGAACCAGCTGTTGGTTCCAGCAGACCTGAGCCATTCCAGGCTAAGGCTGGTGCTAACCAGCCGACACAACCCAGCCTCCTGCTATGAGCTGAGGACCAGAACTAACACGTGAAGTGGAGTCTGAGAGAAGTCTGGACCGAGACAGACGGAGAAAGGAGACGATGACCAGAGAGAGGAGGGCACACACTACCTTGGCATCATTCGCTGGGTTCCCCAGGTCATCGGGACACGTGTAGAACATCTGTATGCACACATCACATCACATCACAACAACTCTTTAACAGAAGCAGGACAGTTCAAACAACCTGAAAACGTACTTACACTTCTGAGAAGTAGAAGAAGAAGCTCCTCTTCAAACAGCCCGTGATGTCATCAGCACCAGGTGACTCCATCGTGTGTGTGTGTGTGTATTAGTGCTCGCTGACCAAAGTGCACCCTCACATTCATGCTTCACCTCACACACTCCGACACAGATGTGGTGTGTGTGTGTGTGTGTGTGCACATACGTTACTGATCTGCTCCTGAGTCTTTCTGAGTCTCTGCATCTCTGGAGTGTCGGACACGATGCTGAAGCCTCGGCCTTTACTCTCCTCAAAGTCCTTCTTGTACTTCACCTGCAGGAGTGAAGCAGAAGCTCCATCACAACATTCAGCCTCAAAGAAGCAGAGAAGGTGTTTACATGTGGAGGCGGAAAAGAAAGAACAATGCACCCACGGGAGGAGAAGAAGGACCAGAATGCACTGCAGCTACATCACAAAGAGAAGCTGCCGGCGTAACACAACTTCTGAACTGAGTAACAGGCGGGTGAAGCAGCTACGCTGTGCTGCTGTATAATCATACCTGACGGTGGATTTCAGCTGTGAATGTGCCCACACAGTGGAAATAATTACAGCGCTCAGATTCACAATCAGCTTCACACAGCATGAGGAGAACTTTAAATGTACTGTAATTGCTCCACGTACAGTGAGAGCAGTGACGTTCGGGGTGTGAAAACCAGAGAGGCTTTTATTTCTGGCTTTCACCGGGTCCCACACACATTACATCCAATCACCTGAAAGGGCTATTTCAAGCCCCACAGTTTAGACTGATCAATGGTTACTTCCTCATTGTACAGTGAGTGAGTCTGTGTGTCCCAAACCAGCTGTTTGAAAGTGATTCTGCTTTAAAAGCTCAGCAGAAACAACCCTGTTCACCGGCACAGAGAACACTGTAAGAACCGTCAGACTTTACGATGGTGCTTGAATGCATCACGTCTGCTCGCTGCAGTGTATTATTTAACAATAAAGCAGGAAGCCATGATGGAGTCACATGTATCTGTCTGATCTGCAGCTGATTTCTGTCTGAATCACTGATTTGTAGAGGCTGTAAAATGCAAACATATGATCAATCAAGTCCCAGCCAGGTGTGTGGTCCTCCTGACCATACATCTGTAAACTCTGACAAAAAGCTCCAAATCTTCGCTGCATCACCGCTGACCAGAGCAGCAGGGGGGGCGGCTCGGGTCCCGCCGCACTTCAGCTCAACCTTCAAACATAATGTCATCCTGCTGGTGTCTATCAGTCATCAATAACAGCCCATTAGCCCACCAAACAGACTTACATAACATAACTCACACAGCAAGGGTGTGTGTGTGTCTGTGTGATTGTCCCTGTTCTCAATACAAAGCAGATTAAATCCCAATTCATCAGCCTGAGGCTCCCTGCTGAGCTAATATGACAAACTAATGAGCTAAACTCTCTCTCTCTCTCTCACTCACACACCAGGGACAGGTGGCACCAATGCTAGACAGCAGATACATTCAGTGAAGAAAGAACTGTCTGGTGTCCAGTTCAGGAGATGTGATGTGATGTGATGATGTGTTTTATATCTGTGGATGCTCTCATTCATCCAGGTCAGAGTCATTTCCAAGAGTTTAAATCGAGGCAACTGGACTCAAGGACTGTTTTTTGAAGACGTTTCGCAACTCCCCCAAGTGGCTTCTTCAAAAAACAATCCTTGAGTCCAGTTGCCTTGATTTAAACTCTTGGAAATGATGATGTGTTTTCAAATGTTTACTCTGAAACAGCCAGCAGACGAATAGGGTGCAGTTAAAAGTCCAGATGTTATTGGCTGTCAGTGGCTTTTTCTCCTCCTCAGCTCTGTTGGTTTTTGTCTGTCTCTGTTCTGGCTCAGATTAGTATGAAGACATCAGTCAGTCATCCATCCATCCACCTTCAGCAGTCTAAGCAGAGACGGCCAGACTTCCGTCTGCCTGGACACTTTTTTCTGCTCTACTGGGGGAATCCCAAGACATTGGGAGGAGCCAGCTGAGGTACTCGGGCTCGGGTCCCCTGCACGCCTTCCTGGTAAGGTGTTGTCCCATCAAGCGGGGGCCCAGGACATGGAGGAGAGACTCTGTCTTTTGGTTGGCCTGGGAAGGCCTCTGAATTCCCCCCCGAGGAGCTGACAGGGCCAGGAGCAAAGGCTCGGGTCCAAGCCCCTCCTGGGTGACCGACTGCCTATCCATCCGCCAATCACAGCAAGCCAGATTATAAACATTGATGTTAACAGTCCACATCGGCTGATGGCGGCTCCTCGCTCTCCCTGCCATCACAAACTAAATGACACCAGATGCTCTAAAGCTTCGTCCCCTTTAACATGTGGATCCTTCTGTTAAAGTAAGAAGAGTTTTACTGTGACAAATCCACCAGCAACTGTCTTTATTTAACCCCTGCACGTGTGTGACTCAGACCTCCTGGAGGTCACATGTAGTCTCTTCACATCAACACCGATGCTTTCATGTGCTCCTCCAGGACGCTGACTATGACCATGAGTGTCCATACAGACACACACACAGTGGGAAACCCCCATATGTTGACCTAGATGTACAGCAGAGTGGATGTGACAGGGTCATGTGACTGTGCGATGATGTCATTCCTCCTGTATTTACATTCACATCAGAAGTTAACTGTCACTTTATCATCCGTGTTTCCTGCTGCAGGAATTCATGCTTTAACTCACAATGAGGTGAATCCAGTGACTCTCAAGGGAAGCTGCACAGAGCGATGAATTATAAAGTCCTTTATATCAGACTGACTCAGATCAGACTGTGATGAGGAGGTTTCCCAAGAACACTCTGTAAACATGGTCTAATAAATATGACCAGTGCGTAAAGCAGGACGAATACAACCAACCATCAGAGAGGGCCTGAAGCCTACCCCACCTGTCAGGCCGGGAGGCGGGACTGGAATCAGCCCTGTCAGTCCTCCTGCACAGAGCGCCCTGTTTACCCACTTCAACTACAAGACTCAGATAATCCTTCCTGTCAGCGGAGCAGAGGCTCCGTCATGGTGACTGAGTGTATCTGCTTGTTTATTTGACAGGTGGATGAAGCAGCACCTGTCTGCCTGACGTGCTTTAAAGCAGCTTCCTGCCTCACATGAAGGAAGACGCTCAGGTGCATCCTGACAGCTCTGCCCGCTGCAGGCGAGCCGAGTCACTGATTCACTGACACACAGGACCCGAGAGAGGAAAGCAGCTTCATTCTGTGCCATATGTCCTCATCCTGTGTGTGTGTGTCAGCCCAGCAGACTGCAGCACAAAGGGACAGATGTCCACTCAGCAGTCTGCAGAAGGGGACATGTTGTTTGTCATGTGACGCGTGTTTGTGTCCAGCGTTGTTGTTTCGGAGCCGGACACAAATGCATCATGTGTATGGCTGCTGTAAAGACGGCCTTCATGCACCTGTGTGTGTGTGTTTACCTGGCTCTGTAGCTCGCTCTGCTGTCTCAGTCTCAGGTTCTCTGGCGTGTCGGCCACGATGGTGAACGACGTTTTCGGGTAATGTCTGAAAACAAAGAGGATGAGCAGTGAATCATGGCGGGCTGGGAGTGTCTAACTTGTTGTGGCATGTTTCATAAAGGCCAGAGAAAGTGGGACTTTTGTCAGTTATTGTTATATTTTGTGCATCCTCTCCTGGATGCACGGTGACAGCTGAGGCTGAACTTTTAGGGCAACAGAAACCACCAGGGATTACGTGACTGTGCGCCCCCCTGTGGTCCTGTGAATAAATGCAGTCAGCTCTGAAGGACCTGACCTGCTCCGACTAAACAAGACAGCTTGTTTACCTCCTGTTCCTGTCGCCTAGCAACCTGTAGTTAGCACTCACAGTTAAACAGTCTGCAGCCATTTGTTGTTCTACTGTAAAATAATCCCACGGCCTTAAGTACTGGGATATGTTGGTCCACCTGACGCTTCCTACTGGCTCGGCTCCTGCAGCTCTTCTGTTTGAAATGACTTGAACCACATGCACATGAACGTCTCTCCTTAAACGTGTGACCAGTATTTGTGGTTTCACTTCTCCAGGAGCGACGGCCGCTTCCTCTGCAGTCTTTCGTTTTACGTCTTCAGCCCACCTGAACAATGAAAGGCTGCAGGCAGAGAAATGTCAGAGCAGCCGTGGCGAGTTAATGACCCACCAGGCGATGACATCAGCAGAAACAATGACCCATTCAGAGCTCCCTGCCATTACTCTCGTTATCTCACTCAACCTTTTGGTCCCCTGGTAATGCCCTGAAAGTTCTCCGTGTATCTAAGCAGCATCAGCGGGTGTAGGTTTAAAGCTTTTGTCTGCAGGAACACACACAGTGTGAGCGCAACACTCCCACACTCCCACCTCCAGCAGCCTGTCAGGGTATTTCTACTGTTAGAGGGAGAGGAGGGACCCTCTGTGATCTGTGAGGAAGGGGCAGCAGGCCCTGAGGAGTCCCAGATCACCTCCTAACATCATGTGTGACACAGAGTGTGTGAGTGTGTGTGTGTGTAACACTGTGGGTCGGTCTCTCTACAAATGATGAGACTTCTGGCACCAGGCTCCGGCTGTATCAGCCAGCCTGTTCAGAAACTCCTCCGACACTCCACCACAAATCTGTGCCTCATTTTGCAGCATTTAAGACAAAAACACGACAAGCTGTGGATGAAGAAGAGGAGGAGGAGCCGTGTGAGGAGAGGAAGCTGGGAGCAGATCCTGCTCGGGGCAGGCTGATTCACAGAGCCTGGTGAACTGCTGTGAATCATCGATGCCAGCAGCATATTCAGCAGCACAGTTTGACCACTCCACCCAGCTGTCCTTCGCTCCTCTCCTCCTCCTCCTCCTCCACCTCCTCCTCCACCTCCTCCTCCCACTTCACCTCTACTCTTCCTCCCACTCTCCTCTCCCACACACCGGACCTCTCTCTCATACAGTACCGCGAGCATTCCCTAAAAACAGAGCTTGTTACATCACCCATCAGTCCACCATTTTCAATCACACACAGAGGGCCCACGTCATGGAGGTCTGACCGGAGGCCGACTGCACTGAGACAGGAGGGAAGTCCACCATCATCCTACACCATCATCCTACACCTGATGTACACAGATTACACACACACACTCTGTATGAGACATGATGTTAGAAGCACCACGGTCCTAAACCTCCTGTCCCACAGGGGGCGCTCTGTAGCAGCTGTAAAATGAAATAGAACGCCTCTAGGTGAACTGCAGCCCGTTTCAGTAAACTGATTGTTGTGTGACATCATGTGTGCACTTTATAAATCCACACAAACTGTATGATTGTTATTAAAGATGTTTTGTTTCCGTCTCTGCATTTAACTCCGTAATTACAGTCAAGCCAACGATGACAGGTCACACACAGTCATCAGGATCTTTACCCGTCTGTCTACTCGCATTGTGTTTGTCTGCAACCATAATGAGTCTGTTATAGTTAGAAAAACCCACAAACAGGAGCCTCCACCCCTGTTCCTAAATTCACTCATCCACCAGTAACGTGGTTACAAAACTGTACTTGTTGTGTGTGAAGGCCTCGCTCCACAGCACCTCACTGTCCCACTCCAGCCAAATCAAATCTCTCAGGTCCTCTGGGTTCTGTCGGCCCAGCTGTGGTTCCTTCATGTTGTTAGTTTTAGTTGTGTTGTGCTTTTAGACACAGACTGATGGACGTCTACATTCAGCTTTATTTGTAATGTGAAGCACACTGACTCCCTGTCTGTGTCTGTGTGTGTGTGTCTACAGTAATACGTACAGGAATCATGACTGTTTGACATCCAACAGTCCTTTGGTTTCACTTGTGCAACACACACACAAACTCATTTCAGACTTAAGTTTCACTTCACCTGCGTCCGTTGCTACCGGCAACCATTGATGCTTTGTTCGTTTGGTGCAACCCAATCCTTTGAGACAAAGAATGCCTCTGTGGGATATTTTACACACACACACACACAGCCGAGGTAACTCTCTTCTGGCTGGACAAAAACTCAGCTTGTGTGGAGTCTTTAGCAGCCAGCTGACATCCAGACGCCTGCAGGACACAAACAGCCTGTCGGCCATGTTTTCCACAGGTTCTGAGCTTTTATTTCACACCAGGGAGAAAACCTCGTCTGCATAAAGTGAAAAGACGAACAAAAAAAGTTGCTAAAGAGGCCGAAATATCTATAGATTCATAGGTCAAGCCTTCGAATCACAGGATCCTACACTTCCCATCATGCAGTTGGGCAGACCTGCCCTACATTCATCAAACTCTGCTGAGATAAACCCGATGAAAACTGCTCATAGACTTTGTTCAAACAGAATCAGACGCACACAACCAACAAGGTGTTTAAATATATCCTCCACCAATAAGCAGAAACACACACACACACACACACACACACACACACACACACACACACACACACACACAGCATCCTTTCAACTGTTTCCAATAATACCCTCAGACACATCCTGCCTTTCTGCTGCTGCTTGGTTAGGACATTTACAATACATCAGTGCATGTGTGTGTGTGTGTGTGTGTGTGCAGTACAGTGGGTGTGTTGTGGATACAGATTTAGATTTACCATTGTCTATAATGCTGCTCAGTATTTGCCTCCTTGCTGAGAGCTGCAGTGACGCACACGGCTCTGACTGAACCTTCAGACAATAGGCCGAAGAAAAGCTGCATCATGTTCTCACATTTAAATAAATACACAACACACACAGACGCACACTGTGTTTTGTCATTTCAGGTGTGATGACTTCAGGGAATGTCGTACATTATCTCAACATGCAAAGTCTAAAAATGAAGAGCAGACTTAGTTTGTGTCATTTTCTGAAGCTAAGGACGGAGAAACCTGTCACATGCTCAGTCCGTGTGTTCTGATTGGTCACAGCTCTGTCATGAATAATCAGCTGCAGATCAGACAGGTACTCTCTGAATGTTGGTCATGTGACTAATTTGGATATTCCAACAGTACCATGTGGCGCACATGATGCATTCAAGGACCGACAGACAAATCTGTGACAAGGTAATTCAGGCGCATCACATTCCCCAGAAACACAGACTACACCTGAGCAGGAAGGTGGAGGTCAGACATGGACGAGGACGTTTCTTCACAAACCACCATGACACAAAAAAACAAGGATGCTCTCTTAGTGAATCACAAGTGAGACAGATGAAGAGGAAGAGAGAGAGTGTGTGTGTGTGTGTGTGTGTATGTGTGTGTGTGTGTGTGTGTGTGTGTGTGTGTGTGTGTGTGTGTGTGTGTGAGCTGGTCAGTCTGGCTGCCCTCCATCTTCCTGCTTAGGTGTTGATGAAAGTCTCAGTGTGGGCTCAGGACAGGACTTGGCTCCCAGGAACCTTGTTTACAGTCCAGCAGCATCACAGCAGAGTGAGGAACGAAGGGAGGAGCAGATTGAATATGGAGAGTTTGTTTATGTAGACGCACAACTTTAATTATAACTTTAATTATAACAGCATCATTTTAAAAACTATGAAACCACACCGAGCAGCAGGAGCTGAGCAAAAGTGAAAATCTGCAGCAGACAACAGAGGAAGCCCTGAGTGCTGAGGAGGAACAGAGATCAGACACACACGCCTCTTCATTACATCACAGGCGCTGTTACAGCAGACTGTTCTTCTGTTCTGTGGCTGCTGCAGCATCATCCTCCATTAAGCAGCCGTGTCAGCTGCTTTCATTAAAGGCCCGTTCCACCAATATTTAATGAGCGCTGCATCTGAAGGTCTTCAAACGTCTGGTTGTTGTTGCTTCAGTCTGTTCGCTGAACATCATGCTGTGAGTCTGAGCTCTCCAACCAATGGCCTAGTTCCACACGAGACGCGCTGCATCTATACACCCCCAGGCATGGATCATGTAGAGTGTGTGTGTGTGTGTGTGTGGTGGGGTAACAGTCGTTTATCTCTGACCTGTTAACGGTTAACATTATGAACCAAAGAATGTGGGGTCACTGCGGTGCAGCTCGGCTCAGATAAGCCTGCCTGCTCGTTAACAGCCTTTCTACCTCTGCCGCCTCTGATGGTGCCTCCACCCATCTGCAGCGTCAGTCTCTGTTCCTGCTCCTTCAGGACCTCCGTCTCCACAGACGAGAGTCTCCATCAGCAAACAGAGGAGTTTTATGTCTGCAGTAAGGAGGAGACGGGAGACTGGAGGTCTTTGTGGAGGAGAGGTGATAGATATGTAGGAAAGCGAAAGAGAAAGACGTGAATGAAGCAGAGAGAACTCCTGAGTCCGGTTCCTGCCGCCTGATCACAGAGCTGTTTATAGAGCCGGTCTTTCTAACACCATGACTGTCTCCGCTGACCTCTCTCCACTGTCCCCCATCTTTCTCCTCACTCATTCATGCGTAACTTTCTGTGAATGGAGCCATCTCTCATCCCTGCGTCCCCATTCTGTCCCCTCACAGTGACGGCCGAGCCTCGGTCGCTCCCTGCTTCTCTCATCCTTCACATCATTCAGTGTTTTCTCACGTTGGCGCTCCACCTCAGCACATTCTCCATTCAGACCCACACAGATTAGACCAGCGAGGGTTACATAACTTCCAGCAGCTTCACCTCTCACGGCGCGGCTCTGGATTTATTCCCTCTGTCTAATAACCCGCTCTCTCTCCTTCATGTGGTGGACTTCCTCAGCTCTCAGGTCTCCAGCAGCTGTGAGGACAGAGGAGTGGAGCTGTCCCTTCTGTGGACCCTCCACCTGCCCACCCTGCAGTCAGTCTGCTGCTCCCCTCCTGCACATACGAACGTCTTCTTCTTTCTTTGTGCTGCTGAGGAGCCCTCTGAGGCCGCAGTAAACCGGGCTATGTGGGCAGACGTCTTACATAACCACACAGTCTTTATCACCACAATCTACCTTAACACAAGCCTGTTAACACGCACACAACATGTGAAAGCACACACACATGAAGACACCGTGTCCTCGATTGGACTTCCTGTTATCTGAGCAGCCGTGCGCAGCGTTACATAACTAGCTTTGATTATTACTAATCTGCATAACAGATGACTTAATTAAAGAGAAATATGTCGGCAGGAGGAGCCCGTGCAGACGGTTCTGTTTTTAACTGCATGTGTGTGTCAGAAAAAAAAAAGTTTGGAGAGAATCTGGGAATGATTTTCAGTTGGTCAATTCATTATTGTTATAAACGACACAGAGGTCAGAAAAGGATGCACGTAACATGAAAGAAGAACATTTATGGGAAAAGAGATATGTCCTGATGCCAAGCCATTTCAAAGTAATGTGCACATTTGAAGGGCAGGATGGGATTTTAATGTCAGAGTTATAAGGAATAAAAGGTTCATACTGAAGTCAGAGAACGTTGACTCTGCTGATGCTGAGGACGCGAATTAAAAGCTTCCTAAACTACCAACTTTAATATGACAGAAGAGCCATGAAGGGGCTTCAGTTTTAACTGTTTGAGGTCTGATTTCAGTTGGTGAGGGTGCAGCACGGAGCAGCACGGAGCAGGTCGTCTGCTGGGTTACGGGGGGCAGTCACACCCTGCAGATTAAAACCCCTCTCATGACCTGCTGCAAGAACGACGAATGACAAGAATGAGTAGAAGTATATGACCTGTGTGTGTGTGTGTCTGTGTGTGTGTGTGTGTCAGCTCTCATGTGTTCCTGTAATCCTCTCCCCCCTCTTTTTGTCCGCCTCCTTTTTAAAGCTGCAGTTGGGATTTTAAAAGCACGAGACCACCGTCAGAAAGTCCAGAGAGCAGAACCAGGACAGTTCTTCAGGGAACCTTCTCTGTGGTGACTAGTTTTACTGTCCTCTCAGCTCTGTCTGCACACCGTGGCTCGTTGTATTTCATCAGGTTAAAGCTCACACAGTTTGTTCAGTAACGAGCTGGCAGCAGCATGTTAGCAAAGAAACATACAGGAGGACAGAACGAGGCCGTCAAATGTTATTGTTGTGATGGTGAGGACGGCAGCCGCGGCTCACCAGTGGAGACACAAACAGCCAAGAAAAACAGAGGCCACAGACACACACTGACAACAAGCAGAGGCTCTGTGTAATTACAGGTTTACACTGAGCGCTATGTAGCAGTGAGCTACAAACTCTCACTGACGAGTCAGGAAGTGTGCGGCCGCGCAGAAAGCAAGGCTGACACGCCAACAGTTTGTATCATGTTAGCGTGTGAAGTAATATGTCTGCATGTCGGACAGTATTTTCTCTGTGGTAGCTTAGCTCCAGCTTAGCTGCTAATGTTAATGTGAGGAAATTTAGCAGTCAGATCAGCTGTCATCTGATGTGACTGCATCCCGACTCAGGAGCTGCATCCTGAGCCAGAACATCTCATTCTGCAGAGGACTTCCTGTTTATCATCCCCAAGCTAACCTTACACAGCGAGCTGTGACGCAGCCACCATTCACCCGGCTCGCAGTTTAATGTTCAGATCAATCCTTTATCTGGCAAGCTAGCATCGCTACGAATAAAGGCCACTTCCTGTTCTTTGGAAAACATCTAAAAGTAGTTTGGCTGTTAGCAGAAGAAGGCAGAGACAGAACTGACCTGTTAGACACAGCAGGCAGGTAAACAGGAAGTGACGGGCACAGGTGAAACTAATGAGGACAAAGCAGCCAATCACAAAGAAGGCAGAGCAGAGTTAGGGTTAGGGTTACCTCAGTGCAGTGGAGGACTTTCAGTTTGTCATGACTGAGCTGCAGAGGGCGAACACACACAGTGTGTGAACAAAAACACACACAGTCCATTAACTCCTGTGTGTGACACTGAGTGAGAGTGATGAGCTGACCCGACCCACACAGAGTCACACTGAGCACACACACACACCTGACAGGAGACAAAGACGGCGTGTTCCACGAGCTGAGACTGACCTCATGGGGTCAAAGGTCACGCTAACACCTCTGACATTAAGCGCATAAACACAACAGTGTGTGTTTGTGGAGCCGATCAGCCTGACAGAGTGTTTCTCTGTGATAAAACTACAAGAAATCACAAATCAATAATTCAGGCCTCCTCATGCATTTATGATCCAACTCTGCTGCTTTGAACACACCACAGCTCAGTGGGAGGGGGGACAGACCCGGGTGCTCGGTTCAGTTTGCTTCTTCTCTCTATCAGTAAAAGCTCAGAGCATGACAGTGAACGCCACACTGACAACACAGCACACACACGCCTCCATCATTCTTGGTCTGTGAGAGTGGTGAGTCTTTGGGTGGATAAGAGTGGAGCGAGCAGCCACAAACACTAAGACCCCGCTCACACTGGGGAAATCAATCCAGCTAGAGCGGGATTCGGGCCGGATCTGGATATATCCTGTCAGAGTCTGAACAACACGGATCTGGATATATCCGGATTGATTTCAATCCACCTCTCGGAGGCGGATGTAGCCGGATTGACTCAAATGTGGCTCAGGTCTGAACGCAAATCTGGCTAGTGATGTCATACTTCCGGTTCTCGGGGACAGTGTCCGGGTCGCGTACAAAAGCCGTACGTAAACAACCATCGAACTACGACCAAAAAAAAAAAAACGCATGCACACACGCGGTCCTAGCGCAGCCTGAACAGACTCTGTATATTACGAGGCGCCACCTAGTGGTTTGGAGGACAACAAACAAGTCATGTTAAGCTGGATTGAGAGCAGACGTGTGTGTGATAGCCAGATTTGAAAATAAATCTGAACGTATCCAGCGTAAAGACTATCTGGATTCAATCCTACTCTAGCTGGATTGACTTTCTCCAGTGAGTCAGTAGGTTGTTTTAGCTCTGTTTGCTCTCTTATCTGTAGAAACTTATAAGACCCAGTTCTGGGTTATTTACCTGCTTCTTTTTGAACAGCACCACAGTCATGTGGTCAATAGTTAAACAGTTCAGCCTTCACAGCCTCTCGTCTCCTCTGCGTCCCTGCAAACTAAATGTTCTCCACGGGTAATAAAACAGATGAGAACAAGCGGAGCATGCTAACAGATTCCAAGCTGGAAAAACTGGGCCGGGCCCACAACCAAAACCACTGAAACCAGCACTGCTATAAAAAAAAGCAGAGATACGGAGAGGCCGGGCACATAATAACACAGCAGCTGCAGCCAGAGGAGGTTCTTAAACACAACATGATGTGTGTGACGCTGACAGAGAGAGAGAGAGAGAGACCTGTGTGCTGCATTAAGAGAGGGAGGACTCACGCGTTGCAGTAGGGCTTCTTGTCGTAGCCTTTGTAGTTCTTCATGTTCAGGGTCATCTTGCAGACCTCGCAGTGGAAGCATCCTTTGTGCCAGTTCTACAGACACACACACACACAGCAGTTAGACTTCAGACATGTTTCTGACAAAACGCTTTCGGCTACACCTGGATCCACCTGTTAGCTACCAGGGAAAGGGATGCATGTGTCCCCTGGTGTCTGGCATCAGATCAGCCTCCATCTTTCTTATCCCCACCCTCCTGATCAATGACCTTTGGCTCCGGCCAAGTCAACACACACACACACACTCACCCAGGGACATCACAGTAAGAGGCTGGAGGTGTGTGTCAGTCCTCCATCTGTGCTGCATTAGGATTATTCAAATCCTCGAGAAGTGCCTGTGTTCAGAGGGTCACATGGTTCCTGTATGAATGTCCTCCTCTATGAGACAGGAAGTGATAACAGACTGAAGTCCTGTCTGTAGGGATCTGATCGGACACCTCTAAGTACGGGTGTGAAGCAAACCCCACAAGACCTGCAGTTCCTCCAGTGTCCACTAGAGGCTGGCTCCGACAGCGAGTCAGTCCTCGTAGACCTCCATGTTGAAAGTCTACATACATTCCATCAGACAATGTTCATATGAGTTACTTGTTATGAACAGAAGGTTCGTAGGGTATCTGCTGCCACCCTCCACCCTCAGGTGGACACTCGGGGAACTGCAGCCTTCACACCTCATCTCCTCCTCTCTCCCCAGGTGAACTCTGGCAGCCTCTCCTGGGCAGAGCGTGTCACTGCAGAGATGTGTCACACAGATCTATCTTTAGCTGTGGCAGCCTGTGAATCATTTTCACAGCAGATCCACTGACGTGTTTCGTACTCATTTCAGAAACGTTCAGCTAAAAGCCAGATTAAGTGGGCTGTGTTTGAACCCCGCCTCCTTACATATTATTCACTAAATATTGATGGAAGATGAGAGCTGATACATGCAGAGCCTCCGAGCTGTTGTGTCATCTGACGCCTCACAGCACAGACAGCAGATGCATGAGACCAATCAATCATTTATCAGCATTATGCAAGCCTGTCATACAGAGCAGGTATGACATCAGAGTCAGCCCACTGTGATGTCACCTATGTTACCAGGTTAGAATACCAGCTGAGCTTCACTCCTGACTGGTCATTCCACTGTTTGTTTACGAACTTCTGTTACTGCAGCAAACACACAGCCCGGACTGGAGGAACACACCCTACAGCAGAGACAGGAACTTCGATATTTCTACTTTTTAGGAGGAGTTTTCTGTTTTCTGTCAGACGTGATGTTTAAAAATAGAAACATCAGATTTATATTTTAATATAGCAGCTCAGAGGCAGAGAGCGACCCTCAGAAGACGGAGTTTGTTACATAATCCTGTGGTGTGTGTTTTAATCTGGGCGAAATGTGTTTTCACCCACACACACACACAGACACACACACACAGAGACACACACACACAGACACACACATTAACACACACAGAGACACACACAGAGACACACACACACACAGACACACACATTAACACACACACAGACACAGAGACAGACACACACAGACACACACATTAACACACACAGAGACACACACACACAGACACACACATTAACACACACAGAGACACACACAGAGACACACACACACACACACAGACACACACATTAACACACACACAGACACACACACACATTAACACACACAGAGACACACACACACACACACAGACACACACACACACACACATCAGTCCTCTAAGAACTTAGTACATTTGAGTTGGAAGTGATTCGTAGTACTTTAAACGTTGTTATGAGATGTGGAGAGTGTGAGTGTGTGTCTGTCTCTGAGTGTGTGTCTGTCTCTTGAGTGTGTGTCTGTCTCTGAGTGTGTGTCTGTCTCTGAGTGTGTGTCTGTCTCTGAGTGTGTGTCTGTCTCTGAGTGTGTGTCTGTCTCTGTTTACTAACTGAAGTGCTCACCTTGTCCAGGCAGCTGACTTTCTCCGTCGGGTAGACGATCTTCCCACAGCGGGCACACGGCGGATTCATCCTGCAAACGTTCGCTCTCCAACGGGTAAATTCCACTAGTTCTGCCGGGATGCGGTGTGTGTACAGACGGCAGCGGGAGCTCCGCGCTGGGTCGCCCTGTTAGCTGCGACGCTGTGGACAAAGTGAAGAAGCTGGAGGAAGAGAGAGAGAGAGAGCGCCGCTCCGCTCAGACTGTCCGGGCTGAAGGCTGCTGGATGCTGCGCCGGGACCGTCAGCAAGCTAGCAGCACTTAGCTAGCGCTGACTACACCGGAAGTTGTCAGGTGGATAACCGGAAATACATGGGCCCTTCAAAATCAAAGTACAAAGATATCGACAACATGAATCCTAAACCTAAGTCTACTCATACTTCTTTTGAGAGTCTCACTCTCAGCCTGTCTCACGGAAGCTGGAAGAAGTCAGAATTTGTTTTACTCGTCGTAGTATATCGTCCACCTGCTGCTGCTTATTCAGAGTTCCTGCTGGAGTTTTCAGACTTCTTATCAAGTTTAGTGCTTAGCACAGATAAAGTCATTATAGTGGGTGACTTTAACATTCATATGGACGTCGACTCCGACAGTCTGAAGATTGCCTTCAACTCACTCTTGGATTCAGTTGGGTTCTCTCAGTTAGTAAATGAACCCACACACTGTCACAGTCACACCCTCGACCTGGTTCTCACCTACGGCCTGGAAGCTGAGAACCTGCTAATGTGGTCTCAAAATCCTGTTCTTTCAGATCACTCATTAATAACCTTTGACTTCTCTCTTTCAGACCTACCAGCACCTGAGGAAAAGGTCTACTACAGCAGATGTCTGTCTGAAGACGCCGTAAAGCAGTTTAGGACAGCAATCCTACCAGTACTCCCCACAGTCCCAAGTACTGATGGGGGTACCAACTTAAATGTTACTCCTGCAGAGCTGGACCGCTTTGTCAACAACACTGCAGACACACTACACTCAGTCTTAAACAGGATTGCTCCACTGAAGAAGAAGAAAACTACAAATCAGAAGAGGCTAGCTCCGTGGTACAACTCAAACATCCGATCACTGAAACGGATTACACGTAGGATGGAGAGGATGTGGCAGTCCTCTAAATCAGATGACTCCCGGAGGATCTGGAGAGACAGTCTACTGACGTATAAGAAGGCCCTTCGTAAAGCCAGGACAGCCTACTATTCATCACTAATAGAAGAAAACAAGAACAACCCGCGCTTTCTCTTTAACGCTGTAGCCAGGCTGACAAAGAGCCACAGCTCTGTGGAGCCTCGCATTCCTGCAGCTCTTAGTAGTGAAGACTTCATGAGCTTCTTCACTGATAAAATCACCACTATTAGAGGACAAATCAACCACAATCTCTTTGTGACCGCTGAGGATACACCGCTACTTCTGGAAACAGATCCTGATCTAAATCTGGACTGCTTTGTGCCCATCGGCCTCCCTGAGCTGACCACCAGCATCAGCAAGTCTAAACCTACTACCTGTCTTCTGGATCCGATCCCTTCACGGCTCCTCAAAGATGCTATTCCTCTGATCGGAGACTCTATATTGGGACAGATCAACTTGTCTCTGGAAACAGGATATGTACCGCAGGCTTTTTAAACTGCTGTGATCATTCCGATACTTAAAAAACCTTCACTGGACCCGGACGTCCTAGGAAACTACAGACCGATCTCCAACCTCACCTTTATCTCCAAACTACTCGAAAGAGCTGTTGTAAGTCAGCTACGACCACCTGCGTAGGAACAGTCTGTTCGATGCTTTCCAGTCTGGATTCAGAGCCCATCACAGCACAGAAACAGCACTGCTCAAAGTCACCAATGACCTCCTCATGGCATCGGACCGGGGTCTCGTCTCTGTACTCGTTCTACTGGATCTCAGTGCTGCCTTCGACACCGTAGATCATCGCATCCTGCTACACAGATTGGAACACGAGATCAGGATTACAGGAACAGCGCTGCGCTGGTTTAACTCATATTTATCTGACAGATTTCATTTTGTTCACACTAACGATGTGTCTTCCACAGGTACAAGGGTTAACCACGGTGTTCCACAGGGTTCTGTGCTCGGACCGATCCTGTTCACCCTCTACATGCTCCCTCTAGGAAACATCATCCAGAAGCACGGCATAAACTTTCATTGTTATGCTGATGATACCCAGCTGTATTTATCCATGAAGCCTGAAGAAACGGAGCCGCTAGTCAGACTACAGGCGTGTCTAAAGGACATAAAGGACTGGATGTCCTCCAACTTTTTACTATTAAACTCGGACAAGACTGAGGTCATTGTTTTTGGACCGAAACATCTCAGAACTAGTTTATCAGATAATACTTTCTCCCTGGATGGAATTACTCTGGCCTCCAGTACGACTGTGAGGAACCTTGGAGTTATCTTTGATCAAGACATGTCGTTTGTCTCTCATATTAAGCAGGTCTCCAGGACCGCTTTCTTTCACCTGCGTAATATTACTAAGATCAGGAGCATCCTCTCTCAGAGTGATGCTGAAAAGCTCATCCATGCTTTTGTCACTTCAAGACTGGACTACTGCAACTCTTTATTGTCAGGATGTCCACATTACTCCATCAACAGTCTGCAGCTGATCCAGAACGCAGCAGCTAGAGTTCTGACAGGAAGCAGCCAAAGGGATCACATCTCTCCTGTTCTAGCGTCTCTTCACTGGCTCCCAGTGGACTCAAGAATACACTTCAAGATCCTTGAAGATCCTAACCTACAAGGCTCTTCATGGACTTGCTCCATTGTATCTGCAGGACCTGATTGTACCATATGTTCCTAATAGGACACTCAGATCTCTGAGTGCAGGTTTACTTGTAGTTCCTAGGATTCATAGAAGTAGAATGGGAGGACGAGCTTTCAGCTATCAGGCACCGCTATTATGGAACCAGTTACCAATCTGGGTCAGAGAGGCAGACACCGCCTCCACCTTTAAGACTAGACTTAAAACTTTTCTGTTTAGTAAGGCGTACAGTTAGCCTTAGACCTAGTGTGTAGCACAGCTATGCTGCTCTAGGCCTACGTTGTCGGGGGGCACAAACATGATCCACTGAGCAGTTTCCCTCTCACCCTCTAACCTCTCCTTTTCTCTCCTTAGTCTGGCTCACACTGGTCTCAAGGCCTGGATGCTGACCTGCAGTCCGGCCCGTGAAGTCTCTCTTGCTCTACGTTGTCGGGTGGCACAAACACGATCCTCTGAACACCCTCTGACCTCTCCTCCACTCTCCTTAGTCTGGATCATACTGGGTAATATCGTCTCATAATCTGTGTTTACTGTCTTCCTTGTAGTTCTGTGCCTCGCTCTCGCTCTCTCTCTTTGCAGGTCTCAAGACCTGCATGCTGACCTGCAGTCTGGTCCCTGATCTCTCCTGTGCTCATCGACTTCACTAGCCCCTGCTGCTCATCCTTGCTATCAAATTACTATTCCTACTTATGGACTGACGATATATATAGATATCTATTTCAATATAATCACTGTTTCATCTTGCTGTCATGTTTGCTCTGTACTGTATCATGTTTGTATCATGTTTGCTCCTCTCTCTCTCTCTCTCTTTCTCCTTCATCCTCTCTCTCTCCTCTCTCTCTCTCTCTCTCTCTCTCTCTCCTTCATCCTCTCTGACTAGCGGCAGGACTGGTTCCCCCTTAAGTTGACGGGTCCTGCTCAAGGTTTCTTCCTCTTAAAGGGAGTTTTTCCTTGCCACAGTGCTCTTAGGGGGGTTCCTGTGAAGCGCTTTGAGACAATGTCTGATTGTAATATGCGCTATATAAATAAAACTGAATTGAATTGAATTAAATATATAATATTATTAAATAAATAAATAACAATAATAATAATAATAATAATAATAATAATAATAATAATAATAACAATAATAATAACAATAATAAATCATCTCGAATAGTGAATAGTTCAGTGTTGCTAATAGTCGCTTTCCCTTCTCATAATTTAATGACATTATTTTTTATTTTGGCTGATAACAGGATAACCTCTAATCATTATTATTGATAAATATAAGAAAATTAGTGATTACCTTCAGGCATTGAGCTACTCTACATGGTGAAAGAAACACTGGACAGCTACCAACACACAGGTGGTCTGGCACCAACAAAATAAGAATGAAAAGTTTTATTGGTTTAGACGTGAAACATGACTTAATAATCCTATCATATGACCATGCACAAACACAGTGTAGGCTCTCAGCTCAGCCCCAGATGTTTACAGAGGAAGAGGTCGCTGTCACCGAGCATCTGGATTAGCTCTGAGCTGGCAGCTTCTCCTTTGCTCCTCACTGTGTCGATGACTGAACCCGCTCTGTCCCTCCGATTCGGCTTCTCCTCTGCTGACTCCCTCTCAGCATCAGTCAGCACCTTTTTCTCCAGCAGTTTGTCCAGCAGACTGGAGAGGACAGGTGCTGATATCCTCTCTATGAAGCTGCTCCGTACGTCCCTCAGCCTCTCGTGTGGACGCAGGCCCGTTGATCCAGAGGACCTTGTGACACCTGTGGACTGAAGGTAAACTCTTCTTTCCCAGACACTGTGGGAACTTTCAGAGTCCTTCAGCAACAGTTTTATATGTTTGAAGATTTTTTCCAGAATCATTGGCTGATCTCTGCCAGCACAGATTTGCTGAATCCTTCCTTTAATCAGAACACTGTTTATAAAGAGTCAGATTTAAGGGTTAACAGAAACTGAACACAGTCCATGATGCCACCAGAATCAGAATCAGAATCGTGTTTATTGCCATGTAAGTGAAGAGGTTTCACATTACTAAGAATTTGCCTTAGTGATTAGTGCGTACATAAAACGTATAATAATTAACATGTAATAAGAAGCATGCATGGGTTAATAAATAAAATAAGATAAAATAAGGTCAAATAAAACAAAGTAAACAATGTAATGCAAAAGTAAGGCTATAAGTGTAACAGGTACCACATGGATCAGTGAGGTGGTGCTAGCGTGCAAAGTAAAATCAATGTATCGGTAAAAGACTGATCATTAAAAGCTCACAGACATGTGACCGAAAAGTGACTGAAACGTGTCAAAGATCTGCACGGACGGATGGATCACTGCATACTGTCTCATTTAAATAAAGATGCACTGGACAGCTTCTCAAACCTGGAAGATAAAGATGAGCTAGGAACACAGGATGTGTTCAGGAACCTTCAGGAGCCCGATATGAAACCAGGAGGAGGCTACACAGATCTGATGAACATGCCGATAGATGCTAGAAGTCAAACACTCCTGGGACTTGATTGCTGAATGTCACTGGGCCTGCAGTCATATAACAAGAACTCCACGTGCTCAGGGTTAGGGTCTATATGGAAATATTAACTTCCTCCTTTAACATGAATATAGGTAAATGTAATGATTACTGAAAGACATGGAACAGTCTAAAGTTTTAACCCCATCCTGTTTAAAAGTCTAAACTTGTCGAAGCTACGTCTGCTTTCTTTGCTGTACTTATGAAAATGAAAACAATACATAAAAAGTGCCAAAGTCTGCAGGTCAGAGCGTTACAACAGAAGCAGACTGATTACAGGAAGGACGGAGTGATGGTGTGGTCATGTGACCTTGCAGTCTCAGCTCCAGGGCCGGCCCATCCTATAGGCTGTGTGTGTAACATACCCACTGCCATTACCATCTCGTTTGTATTAATCAATGTTATTTTTTTAAATATAAAATATATGTAGAGAAGGTTGAAGCAAGGCGTCTGGACTTGTAGAGATTTCTAGAAGACGTTTTGCTGCTCATCCAAGCAGCTTCATCGGTTCTAACTGTTTGGTGGGGAAACATGGTTTATATGTGGTTACAGACCTCAGTGGGTGGGTCTGGGTAAAACTTAAAAAAACTTAAAAAACAATAGCACTAAATGTTTCCATACTTACCTGTGATGTTCTGGCTGACTGGGCCAGGTGTGTCTAACGACTGGCTAACGACTATGAAACTGCCGGAGGGGGACTGGTGGACAGCCCTTTGTTCTTACTGTGAGTATGTGCAGACTTCCTGGGAATGGATGGAATCACTGCATTGTATGTGGTAGAAAGATGATGTCTGAGGCCACCACCTCTGTTAAGGGAAGGTTCTTCCAGCTTAACATAGATGGCTTCCTTGACTCCTCTTTCAAACCACCTTTCCTCCCTGTCTAAAATGTGAACATTGTTGTCCTCAAAGGAGTGTCCTTTGTCTTTGAGGTGGAGGTGAACAGCTGAGTCTTGTCCTGAGGAGGTGGCTCTCCTGTGCTGAGCCATTCTTCTGTGGAGTGGTTGTTTAGTTTCTCCAATGTACAGATCAGAGCATTCCTCACTGCACTGGACTGCATATATCACATTGCTGTGTTTCTCCCTGGGAATCTTATCCTTCGGGTGAACCAGTCTCTGTCTCAGTGTTGTCATAGGTTTTAAATGGACCGGGATGTCATGGTTGTTGAAGATCCTGCGGAGTTTCTCTGATACTCCTGACACATATTGAATGGAGATGTTCTTTCTCCGCCTGGTGTCGTCCTTCTTCTTGTTGTTTGGGGGTCTTGTTTTTGTGGCTTTGATGAGTGCCCACTTCGGGTAGCCACATATTTGCAGGGCCTTCCTGATGTGGTGTTGCTCCTTCTTCTTCCCCTCTGAGCTGGTTGGTACAGTGTGTGCTCTGTGCTGCAGGGTCCGGATGACTCCCAGTTTGTGTTCCAGTGGGTGGTGTGAATCAAACAACAGGTACTGGTCCGTGTGTGTGGGTTTCCTGTACACTTCCACATTGAGGCTCTTGTCCTCCTCAATATGTACTGTGCAGTCCAAGAAGGCCAGATTGTTGTCCTTGGTGTCCTCGCGAGTGAACTTGATGTTGTTATCCACTGCGTTGATGTGTTCTGTGAACCGTTCCACTTCGTTGGTCTTGATTTTGACCCAGGTGTCATCCATATATCTAAACCAGTGGGTGGGGGTGGTTCCAGGATAGGAACTCAGGGCTCTTCTCTCCACTTCTTCCATGTAGAGGTTGGCCACAATAGGAGACACAGGTGATCCCATCGCACAGCCGTGCTTCTGTCTGTAAAAGTTCCCATTGTACTGGAAATAAGTGGTGGTCAGGCAGAGGTCCAGCAGGTCACAGATGTGGTCTAGCGTTAGGTTGGTTCTCTCCTTGAGTGTGCTGTCTTGTGTGAGGCACGTCCTTACCATCTCTGTGGCTTCTGATGTAGGGATGCAGGTGAAATGCAGGTGAAATATATATTTTATCATGGACTTTTGGTGCCCTTGGGGGCCTTTAGCGACCGCATACTTCGCATATGCCTTGGGCCGGCCCTGCTCAGCTCAGTCCCAGATGTTCACAGAGGAACGGGTCGACCTCACACAGGAAGTGGATCAGCTCTGAGCTGGCAGCTTCTCCTTTCCTCCTCACTGTGTCGATGACTGAACCCGCTCTGTCCCTCCGATTCGGCTTCTCCTCTGCTGACTCCCTCTCAGCATCAGTCAGCACCTTTTTCTCCAGCAGTTTGTCCAGCAGACTGGAGAGGACAGGTGCTGATATCTTCTCTATGAAGCTGCTCCGTACGTCCCTCAGCCTCTCGTGTGGACGCAGGTCCGTTGATCCAGAGGACCTTGTGACACCTGTGGACTGAAGGTAAACTCTTCTTTCCCAGACACTGTGGGAGCTTTCAGAGTCCTTCAGCAACAGTTTTATATGTTTGAAGATTTTTTCCAGAATCACCTGGAACACTGGGAAGTAGTTGTTGTTGTAGTCTTCATCAAACTCGGCTTCCATCGGCTGAACTAGAATCAGGTCGTCTTCAGGATCAGTGGACAGAGTGTAGAGCTGCTTGGGCTGCAGTTTACAGTGTGGAGACGTCTCTATGAACCTCTCCTTTCCAACCAGTTTCTTCCTGGTGCGCTGAATGTCCCGGATCACAATGTTCCTCGGCAGCAGCAACACACTGAGGAAGGATGTGAGATCAGGATCCTCTGGGGGTCTGTAGAACAGCAGGACCAGAGCCTGGACCGGGTCAGGGGGAGAGTCCTCGTCCTTGACGTTTCCGTAGGCAGAGAAGCCCGTGATGTTTATGATGACGTGAGTGTCTGTGACCCTGTGAGGGGGGATGAACTCGACGCCGTCCCCCTTCAGGTGGACCACTGACAGGAAGCCACACCCACCTGTGGAGCGGATCTCACAGTGTGGGAGGTGGAGCTGACTCACACACTGCTGTGGACACTGGATGTCAAACAGGGGCCCTGCAGGCTTCTTGTGATGTGGGGCCAGGAGGCTCCCGTCCCAGGGGACCAGCCTGTAAAACACGTCCCCCCCTCCCTGCATGTGGAACACCAGGCCGGTCACGCTGCACCGGAACAGACCCGGGCAGGAGCAGTGGAAGCTGTACACCTCATCGTCTCCGTCCTCCCAGAACTCAGGAGTAAACTCCTCCAAGCTGCTCTCTGACTTCATGTCAGAGAGACTCGCGGCTCGTCTTAAGGTTCTGTCAGAGCCCGGCTGACTCGGTGAAGACCAGCTGGCAGAACGAGGCCTGCTGCAGGACTCTGTGGTGGAGGTCTGGGGGTCAGATTTGGGTGGCTGAGCACTGGAGGCTGAGACATGCTGTGACATCATCAGTGGTCCGTCTCTGCTGTGGGGAGCGCCCTCTGCTGGCTGCTCTGAAGCTGTCTCCTGTGCTGGATCAGCTGCTTCCTCTCTGTCTCTGTCCACTTCCTTCTTCTCCTCTGCTGAGGTCTGAACATCATCAGCATCATCTTCATCATCATCATCATGCATTATATTCATACCAAGAGATTGGGGAACACATCCCTCTTGAATCCAATGTGGCGGGCTACTTAGGTCCAAGAGTGTCTCTTCATACAGTGAATCAGACTCTGAGCTTCTCTTCATCTTCTCATCAGGAGCTCCTGCAGCTTCTTCCTCTTTCACAGACTCTGTTTGACTGTCAGGAGGAGGAGTGCTGCAGGAGATGGAGCTCATGAGCTCAGACATGGTGCAAATGTCATGATCTGTGTCAACATACCCAGCCTGTGAACGTTTTCTATGTGTTTTGGCATGTTTCCATCCTGGTTCTTTTTCCTTTCTAAGTAGTTCCTGGTACTTGGCGCTGTAGCAGTTGAGGATGGATAGATGTGGATTTAGTTCTTTCCTTAAACTCGCTACCCTTCGTCGTAGACTTGTAAGCTGGTCATTTATTACCATTAAGTTCACTCTTACTTCAGACAGTAATTCAGACTCTGAGCTTCTCTTCATCTTCTCATCAGGAGCTCCTGCAGCTTCTTCCTCTTTCACAGACTCTGTGTGTCTGTCAGCAGAAGATCTGCAGGAGGTCTGTGTGCTTTCAGAGAACAAGATGGACCTCCAGGGGGCAGACAAGGGGCTGAACTGTACTTTCAGACCACCAAGAAGTGGGACTAAACATTCATTATCTTCTTTGTCAAACTGATCTTGATTCCATCCTGGTTCTTCTATTCTAATCCCAGCCCATAGTTTTAGTTGTTTAAGCTCCATTCTAGTGCTATCTATCTCTCGATGTAGTCCTCTGAGCTGGAATTCTGCTTCCATTAAGTTGCTTCTTACTTCAAAAAGGTTTTTTTTGTCCATTCTGAACATCATATGTCTCCACTTGGCTTGCAATTCCAGGATCACATGTGGCCGGCTGCTCTCAGGTCTGTGGGTCTGCAGGTCAGTAACTCTGTCTAAATACAGAGTTTTTGGTCCCTGTGAGTCTTTCGTGTCCTTTTGTCTTTGTCTTCTTTGATCAGCTGCTTCCTCTCTGTCTCTGTCCACTTCCTTCTTTTCCTCTGCTGAGGTCTGAACATCATCATCACACAGTGAATCAGACTCTGAGCGTCTCTTCATCTTCTCATCAGGAGCTCCTGCAGCTTCTTCCTCTTTCACAGACTCTGTGTGTCTGTCAACAGAAGATCTGCAGGAGCGCCTGAGCTCAGACAACTGTACTTTCAGACCACCAAGAGGTGAGACAACAGATGAATTATCTTCTTTGTCAAACTGATCTTGATTCCATCCTACTTTTTCCATTCTAGTTGATATCTCTGCAGCCCGTAGTTTTAGGTGTTTAAGCTCCTTTCTAGCTATTTCCATTTCTTCATGTAGTCTGCTAAGCCGGGCTTCATCTTCCATTAAGTTTCTTCTTACTTCAGGCAGTTTTAAGTCTTCTTTTCTGGACTTAATTTGTCTGAATTGGGTTTGGGTTTCCTCTCTGTCCACTTCCTTCTTTTCCTCTCCTGAGGTGTGAACAACTTCATCAACAGAGCCTTTCAGTAACATCCTGTCAGGAACTCCACTCTTTGTAGGTTTAACATCACTGTAGGGGAGATACTTAGAGGGATGAACCATAGTAGGAGCGGTGTGTAAAAGAGGAGGAAGGTATAAGGACCCTGATGTTTGTGTATAATATGGTGGATATAAAGGTGGCTGAACTGGATCTAATGCTGTGAAGAGACCAGAGTCCTGATGTTTTTCTTTCTCTGTTCGTTTCATCTTCTCTTCAGTGAGTCCTCCTGTTTGCTTCAGTTACTCCACCTGCAAAATAAAAACACATGAGAATGAGTTTGACTGCTGCCCGCTGAAGGATTCCTTCTGACGCTCAAATCTGAGGTTAAATGTTCGAAAAGGTTTAATATTTGACTGTAATTAATAAAGATGTTGAATCTTTGGCATGCTGAAATGCAGCTCCTCTCATCCCTTCCCAGCAGGTTTCACCTCCATCCAAACCCTGACGATGGCTCTAACTAGTCCTGCACAGGGCCCGGACCACAGCGGACCATTCACCAACAACAGGGATCTCAGTCATGTGACTTCCAGTAAGATCCACCCACAGAGGTCCTGAACACATAACAAATATGAGGGGCTGTTCTTAAACTTTCAAGGGGGCGCTGTAGAGCCATGTTGCACCGCTCATTTCCAACAACCATAAAATAGAAAAATGTTTCCTGAGTTCACCTGCATGGGTGAAAATGGGCTTCTCCTCTCGAGCCAATTACAACAACAGGGCCCTAATTAAAAGAGGTGCACCCCCCACCAGAGGTGGGTAGTAACGCGCTACATTTACTCTGTTACATTTACTTGAGTAAATTTTTGGAAAAAAATGACTCATATGAGTAATTTAATGTCTGATACTTATTACTTTTACTCGAGTACATTCGTGAGCAAATAACGCTACTCCTACTCCGCTACATTGGCCAAACATGGAATCGCTACTCGTTACTAGGGCTGTGTATTGGCAACAATCTGGCGATACGATACATATCACGATACACTTGTCACAATACGATACGACATATTCCGATATATTCCTAACAAAGACGTTATATATTGCGATTTTATATATACATTTTTTTAAGAGTATGGAAAGCCTCATCTAGAATACTAGTAATACAACAAAATGTTTAATTATAATTATTAATAATTATTTTAATTATAAGAACATTGCACAATGTAACTGTGTCTCACATCCAGGTTGTTTTTATGCTGAAAGAGACCGTGTGCAGCACAAATAAGATGCTGAAATTATTGTTTGCTCATAAATAATGAATAAAAAATCGATTTGGCCACAACTTAAATCGATACCAGTATCTCCAAATAAAATATCGTGATATTTCACAGAATCGTTTTTTTTCGTACACCCCTACTCGTTACATGCGTCCTTCTGCCTCGGCCAAGTGAAGCAGCGGAAGAATACTTCCCTCTGGGGAGCTGTGACCACCTGACCATGTTCCGCCAATCAAACTAGACCACAGGCTCCGTATGACCAATCAGACGTACCCATGCTGCAACGTGCATGCACACACAAACTGTTCGCTACAGAAGAACTTCTATCGACAAGAACTCGACATCAAACACTTTATCACCCATATAAATATATAACATGATAATCTCTTAATGTTTTCAAACTGTAAAATCTCAGTCATATTTTTCTTTACATGGTGTTAAAACTTAAATACATTTATTTAGGTTATTTGTAAAGATTAACATTATTTTTTATTATTTAAGTTTTGATACAAAATGACCGTTCTGCTGTAAATACCAGAATTTGCACATTTTATTTATTTTACTTTTGTCTGATTACCATAAATCAATACAAGGAATAAATAGGATGTTACTCCAACATTACTCAGTACTTGAGTAGTTTTTTACCCTTACTTGAGTACATATTTGGAGGTCTACTTTTTACTTTTACTTGAGTAAAATTAATTTGAAGTCATAGGCGTCGCTGCCATTATATCAGAGGGGGACGTGCCCCCACCCCCACATTTTAAAATGGCCCGTTTGGACCCCCCCACATTTACTGAGAATGAAACTCCACCTAACACTGTTTCGATTGCTCGCGAAATAACTTCGTTCCACTTGGTTCATAACCTCACCGCTGAAATCCAATACCGTTCCTATAGTAACGGAGCTAACAAAGCCAGTGGCTTCTTCGAGCGAGCGTAAAACACCGTAAAGAGAACCGTCAGTGGTCGAAGCTGGAGGAGGGAACGTCAGTGTCATCCCACAAAGTCCAGCTCATGCTGAAGCCTGACTGTTTGTCACATGGCCCCAGGTGACGTTAGGTTGATGTTAAATCAACTTAGAAAAGTTGGGAGGAAGCTGCTGTTTACTGTCAGTTACAGTAGACAGTTTTATTTGTCTGACGACATGTTGTTGCCTTTTCTGCTCCCTCCCCACACACAATGGACATGTCTGGACAAAGACACAGAGAGTTAGAGTTGTTTTCAGCATTAACCCATATTGTAATAAGGCCAGGTTAGCTCCTGTTAGCCTGTTAGCTTCAGCCTCGCCTGTCAGTGCACAGCCACCTGCTCCTATTCTTATCAGCAAGAATAAAACACATGTGATGGACCGTCAGGACACAGTGGAGCATTATATGAACAGGGAAACACTGATGTAGCAGATGAGGCATCATTATAAACATCCACAAGGTTTGTTGTGAATTCAGCAGTTTTATAAGCAAATAAAAATAAAGACATGCATTTTTTTGTAAGTTGGTATTTTTAGTGTTTCTGTATTATCTGCATTAAGCAACAACTTTTTGAAACTCAGATGGTGAGAAGACCACTGTGTTAAATCAACATGCTGATGTTATTTCATTGATGATATATATATATATATATATATATATATATATATATATATATATATATATTGCTGAGGTGAGTGGTGACGGGAAAACTCTATCAGGTGGACATGAGGGACATTTGGCAGTTTTTTGTCTCTGTAAATGAGAGAAGGCCTCAGATCTGGAGGCTTTGTATCATCTGTTAGTGTAGTGCCACCAGTGTGGTTTACAAAACTGTTGTTTCACTTGGAATTATTTTCTGTTTGTCACCGTTAAGTGTTTACTTCTTCTGTAGGTAAAATAGTTTAACAACCTGTTAAAATCCGCAGGAAATCGCAACTACTTCATATTATTATATTATATTTCATAATATACTGATGTACTGTTTTCACCACCCACCCACAGAAGGTTTCCCACACACACACACACACACACTATTATAACGAGCAGAGCGGCAGAAATCAACTTCCGGTTCCTTCTGTTCTGTTTATTTGTTATTACAACAATAAAATGTATCTCACTGTAAAACGAGATCATTAAACATTAAAATTTATTCTGCCGGCAGTTCCGCGCACACACACACGAATGATCACCCACCGTCAACACGCTAAAACCTCCTCTTCCTCCTCTTCCTCCTCCTGTCTCGTCTCCCAGCAGCTCCTGAAAGTTCGGACTTTATCAACAAGTTCTAACTGTTCTGAGAACTCGGATCCGCGTCCTCTGTCCGCTGAGGATCCAGGACAGGTCTGGGAGCGGTTCTCCGGCTCTCTGATGACTGAAGGGGAATTTCCTGTCTCACCTGGCTGTAGTTTTTTAATCGAACTTTATGTAGTTTTATGTCAAAGCTGAAGCGTTTGACTCGATAAATACACTATTGATCAGTAACAAGGCGTCAAACTGGGAAAGATTCATTCTTCATTCACATGTCTTTCATTTTTAAGACATTTAATAACATGAACAGTAAAAGTGAAAGCAACTCGGCCCGGTGCATTCTGGGTGTTAGAGTTTTTCTTTGTTCTTGCCGTCAGGACATTTTTAGATTTTCTTGTTTTCTGGACTTCATATATCTGAACTGGTTTTGGGATTCCTGGATCACATGTGGCCGGCTGCTCTCAGGTCTGTGGGTCTGCAGGTCAGTCACTCTGTCTAAATACAGAGTTTTTGGTCCCTGTGAGTCTTTTGTGTCCTCTTCTCTTTGTCTTCTTTGATCAGCTGCTTCCTCTCTAGCGCCCCCTAATGCCTCTGACGCCTATTTACAAATAATCAAACATGGCTCTTAGACTGTCTTCAAATTCTGCTATTTCATGTCTTACCAATGATCTCATGTTAACAGGCCGATCAGGAAATCTTGGTCCAGGTTTTAGGCATCAACGCCTGCGTGACCATTTCTGGTAATTGGAGGACTGAGCTCTGTCCTGTGTGGAGGCAGGGTGGTGGCTTGGATCCAAGTCATCTTCACATTTTGTTGTCTTTAACATGGTGTCCTCTGTGTCTCCTGGCCTGTCTGTCTCCTCCTGTCTCCTGGTTCCTCTGTCTCCGGCTTCAGCAGCAGCTTGCTGATGTTTTTCTTTCTGTGTTTGTTTCATCATCTCTTCAGTGAGTCCTCCTCCTGTTTGCTTCAGTTACTCCACCTGCAAAATAAAAACACATTTAACAGAGTTAAGAAGTGAACTTAAACACCAGGCTGCAGGTCTGCCAGCATCCATCACTGTCCCCTGTTTACTTCTTCTGTCTTCAAATGGAACGGAAGGTCACTTTCACAATAAAAGCTCTGGATCAAGTTCTTAAATAAAATGTTATATCAGGAAAAAAAGGTCAGTTAGTGACATCACACAGCACGAGCCACTTCCCAGCATCCTCTGTTCTGATTGGACACATCCAACCAGCAGCAGCAGAGGCCCCATAGACATAATCTGCAGCCATTAGCAGCATGCTAGTGTTTTATGGGCTAACATACATAATCAATTCTGTAGGAGCCAAAAATGACGTCAAACTTCGCGTTTTTGTCCAGAAGCAGGTGTCAATACTTACGTGAACTCCTTGATGTGGCAGAGATGGTTACAACACACGGAGGCTGCTGTACAGCGGCTGGTGATGTCACTGATGACACAACATCGATCTTTATGAATCCTGGAGAAAATCATATAATAATATAAACAACAACCAGGTCATGACAGCCAGTGTGGGCGTGTTGTGTTGTTAAGATCGTCTGAGTGAGATCACAGCAACAGTAACGGTGTTTTCATAGATTTAATGATCCATAGAAAATCAAACACTCTCTGTATTGATGAAGACGAGCAGAATGTTTGTCTCAGCTGCATAAACTTTACATTTTTAGAACCCATTCATTCTGGACTGCCTCCAGAGCGCCCCCTATGGAACAAGAACTTCACACAGTGGAACTTCTCTTCATACAGGAACTCCTTACAGCAGAGACCACACTCACACTGCTCACTGCTGCTGATGCTCTGAAGGATCTTCATCTCCCTCCTCTTCCTCCCAGCGGCTCCTGTCGAAGCTCAGGTGTATCAGCGGGTCCTAAACGTCCTCTGAGGGTTAAAGTCCGACTCTGTCCGCTCTGAGGTTTCTTCACAGACAGGAAACTGTTTCCCCGCCCTCTCATGTGGTGACTAACTTCTGCATGATCCCACAGTTCTTCTTTTCAGTTTAAGGACAGGACTCCCCCTGCTGGCTACTGGAAGAATAACCTGAACTCCATCTGAGGTTGTTGTTGTAGGATCAGATCATGACAATAAAATAACATGTTATTGATCCCATTGATTCATTGGCTGATCTCTGCCAGCACAGATTTGCTGAATCCTTCCTTTAATCAGAACACTGTTTATAAAGAGTCAGATTTAAGGCGGCAACAGAAACTGAACACAACTTCTGTGGAGTCCATGATGCCACCAGAATCACAATCAGAATCAGAATCAGAACCACGTTTATTGCCATGTAAGTGAAGAGGTTTCACATTACTACGAATTTGCCTTAGTGATTAGTGCGTACATAAAACGTATAATAATTAACATGTAATAAGAAGCATGCATGGGTTAAAAAATAAAATAAGATAAAATAAGGTCAAATAAAACAAAGTAAACAATGTAATGTAAAAGTAAGGCTATAAGTGTAACAGGTACCACATGGATCAGTGAGGTGGTGCTAGCGTGCAAAGTAAAATCAATTTATCGGTAAAAGACTGATCATTAAAAGCTCACAGACATGTGACCGCAGACACCAGAAGTGACTGAAACGTGTCAAAGATCTGCACGGACGGATGGATCACTGCATCCTGTATCATTTAAATAAAGATGCACTGGACAGCTTCTCAAACCTGGAAGATAAAGATGAGCTAGGAACACAGGATGTGTTCAGGAACCTTCAGGAGCCCGATATGAAACCAGGAGGAGGCTACACAGATCTGATGAACATGCCGATAGATGCTAGAAGTCAAACACTCCTGGGACTTGATTGCTGAATGTCACTGGGCCTGCAGTCATATAACAAGAACTCCACGTGCTCAGGGTTAGGGTCTATATGGAAATATTAACTTCCTCCTTTAACATGAATATAGGTAAATGTAATGATTACTGAAAGACATGGAACAGTCTAAAGTTTCAACCCCATCCTGTTTAAAAGTCTAAACTTGTCAAAGCTACGTCTGCTTCCTTTGCTGTACTTATGAAAATGAAAACAATACATAAAAAGTGCCAAAGTCTGCAGGTCAGAGCGTTGCAACAGAAGCAGACTGATTACAGGAAGGATGGAGTGATGGTGTGGTCATGTGACCCTGCAGTCTCAGCTCAGCCCCAGACCTTCACAGAGGGATGAGTCGACCTCACACAGGAAGTGGATCAGCTCTGAGCTGGCAGCTTCTCCTTTCCTCCTCACTGTGTCGATGACTGAACCCGCTCTGTCCCTCCGTTTCGGCTTCTCCTCTGCTGACTCCCTCTCAGCATCAGTCAGCACCTTTTTCTCCAGCAGTTTGTCCAGCAGACTGGAGAGGACAGGTTCTGATATCCTCTCTATGAAGCTGCTCCGTATCTTAAACAGCCTCTCGACTGAAGGGAGGCTCAGGCCCGTTGATCCAGAGGACCTTGTGACACCTGTGGACTGAAGGTAAACTCTTCTTTCCCAGACACTGTGGGAACTTTCAGAGTCCTTCAGCAACAGTTTTATATGTTTGAAGATTTTTTCCAGAATCACCTGGAACACTGGGATGTAGTTGTTGTCGTAGTCTTCATCAAACTCGGCTTCTGTCGGCTGAACTAGAATCAGGTCGTTTTCAGGATCAGTGGACAGAGTGTAGAGCTGCTTGGGCTGCAGTTTACAGTTTGATGACGTCTCTATGAACCTCTCCTTTCCATCCCGTTCCATTCTGGTGCGCAGCACGTCGCGGAGAACAATGTTCCTCGGCAGCAGCAACACACTGAGGAAGGATGTGAGATCAGGATCCTCTGGGGGTCTGTAGAACAGCAGGACCAGAGCCTGGACCGGGTCAGGGGCAGAGTCCTCGTCCTTGACGTTTCCGTAGGCAGAGAAGCCCGTGATGTTTATGATGACGTGAGTGTCTGTGACCCTGTGAGGGGGGATGAACTCGACGCCGTCCCCCTTCAGGTGGACCACTGACAGGAAGCCACACCCACCTGTGGAGCGGATCTCACAGTGTGGGAGGTGGAGCTGACTCACACACTGCTGTGGACACTGGATGTCAAACAGGGGCCCTGCAGGCTTCTTGTGATGTGGGGCCAGGAGGCTCCTGTCCCAGGGGACCAGCCTGTAAAACACGTCCCCCCCTCCCTGCATGTGGAACACCAGGCCGGTCACGCTGCACCGGAACAGACCCGGGCAGGAGCAGTGGAAGCTGTACACCTCATCGTCTCCGTCCTCCCAGAACTCAGGAGTAAACTCCTCCAAGCTGCTCTCTGACTTCATGTCAGAGAGACTCACGGCTCGTCTTAAGGTTCTGTCAGAGCCCGGCTGACTCGGTGAAGACCAGCTGGCAGAACGAGGCCGGCTGCAGGACTCTGTGGTGGAGGTCTGGGGGTCAGATTTGGGTGGCTGAGCACTGGAGGCTGAGACGTGCAGTGACATCATCAGTGGTCCGTCTCTGCTGTGGGGAGCGCCCTCTGCTGGCTGCTCTGAAGCTGTCTCCTGTGCTGGATCAGCTGCTTCCTCTCTGTCTCTGTCCACTTTCTTCTTCTCCTCTGCTGAGGTCTGAACATCAGCATCATCTTCATCATCATCATCATGCATTATATTCATACCAAGAAATTGGGGAACACATTCCTCTTGAATCCAATGTGGCGGGCTACTTAGGTCCAAGAGTGTCTCTTCATACAGTGAATCAGACTCTGAGCTTCTCTTCATCTTCTCATCAGGAGCTCCTGCAGCTTCTTCCTCTTTCACAGACTCTGTTTGACTGTCAGGAGGAGGAGTGCTGCAGGAGATGGAGCTCATGAGCTCAGACATGGTGCAAATGTCATGATCTGTGTCAACATACCCAGCCTGTGAACGTTTTCTATGTGTTTTGGCATGTTTCCATCCTGGTTCTTTTTCCTTTCTAAGTAGTTCCTGGTACTTGGCCATGTAGGGGTTGAAGATGGATAGATGTGGATTTAGTTCTCCCCTTAAACTCGCTACCCTTCGTCGTAGACTTGTAAGCTGGTCATTTATTACCATTATGTTCACATTTACTTCAGACAGTAATTCAGACTCTGAGCGTCTCTTCATCTTCTCATCAGGAGCTCCTGCAGCTTCTTCCTCTTTCACAGACTCTGTGTGTCTGTCAGCAGAAGATCTGCAGGAGGTCTGTGTGCTTTCAGAGGAGGAGATGGAGCTCCAGGGCTCAGACATGGGGCTGGACTGTACTTTCAGACCACCAAGAGGTGAGACAACAGATGAATTATCTTCTTTGACAAACTGATCTTGATTCCATATCGGTCCTTTCATTCTAATCCCAGCCCATAGGTTTAGTTGTTTAAGCTCCATTCTAGCTCTATCTATCTCTCGATGTAGTCCTCTGAGCTGGGATTCTGCTTCCATTAAGTTGCTTCTTACTTCAGAAAGTATTAATTCGTCCATTCTGGACTTCATATATCTGAACTGGGTTTGGGATTCCTGGATCACAGGTCGCCGGCTGCTCTCAGGTCTGTGGGTCTGCAGGTCAGTCACTCTGTCTAAATACAGAGTTTTTGGTCCCTGTGAGTCTTTTGTGTCCTTTTGTCTTTGTCTTCTTTGATCAGCTGCTTCCTCTCTGTCTCTGTCCACTTCCTTCTTTTCCTCTGCTGAGGTCTGAACATCTTCACCACACAGAGAATCAGACTCTGAGCGTCTCTTCATCTTCTCATCAGGAGCTCCTGCAGCTTCTTCCTCTTTCACAGACTCTGTGTGTCTGTCAGCAGAAGATCTGCAGGAGGTCTCTGTGCTCTCAGAGGAGCCGGAGCTCCTGAGCTCAGACATGGGGCTGGACTGTACTTTCAGACCACCAAGAGGTGAGACAACAGATGTATTATCTTCTTTGACAAACTGATCTTGATTCCACCCTGGTTCTTCCATTCTAGTTGCTATCTCTGCAGTCCGTAGTTTTAGGTGTTTAAGTTCCTTTCTTGCTATTTCCATTTCTTCATGTAGTCTGCTAAGCCGGGCTTCTTCTTCTTCTTCTTCTTCTTCTTCTTCTTCTTCTTCTTCCACAAAGATCCATCTTACTTCAGGCAGTTTTAAGTCTTCTTTTCTGAACCTAGATTGTCTGAATTGGGTTTGGGTTTCCTCTCTGTCCACTTCCTTCTTTTCCTCTCCCCAGATGTGAACAACTTCATCAACAGAGCCTTTCAGTAACATCCTGTCAGGAACTCCACTCTTTGTAGGTTTAACATCACTGTAGGGGAGATGCGAGGGATGAAGCATAGTGGGAGCGATGTGGAAAAGAGGAGGAAGGTATAAGGACCCTGATGTTTGTGTATAATATGGTGGATATAAAGGTGGCTGAACTGGATCTAATGCTGTGAAGAGACCAGAGTCCTGATGTTTTTCTTTCTCTGTTCGTTTCATCTTCTCTTCAGTGAGTCCTCCTGTTTGCTTCAGTTACTCCACCTGCAAAATAAAAACACATGAGAATGAGTTTGACTGCTGCCCGCTGAAGGATTCCTTCTGACACTCAAATCTGAGGTTAAATGTTCGAAAAGGTTTAATATTTGACTGTAATTAATAAAGATGTTGAATCTTTGGCATGCTGAAATGCAGCTCCTCTCATCCCTTCCCAGCAGGTTTCACCTCCATCCAAACCCTGACGATGGCTCTAACTAGTCCTGCACAGGGCCCGGACCACAGCGGACCATTCACCAACAACAGGGATCTCAGTCATGTGACTTCCAGTAAGATCCACCCACAGAGGTCCTGAACACATAACAAATGCGAGGGGCTGTTCTTAAACTTTCAAGGGGGCGCTGTAGAGCCATGTTGCACCGCTCATTTCCAACGACCACAAAATAGCAAATGTTTCCTGCCCTGATGAGCAAAGTTCACCTGCATGGGTGAAAATGGGCTTCTCCTCTCGAGCCAATTACAACAACAGGGCCCTAATTTAAAGAGGTGCACCCCCTACCAGAGGTGGGTAGTATTGCGCTACATTTACTCTGTTACATTTACTTGAGTAACTTTTTGGAAAAAAATGACTCATATGAGTAATTTAATGTCTGATACTTATTACTTTTACTCAAGTACATTCGTGAGCAAATAACGCTACTCCTACTCCGCTACATTGGCCAAACATGGAATCGCTACTCGTTACTAGGGCTGTGTATTGGCAACAATCTGGCGATACGATACATATCACGATACACTTGTCAGAAGAACAAAATGTTTAATTATAATTATTTTAATTATTTTAATTATAAGAACATTGCACAATGTAACTGTGTCTCACATCCAAGTTGTTTTTATGCTGAAAGAGACCGTGGGCACCACAAAATTAAGATGCTGAAATTATTGTTTGCTCATAAATAATGAATAAAAAATCGTTTTGGCCACAACTTAAATCGATACCAGTATCTCCAAATAAAATATCGTGATATCACCCATATAAATATATAATATATAATAATCTCTTAATGTTTTCAAACTGTAAAATCTCAGTGATATTTTTCTTTAAGTTCTTTAAGTTTTGATACAAAATGAATTTGCACATTTTATTTATTTTATTTTGTCTGATTACCATAAATCAATACAAGGAATAAATAGGATGTTACTCCAACATTACTCAGTACTTGAGTAGTTTTTTACTCTTACTTGAGTACATATTTGGAGATCTACTTTTTACTTTTACTTGAGTAAAATTATTTTGAAGTAACTATACTCTTACTTGAGTACATGTGCCCCCCCCCCCCCCCCCACTCACACACGGAAGCGCTGAGCTGCACAGTCGGTTTTTTTAACCATCACTATTATAACGAGCAGAGCGGCAGAAATCAACTTCCGGTTCCTTCGGTTCTGTTTATTTGTTATTACAACAATAAAATGTATCTCACTGTAAAACGAGATCATTAAAATTTATTCTGCTGTGGCACACACACACACACGAATGATCACCCACCGTCAACACGCTAAAACCTCCTCTTCCTCTTCCTCCTCTTCCTCCTCCTGTCTCGTCTCCCAGCAGCTCCTGAAAGTTCAGACTTTATCAACAAGTTCTAAATGTTCTGAGAACTCGGATCCGCGTCCTCTGTCCTCTGAGGATCCAGGACTCTGGGAGCGGTTCTCCGGCTCTCTGATGACTGAAGGGGGATTTCCTGTCACACATGACTGTAGTTTTTTAATCGAACTTTATGTAGTTCTATGTTTGACTCGATAAATACACTATTGATCTGTAACAAGGCGTCAAACTGGGAAAAGATTCATTTTCCATTCTTTATTCTTATGTCTTTCATTTTTAAGACATTTAATAACATGAAGAGTGAAAGTGAAAGCAGCAACTCGGCCCGGTGCATTCTGGGTGTTGGAGTTTTTCTTTGTTCTTGCCCTTAGTCGGGACATTTTAACCCTTTCTTCTCCGTGCTGTGCAGCAGTCTGTGCTGTGAGCAGAAATAAAAGCCACAGACCTTCAATCATTCAGAATATTTTAATCTGCATCACTCTGAACAACAAAATCCCTGTAAACATTACAAAATCAGCACCTGTGTCTTCAGAGGAAAAGGGGGTCCTGCTCTGACAGGAAGGAGGAGAAGAAGAAGAAGAAGCAGGCAGACGCCAGAGACCAGCTGCAGAGTTCAGGGAGGACCGGGGACGCTCCTCAGCTCCTCGTCATCATCATTCTGTGTGTCACCCAGCCCTCCTGTCACAGAGCTCCATCAGCAGCATCAACGTGTTCATGAGAACAGCTGCTCAGAGCTCAAAGCCACTCTCCAGTCACACACGGTGGAACCAAAGAAAGCCCGTCTGGATCAGCAGGTTAGAAACATCAAAAAGGCTCCTACATGCTCCTGTTGAAGACGGAACCAGAGACCACGTGGGAGCCCTGCGAGTGAAGCACCAGGTTTCTGAAGTCTTTCATCCGCCCACAACAGCGTGAGACGCATCACAGGCGCAGCAGGAGAAGGTGGAGGTTGGTATTGCTTACAGTCGGTCAGACTTTGGGCTTTGCGAGCACCAGAGAAGCGTTGATTGTTGGTACGTTCTTAAAAGGCTTATCTAACATGAGGAATGCTCTGATTGGACATCACGAGGAAGAGGAGGCAGTGCACAGGACAGGGTCCACAGTGAGGGTTCAATGACAGACGGGTCCGCTGAGTGAAGGCACAGCAGAGAGCGGGACTCAACACGCCCCCCATCGAACCCTCAGCGTCTCCGCCCACACCGTCCAGCAGACGCTGGGACACAGACGGCAGAGGGACAGGAGGACACGACGTTGGTCTGTGGGGGTTTGTTCAGGACTGGAAACGGCAAACATGCTGGTTGTTCAGTTTTTAGCACCTGAAGCAGCGTCGGCTCAGATCCAAGCACAGGACGTGTTCCGGTGGGTCCAGCAGCGGGTTTGAAGCTGGAACATTTGTTTTAATTGATGATGTAGGATCAACCATGATTCATAATCCTCAAATTAGAGACGCAGGAAGCTGCTTCTTCATCTTTTTTTTTGTTTTCTTTGGTGACACCGAGGCGACAAACTACCTCTCCTGTGTGACATCAGTCTTTAGCTCCGCCCACTGCTGCACCGTGTGACATCACTGTGCTGGATCTGACACGCCGCTGCTTTGTGAACGACCTCCTGCTTTACAGACAGTGAGTGATGTGGCACTCTGAGGAGTGTGTGGTCGGTACAGTTCACACTATAAAACACACACAGGAGTCCAGTCAGGTGCGTGAGCGCGGCTGGTGGAGGATTCTTTTGGTCCCTGAAGTGAAAACAGCAGGTTTGTTTGTCTCCTCTCACATCTGCACCGACAAAGGGAAGAATCACGAATCCAAAACTTCCGCTTCCGCAGAAGAAAAAGCTCAAGAAGAACAATAAAAAACAGATATGAAAGGTTCGAAAAAAAAAATCAGCTTCAAATATTCCCAGTTTTTCCTGAAGCTTTCCATGTTTTGTTTAGATTTCCTGAAGTGAAGGTGTGTTTGTGTGTAAGGCCTTTGTGTCAATCTGCAGGAGGTAGAAGTCGGAATCAGGCGATCTCCATCTCCCGCTCAATCCCGACGTACTTCAGAGCATCAGCCTGGCTGTACCTGAGGAGCAGACGGGAAGACGTCAGGACACACGTTCAACAGCCCGCACAGCCGGCCTGACGGCTGCCGAGTCCACTGACCTGTAGTCAAAGAAGAGCTCCTCTCCGGTCTGGATGGCTCTCTTGGCAAAGATCCCGATCCTGTGATCCCCGTTCACCATCATCACTACATGAACACAGCGACATGTTAACAGAGGCGGCGCCTCCCTCAGCAGGGAGCCTCGTGTGTGTCTCTTACCTTTTGCATAGCAGTTTGGGTTCACAGAATGGTTGGCGAAGCGGATCTTGTTGCCTTTCCTCGTGGCATCGACGACAAAGTCTGAAGAGAAAACACATGTATTAACCAAGCGGCAGCCTTCGGGGCTCAAAGTTGAAGCCCATGCGGAAGTGTCAAAACTTGTAATTCACGCCGCAACCACTGGGGGTTGGCTCCAAAAGCGAGTAATTTCCCATAGACTCCCATGTTAAAATGGCCGACTTCACAGCAGAAAAGAACATGTTTACGGCCTGGTACAAAAAAACCACTCTGGTCTCAGATGATAGGTTCTCTTCTAGTGTCAGTTGTACGGGGGGTGAATTTTTTTACAACTCACTCGTTTCAATTGTATTCGGACTTAAAATTACGAATAATCATGGGCGTTGCCGCTTGAGTGACAGACAGTTGACGTATCACAGCGTGAGTTTCCTGCTTCCACGATCGCCCGCCCCCCTAAACCCCGCTTGTGCTCCCCCTTTTTGTCCATATTTGGAGTTTTGGCGGACGTGACGCTGCCAACATGGCGGCGGTCATCAACGTCCTGGAGCCTCCCACCGAGCCTCAGAACGGCTCTTCAGAAACAAACGGGTGACGTCACGGAAGCTCTGTCCATAGTTTTTACTGTCAATGATATTAACACTGAAATAATCAGACTAATGAAGATCCTGTTCCTGGGTGTGTTCGTACCGTTGTTGAGGTTGAAGAGGAAGCTGCACATGTACTTGTCATAGACCTTTCCTCTGCGGTCTGCCTCATCCTGAGAGATAATCTGCAGACATGGAGGTCAGACATTTAAAACTTTCAGAGAGGGACCAACACACACAGGCAGAGGGTGGTGAAAAAGCCCGGAGCTCAGAGGGTTAACCTGCTGGTGCTGCTCGGTCTTACCTCTCCACAGTACTCCGAGATGAACTCGTTTTTCTGAACCGGCTCTTTGATGAAGATACCCCAGCCCGCCACATCTGAAGGAGCCAGCAGCAGGTGCTGGACAGGAACACAGGCTCCGTCATCAAGTGCTCTTTCAGTCACACAAAGCCCGGGTAAAGGTTCTGGAAGAACCGGGTCGCTTACCTTCTTGGCTCCTCTCTGGATGGAGCAGTTCTTGCAGGACACGTTCTTGCTGTCCCAGTGGTCCGCGGCGCCGCAGGTCAGGCACAGGTCGGGGTCACACTCCCGCACCGCCAGGTAGCAGGGACACTGCTTGGTGTTACACTGGGCTTTGCAGCGACAGCCTGGGAACCGGTTCTGACCTGAAGCCACACAAGAAGTGGAAAATCAGAACTTCTAACTGGAGCTGGACTCACCCTCTGTACCCTCTGAAGGCGGGTTCTTACACTCAGAGCTGCACTGGCAGAACTTCTCACAGAAGTTCTGAGCGGTGACGCAGGGACACGAGGAGTCACACGGCTGCCGCGGGTGGTCACATGGCTGATAGTTATACACATGATTGGACGAACCATCTGCAAAAGGATGTGGAGACGCCGAGGATGAAGAACAATGAGTGTTGTTCTTACGTCCACACACCTTCACCATGGGTCCTACAGTGACCTCTGACCTTTCTTTAGCTGGATCTTCCTGCAGTGTGTGGCCCAGAGTCTGTGTTTCCTCTTCTTCTTCCTCGGCGGTGTGTCCTCATCCTCAGCAGGAGCCCGAGCGATGATGCTGGACTCCTTGACCCTAAACTCGTAAACCTGCAGAAATGACAGCACGTTGGACGGACCGTCATCAGGAAGCTGTGAGCATCAGCTCACGGCTCTCCAGCACGCCGCGGCGGCTCACCTGTCTGCAGGTCTTGGTGCCGATGAGCCGTGCGATGGCACAGTAGTTGTCGTAGTACGTGCCGATGAGAACCCTGAACAGAGAGGCTTCGGCTCCGGACCACTCCAGCGCTTCTGCCTCTGCGCTCAGCTTCATCTTCACTGGTGTCTGGCACCGTGAGTTTCCCTCTGTGCAGACACACGCAGCAGCTGAAGCCTCGCCTTCAGTTTCTCCTCCTCAGCTACACACAGGTGAAGTTCAGTGACGTACCTGAGCTGCTGGTGGTCTCGTCCTTCTTGTCCTCGTCGTCTTTGTCGTCCCGCTCATCTCGCTCGTCTTCTTTGCTGCCTTCCCGGTCGCTGTCTGTGTCTTTGGTTTCCGAGGAAACGGTGGGGGTGCTGGGTCGACTGTTGCCGTTACTGTTGGGCTGGCGTCCTCGGCGGCGGCCGACTGTGCGCTTGGAGGGCGTCTTGGCCCGTTCTGTGACCATGCCCGCAGGGTACTCCCTCACAACCCCATCCTGAGTGAAAACAGTCCAAACAATAATGCACCAAACCTTCAGAGAAGCCTCTTTCAAAACGTAAAAATCAAAAACATATAAAAGATGGAGACGTGCAGTGGACTCACCTGTGCCAGGTACCGGAAGCAGTCGATGCCACAGGGTTTACTGTCCACCAGGTTCTCCAGGTTTTTGCGCTTGTACGTGTTTGGAGTGGCGTGGAATGCTGCAGGAGGGTAAGTGAGACAGCAGACAATTCAACAGCTGATAGAACAGAACCGGAGCTTTTTGAAGAGCGGTGCTTTCGTGTGGCGTGCGTACACTCACGGTGGAGGAAGCAGTCGTATTTGAAGCAGCGTCTGCAGAACAGGGTGTGGAAGGAGTGCAGGCTCTGTTCACGCTGCACAGAGCGAGCGTTTGGACCGTCGATGTTCGGCGTGCACTCGGGCGGCAGCGCGCCGGGCAGCTGCTGCTCCGTCAGCTCCTTATACCTGAAACACACACAAGATCCGTTTGTTATGAGTCGACACACACGCACATCTGACGGGCAACGGTCATAATCTCAGTTGTAATCTCGATTAATCTCGATTTGCACAATTTGCACAAAACCACATTTTTAATCAAAGCTTCCATCAGTCCTGGCGACGCCCTTCAGCTTCATTCTGTCAGCCGTGCTGTGATGTGTGCATCAGTGTAATGGGTGTTCCAGGAACTCGCACTTTGACAAATGTTCCGTGTTGTTTGCAAACTGAGATTAAATGTGTTACATTTTTTTTCGTATTTAACATGTCCAGGTCCGACCCCTACATACAACACATGAATAGATTTGTTGTGATGACAACACTAACACACAGACACACAAACAAATCCACTAACTTCTCTTTGAGCTCCTCGGGGGAGCCCTTGTCGGGGAACATGGAGGAGATGGCTTCAAAAATCTTGTCCGAGGGAAACTTCTTGCTGGTGTCATTGGTTCGACCTGGCGATGACACACACAGACACACACACAGTCACACACAGTCACACACTTCCATCAGGCTGCTGTTATCTGTAACAGCCTGGGTTGAGTAGACAGGGTTCTTTGTTTTACTTGAAATAAATCTTAAACGTGGAAAGGCTCACGCCTCTTCCTCTGGTGTGATTGTATTTAAACCCTCCATCACTCCCGTCACTTTCAGCTCTTGTTTTGGGTTAAATCACTCACAGTAGTACCAAACAGTCTCTTACTTTCATTGTTAGTGAGCCCGTCCTTGCAGGGATCCTCTGGATGGTCCTTGCCGTCGCACATCTCCATCTTGTCCACCTTGAAGTCCTGCTCCTCCTCTTCATCGTCATCCTCGTTGTCGCTGTACTGCGACAGAGCGTTGACGAGCTCCACAAAGATCTCGTCGTTGATGAAGCCGCATTCTAATGGAAACACATAAACAGCACATTGAGTTGCTGCTTCGACTGTGATGCGAAGATCTCGCCGTGACACCTGGAGCGTCAGCTGACCCTCACCTCGATCACCGTGGACTTTGCCATCATAGTTCTTGATGAGTTCTTCTATGAAAGTACCGTCCTGGTCCAGGATCTCATCCCCCATGTAGGGAATGTTATGAAGCACCGTCTCATCCTCCACCTGAGCCGGGAAAAAAAGTTACCACCACACAGGCCAACACCTACCCCCACCACAGGTGCATACACACCATGAAGTTCTGCTGCAGCGGGGACCAGGAGTACATGACAGGAACTGAAGCCACAGCGTTCAGAGTCTTCAGGGGGATGACCTGCCGGGGGAACTCGGAGAAGCCGCTGTCCACTGTGCACTGAACAGGACAGCAGAGACAAGATCAGGACATGTCTGCGCGTCAGTGTGTGAAGCGTGACGCCGGAGCCTCACCTCCCGGGTTCCTCTCAAGGAGCTGACGGAGGTCATGATGTGAACAGGCTGGATGCGCCTGGTTTTCCACTCCTGGTTCAGAATATCAGTCCGCTCCATGATTTTCTGACGGTTGGTATTGAACATGCTCTGGAAGAGTTAAGGGAAACTGGTTAAGTGGCCTCACCACCTGAGCAACGTCGCACCACGTCACAGAAGTTTATAAGAACTGGATTCACATGAATCATAATGTTACCGAGAGGCAGAGGTGGGCAGTGAAGATGTGTGTTTAAAACAAAACACTGCTGAGAGAAAATCCGGATGAAAAGAAGTGGGTGCTGCCTGTATATAAACCACAGTGTGACGGTCTGTGTGTGTGTGTGTGTGCGCTTGCATGAACAAACCTTGACCTCATCAGCCCGTCTGAAGCGTTTGAGCTGCCGGAGCCTCATGTACTCTGACTTCACCCTCCGCTTCCAGCAGGCCGGACCCTTCTCCGAGCGCTTCCCTGTTAGCACCATGCTGAGCCTGCAGGTAAACAGGAGGGCGATGAAGATTTCTGCACAGAACTGAACGTCTTCACACGCCACAGTTTCCCTCATTGCTCTCGACTGGTGGGCTATAGACAATGTGTCGGTGTTTCACCGTTTATAAAGATAAATTTAGTTTCTATAGTCCCGTCACAAGCTAACGTCAACAAATAATCAAGGAGAAAACTCAACAAGAAAAAGTTTGGTTAGCCAAGAAAATGCCTCCAGCACACTTTTAACACCAACAGTCAAAAGATCAATACTTGCTTTTCATTTTTGACGGTTTACACTGCAGATTACAGACTGCGATACTAAGAATCACTTCTCATCAGTTCTCACTTCTGTGTTTGTGTGTCAGTACTGATGATGGTTCAAATTATGCAGGTGACATAACTTCCTGACGCCCTCTGCCAAATGTGCCGCTCACTGAGAAAGTCGTGCAGGAAATCCACGCTTTCACGACTCTGCATGAGTTACAGCAGCCGTCTATTCATGAGTAGCTAACGGCTCCATCTGCCACCACGCTGCCTACCAGTGACTCAGACCTCACACTTCAGATCAGACCTGTCAGACGGCTGTCATGGAGATGCACCAGCATGACACGTTTCACCATTGTTGCACCACAAACTGCTGTGAGAACACTGTTCCTGTTTGGATTCATCTTTAAAACATGCTGAAATGTTTTCATGGATATTTGGAACACCTTCTGCATCCTCCTAACCAAAATAACAGTCAATTATCTGATCTTTGTCTGATCTTGAGTCAAAAAATAATAACTCTGTAAATTATAAACACCAGCAGCAGGTTGGCAAACTTTCATTTGGACCAATCCTGGATGATTTGTGATGCATTCAAAAGCCAACATGTGTGTGTGTGTGTGTTCAGAGCAGCCTGACATTCACTGGGTGGTTTGGGTTTTACTCAAGAAACTACATGTTCACAGCCCTGCCGACCTGGTCATGACGGGGATGACCTACGTCACTGACATTAATATTAAGCGTCAGTCCTTTCTGTGTTCCGTAGCCGTCCTGGTTTACATGAACGTCCTACACGCGGCGGATTGAGTCAGAAAACGTGTAGCTTGTGGTTTTATTCGACAGTTCTTCTCTCTGGACCAGCTAGCTACAAACAACAGGCGAGCCTCAGGCTAGCGATAGCTCGCCGATGTCGTGCCAAGTTTGTATTCCCTCAAAATGAGCACACACACACACACCCCGGCTCACCTTGGTCCAAAACACTGGAGTGTGTGCTTCATGCTGCCAACTGTGTTTTCGACCCATAAAGTGCGATGAATAAAAGTTACGTCAATTCACACAGTGACAAAAAAAATGGCACGGCACCCCGGCGAGCTAGCTAACAGTTGGTTCGTTAACAAAGATTGGGACATCCACAAAGCAGCAGCGGCAGCAGACCCGGGCCATTTGAATCCGAACAAAGAGGCTGTAAATACAGACAGCGGCGCTGACAGCGTCCCTCACCTGTGAAGGAGGACCCGTCCTCATTCACCGGGGCGATTCAGGATCGATAAGACAAACACTGCCGAACTCGTCCTTTGTGTTGAGGATTAGCTGTTCAGGCTAGCTGTGAGGTTAGCTCGACGGCTAGCTAGCAGTTAGCTCAGGAGGAGGGAGCGATTCACTTTGCTCGACACCCGGCTTCACGGACCAGAAGCCGGCAAACAAACGAACTATCGTTTCCCTCCCACACACACACACACACACACACCAGCCGCGGCTCCAGCACAACCGCACCGAGTCTGGCACCGATTACCTCCAGGGTCCCCGTTCACAGTTTGATCAATTTCAATATTTCCGCCTCGGCACAGACACGGTTCAAACTGCTCACCGTCTCACACACACCGCCCACTACGGCTGCAGCGGATTCAAGAGGCGCCAAACGTTTGGACCAATCAGAGAGGCGGATGTTAGTTTTCCTTTCACTGTGGGTTCACGCGATAGGCTGGATGGTGTAACCGTGTTAGCCAATCAGAGTCGGAGCTTCGCCGGGGGCCCTGCGACGGGGACATGTGGATTAGTTCTCTTTGTTCTCTCATCTGTCAGAGAAGTAAAAACTAAAAGCAGCCGTGACGTTCGAACAGTGACACAAATCCGCTCCATCATGGCGTCAGCCGCCATGTTGTGCTGTAAATGTAAAAATGTATTTCTGTCAGTATCAAGCCGCTGATAGGTGCCGGCACCGTGCGCCGATGAACCCGGTCACCGAGCGACAGCTGATGGGTTCGGGCTTAACAGCTCGGGTGTTCTCGGGTGTTCTCGGTTAGTGAGTTAGTAAATAATAATAATAATAATAATAATAAAGAGCGTCAGAGAAACCGTTTGGTTAAATGATTGAAATTCAGCGGTCACAGGCAGACATATAAAAGGTCGGCAAGTTTATTAAGCCCCGCCCCCATCCGGCAGCCATTGGACGGCAGCTCAGTGACGTCTACACGCTGCATTTACGTCCAACATGGACATGAGGTGTGAGGGGAATTTATCACCAGAAGCAGCAGTGGTGTCCAGCAGTGGGCGGAGGACGGAGCAGCAGGGACCCCGGGTGGTGTAAATAACGTAGGCGATGAGACGCTGATGGATGTTGGGTGAAACCGAACTGTAGCTGAACGTCAGTCAGCATCAGCAGCCGGCGCAGCTCACTGGTGGTTCATCAGGTGTAGCAAAAAGCAAAAAAAAGTTTGCAACTGTGACAAGACATAATACAGAACCACACCAGAGAGAGGCAACAGGCAGGTGTACTGACCGACCCAGTTTATTGATACATGGCTGTCAAAGGTTTCAAGAAGTCAGAGACAGTAGAAGAAAGTTAAATGCTGATTATTAGAGAACACACTGATTAAAGACATCACTGATTGATCCTGTCCTGCTCTGACATCATCACATCTCACACAGTTATTTCCTCGGCTGTTCACCGTATCCCGTCCACCGTGCTCATCAGCTCCTCCACCTGCTGTGAATCTGGGTTTGTGTTCTCGAACAGAACACACCTGTTGCTGCACTTCTCAATGATTTTCTTCTGATCAGCTTGGCACTCCGACAGAAACTCCTGAAAGCTCATCTGCGACTGTTCCAGGTCATTCCCACGGGTGAACAGCAGCACAGTGCGTCTCATCACCTCTTTACCAAAAGCCCTCTCTAGCTTCTTCAGTATGTCTCTCTCTCCGTCTGTGAACCTGCTGACGTGCAGCACCAGGATGTAGACGCAGGGGTCAGACTCACACAGCTGTCTGCACTTTGACACGTGTTTGTTTCTATCTGATGTCTTCATGTCATCATCAAAGATATCTGGAGTATCGATGACACGCACAGGCCTGCCGCCGATCTCTGCCGTCTGCGCCTGACACTCTGTAGTGACTGAAGATGAGCTGGGTCTGGATGTGAAGTGTCTGGATCTGAGGATCGTGTTTCCACTCGCACTCTTTCCAGTCCCCGCCATTCCCAGAAGGACCAGGTTCAGTGTGGGTCCGGCATGCTTTCCTGCATGTAGAACAGAGAGAAGCTTGAAATGATGGGACTTCATATCAACAGCTTTTTTAATGACTGCATCAAAGCACAGACACACACACAGCCGTCACACCGCCTGCCGTGTTAAAACATCAGGATCACACAAGTCTTTGAAGCACAGGTCTCACTTTTTAAACTCTTCGTGTGGTCAGAGACGGAATCTTTGCTAAACCTGCCACCTGAATGAAAAGGCCAAATGAAAGGTTTGTAAGTCTCTAATCATTTTGGTGTCTGGATAAAAAGAACACACACACACACACACACACACACACACAGTGAGAACGTACCTGCAGCCTTTCCCTCTGGTGCTCTCTGTGACTCAGATCTATAATGCAGGAGTAGAAACACAGTAAATATCCACCAAGCTGACTTTTGTCGCCACATTTCTCACTAAATTCACTGGTTTCCTCTGATCTCTCCTTCCACCCTTACCTTGCTGTGTTTGGCCCCTGGTGCTTGTCAGACAGGTTCTGTAGTTCTGTGGGAAGCTGCACCAAGGTGCAGCACCTGAAGGGGTAGGATTGTGTTGTTTGGTTCGAAGGCAGCGCGACAATGATCTCCTCCGTAGGTTTCCCAGTCTTCCTGCTCAGAGCTTCGATCTGCCTCCACACAGCGTCTGATGAAAAGCCTTCTTCCACCACCAGCAAACACACGTCAGGCTGCGGTGTCCTACAGAACAGCTGTTGTATGTCATCCTGTGCTTTTTGCATGTCTGGTGTGTATATGAACTGATATGTATCATTTTCATAAATAGTAGATTTTTTCAGATGGTTCTCCCTGTGTAGGTTAGATAGATCTTTCCCTGTGATGAAGGTTATTAGGGCTTCCTTTAAAGACGTCCCTTCTCCCAGGAGGATGACTGAAATCTTCTCTTCTGTGAACACAGACACTCAATCTTAAAATAAAGTATGTATCATTAAAAATCTCAAATGATCACATGCTATTTTTTCTTTCTCTAAGAACAGAAGGTTATCAGCTGGACTCACTGTGAGACATGGTCCTCAGATCCAGAGCAGACAGGCTGTGTGTGTCTGCAGGCTGTCCGCCTGGTTTATACAGCGCTCTATGCAAATGTGAGAGGCGTGTCCGCTATGTGGCAACACATCAACAACTTCACCGTCACCTTTGTCAGCAGTGATCGCAGACCAAGCTTAGAGGAAGCCGGGCAGTCAGAGGAAGCCAGGCCAGAGGGGCTGAGGACGCCAGAGCACCGCCGAGTGTTTGTTCCTGTCGTACTGTGTCCATAACACATGATGAGGATTATTGTTAGTATCATTACATGTTAAATGACCTGCATTATTTTGTATTAGCCATGAACATGAATCTCATTCTGACTAAAGTCTGATCATTTTTTTATTGTTCATCACACGATGAAGACATCCCGGACTGACGGGTCAATGCTCCAATAATCATATGTAACAATCAATGAAAGGGGGTTGGGTTGTTATCCATTCGGAAATGATGGGTTAAAGTTGAATTATCAGATGCTACAGAGTGAAGGAGCTTTGATCCATAAGAACACATGAAAGCAGCAGAGATGCCACACAGATATGATGCTTTTGTTTGAGGCCTTGAACAAACAGATTAGGTGCGGCATGTTGTGATGACTGAAATGTTGTGAGGTGACAGACACGGTCTTTTCGGAAACGTCGTGATGAACCCAGCTCTGAGGTCTAAACTGGAATGTTGTAGGACGAGAGTGATCAAAAAGCAGACACGTTGAACCCAAAGCATGCCAGACCGGTCTGTGCCAACTGATCTCCAGATACAGATCTGTCCCAACAACAAGTCCGTCCTCACCAGAGGAACAGCAGCATGAGGTCAGTGTTTCAGGCCTTGAAAGCAGAACATGTAAATGTTCTAAAGCTTGTTCCATACTGCATGAGAGCAGAGAGCTCTGTCCATCTTCTCAGGTGGCAGAGAGCAAGAGCAAAGTGCATTATAGAGCACACAACTATATGGGGACACCTAAAGCCACCTGCGGTGGGACCATTAGAGGGCTGTGCATAAAAATTTCAGGTGACTTTAGGTGTCCAAAACATCCTCACATATTTGACCATATGTGTAAGGGTCGCCTCCCGGCGCCTTCGGTTGGGGAGAGGTCTCAATGTGGTTTCGGTCTATGGACTGAACAGCAGTGCAGAGTACCCGACCTTCTTACAGTCTCTGGGAGGGGTGCTGGATGGCGCCCTGACTGGGCATGTTGCTGGGAGACTTCAATGCCCATGTGGGCAACGACAGTAACACCTGGAGAGGCGTGATTGGGAGGAACTCCACCCTGGGTACCTTAAGTCTTTGGACATGGTGGGGCTGTCTTGGCTGACACACCTCTGCAACGTTACGTGGCAATCGGGGGCAGTGCTGCTGGACTGGCAGCCCGGGGTGGTGGTCTTTTTTTTCAAGAAGGGGGACCGGAGCGTGTGCTCCAACTAGACCCTCTGTTAAGGGCAGTCCAGTCCCTGTATGACCGGAGCAGGAGTTTGGTCCACATACCTTTTCCTGGTGCATGTTGGACTCCGGCAGGGCTGCCCTTTGTCACCGGTTCTGCTCATAATTTTTATGGACAGAATTTCTAGGTGCAGCAAGGGGCCAGAGGGGGTCTGGTTCAGGAACCACAGGATTTCATCTCTGCTTTGCAGATGATGTTGTCCAGTTGGCCATGGTTCTCAACTGGAAAAAAAGTGGCTTGTCCTCTCTGGGTGGGAGGAGAGCTCCTGCCCCAAGTGGAGGAGTTTGTGTATCTTGGGGTCTCGTGGTGAAGAAGGAGCTGAGCCGAAAGGCGAAGCTCTCGATTCACCGGTCGTGACCGAAAGAATGAAATCGTGAATACAAGTGGCCAAAATGAGCTTTCTTTGAAGGGTGGCTGGGTGCTCCCTTAGAGATAGGGTGAGAAGCTCGGTCACCCGAGAGGAGTAAGGAGTAAGGAGGGTTGCGATACAGCTAAAGCAACATTAAGAATATAGCTGCAAACAGCAACGAGGTGGCCAAGCAGGAAAGGAGGCTGAAGTAACAGAGTGTAGCTAAGTCCGAGAGATGGTCTTCAGCACTCACAGTAGTCTAAAGGCTGTTCCATACTGCAGGAGAACAGAGAACTTTCTTCTCACACTCGGCGCTCCAAGAACAAAATGACATCATTTTATTCTCTATGGCGGACAAAAGGGTAAACAGCAACAACTTGATTAAAGGCCTGATGGATGCTGAAATTTCCAGACATCCACAGTTCTCCTTGATTTACCACAGAAAGGATATTAAACCTGGTGTGTGCATCGTGCGCTGCAGTGGGAGGGATCTAAGAAGAGTTCTGCACATCCTCTGAAGTACGAAAGATCAGACAGAGCTCTCTGCTCTCATGCAGTATGGAACAAGTTTTAGAACATTTACATGTTCTGCTTTCAAGGCCTGAAACACTGACCTCATGCTGCTGTTCCTCTGGTGAGGACGGACTTGTTGTTGGGACAGATCTGTATCTGGAGATCAGTTGGCACAGACCGGTTTGGCATGCTTTGGGTTCAACGTGTCTGTTTTTTGATCACTCTCGTCCTACAACATTCCAGTTTAGACATGTTCTAGTAAACATGTATTTATGTGTCTTATCAGTCAGAACTGAGAGAATCAAGATTAAACTGAATTGATTCAAAATGCTCCTTGTAGCTGTAAAAGGTTGGGGAGTCATTGATGACAGCACAGGATGCTTTGGATCGAATGAGAGAACGTTCATTTCAGACATTTGAGACTTGGGAAAAAAATGACTTGTGGAAAAACTCTGCTAAATCTGCAGAGAAGCGGCGTGGTGTTTGTAGGAGTGCTGTTCTGACTGTAGCCTGTCAGTGGGTGTGTCAGCATGGGAGAGTATAAAGAGAGAGAGCCTTCACTCTTCTGTCACCTCTGTAGAGACGAGCGTACTGAGGAACAATGGCATCAGGTAAAACATGAACTGCTGTGATACATGTTAGGCCAGGAAGGGGTTCTTTAGGTGGGTCTCACTGATGGTGTTAATCCTGTTGCAGGTCCAGATCTGAGGATTGTGATGATTGGAAAAACTGGTGTGGGCAAGAGTGCCGTTGGAAACACCATCCTGGGGCAGATTGAATTCACTTCCAGACCCTCTACCAACTCACCAGAGGTGGCGACCTCGGAGGCATGACCATACAGCAGTACGTGCGTGAGGGCAGCCCAGATCTTCGACGAGTCATCCAAAGCTGCGGGAACAGGTTCCACGTCTTCGAAAACAGCAGGAAAGACAGAAACCAAGTGATGGAGCTGATCAGGAAGGTCGACGACATGGTGGCAGGAAATGGAGGAACCTACTACACCGACGCCATGTACCAAGAGGTGGCGGCAGGAAAGAAGGAGGAAGAAGAGTATAGGTTCTTAGCTGCTCTGCTGCAGCGCATCTTCCTGTTTCATTATATTCTTGGAAAAGATTAAAACAAATATCCAAAAGAGAACATTTGGATTCTTAAAGAGCGTTAAGACACACTGTAGAGGTGCAACTGTATCATGACATGACTCAGAGGTGTCTGCTGCCAAAATATCCTACAAGTAATGATTAATTAAGAATGATTGATTAATGCTAATTTAGTATTTTTGATTCTGAACAAAAAAGCCTAACACCAGGATGTGTTCTTTAAATGGACTTAGTTATATTTTACAGCTGCTTATTGTTGTTTATAAGCTGTTTATTAGCATTATTATCTCATGTGTTTAACTGGTCATCATTGAATTTTTGGAAAGATGTACATAAATGTTCTGTTATATATCTTCTTTTAATAACAGTGATTTTATTGTTCATGGGTCAAAGTATCAAACTCTGCTGTACCTCTGATTCCAAATCATAAAAACTACATAAGTTCCCAATAAAGATAAGAACCTCAGCTTCAGCCTCATTCACTAACATGAGCTTTGTGCACAAAATAAGTGCATATATGCAAAATCAGCGTGAGATCCATGAAACCTGTGTGACTCCTCTTTCAGACCACCTGTCCTCCCTGTCTAAAATGTGGACATTGTTGTCCTCAAAGGAGTGTCCTTTGTCTTTGAGGTGGAGGTGAACAGCTGAGTCTTGTCCTGAGGAGGTGGCTCTCCTGTGCTGAGCCATTCTTCTGTGGAGTGGTTGTTTAGTTTCTCCAATGTACAGATCAGAGCATTCCTCACTGCACTGGACTGCATACATCACACTGCTGTGTGTGTCCCTGGGAGTTCTGTCCTTCAGGTGGACCAGTTCCTGTCTACGTTGGGTATTGTTTTAGTGGCTTTGATGTGTGCCTAGGACAAGGTCCAGCCGATCATCTCATCTGTGCCTTTATAAAGTAGGACTGTGGTCATGGTTGAATATTTTAATGAGGGTGAAAGTTTGTCAATTTCATGGCTGTTTAATACACATGCCAAATAATTTACTAAGTAATGATTCTAAAGAATGTTCATTAAATCCATTTTGAATTAATGTGGTTTTCTATCATTCAGTGTGAACACACAGCTCTGGGCCTACACGCTGTCTAATATCCATGGTCACACAAATCTGGGACTCATCAACATTTTCTTACCCGAGTTAGTTCTTAAGTGTGTGAACAAATTCAGCCCACACACACACACACACACAGTGAGGAAGGCCGCCCTCTTCCCTTCGAGGGCATGCAGACCATGCAGACGCTCACCCTGCAGCCTGCCTGCAGAGCGGTGAACAGAGTGGGTGGAGCCGGTGTTAGAGAAATCTTTCCTTGTTTTTATTTATCACACATTTAGAAAATGAACCACACTATACAAATGTCCACCGTTCAGTAATGAAACAGGCCTCCTGCATGAATCCAACCGACCTCAAACCAAAACCGACACATCTCGAGCAGATAAGAAGCATCATGGCCGCCTTCCTCCTCCTCCTCCTCCGGATCAGTCGCAGACTTTAATTACAGGACCGGCATCGGTTCGATCGTTGTGCGGTGGACTGCGTCGGCTGCCCAGTGACTCGACTCGTTACTTTGACTTTGTAATCTTTTTGGTGGTCACTGTGGTGCAGGTAGGCAGTAGCATGCAGAAACCTTTGGATGCGGCTCTCCTCTGATTGGCTGTAGGCTAATTCATTATGTTTGCGCTACGTAAAGAAGGGAGCAGGGTTTGTTTATTCCTCTCAGTCTGTGATCGTTATTTACAATATGACAACAAGGAGGTGAGCGTTCGAGTCGTACAGAGGGGACGGGGGACGGGGGGCAGGCGAGCGTGTAGACGGGGTTTCCCAGTCTCGATGGGAGGGGCGTTCGTTCCTTCATCACTGAAGAGAGAGCAGAAAGTCCTCACCCTCCTCCCTCGTTATGTCGGTTGTCATATCGCGGTGGTCACATGGTTGGCGACTCAACACTCCACAACATGTCCGCCGCTCAGAGAGAGCCACACTTTATTACTCAGACATAAAATTAAAAAAGGGAAGAAGATAACAAATAAAAAATAAAACTGAGGAGAGCCGGCGGGGATGGGGGAGGAGGGGGGAGACGGGGGAGCCGTTCAGGCCAAGTAGCTGTACGTGTCCTTCTCACCGTCCACTCGCTCCAGGTACTCCTTCTCTATCAGGATGTCGATGCATTTCTGTCCGACGGAGGGAGACACATGTCAGAGACACATTTCAAACTTTTTTCCCTTGGACATCAAAAAACAAGATTCACACGTGAGCGTTACCTTGATGACGGGGACTCTGGGTTTGAAGCGGGACGACAGCTGGTTCAGGACCTCAGCCAGGAGCTGCTGGTGCTTCAGGACCTTCCTCATCTTCATGATCCTCACGATGGCAGCCTGCAGGAACAGGAAACACTGTTCAGAGCCGTCTGCTCCGTGGGAGTAATGAATAGAAAGAGAGAACATCTCACCTGGATGAGGAGTTTTCGATCCTCCTCGATGTTCTTGTGAGTGGTCTCCTGCTCCTGTTTCTGCTCCGTCTTCATCGGCACGTTGATGTTCACCCTCAGCTTCTTACTGTGGAGGAGACAACACACCAAGGTCAGTTCTCTTTAGCAGGAACGTTTCTGTACTGTGAGCTGAAGCTGCCGAGTCCTTTCTCACTTCTTGTATCCGAGGAAGAGCTTGATGACGGTGTCGGGTTTGAACTCCACCTCGTCCACGTTGGCGTTCTCGTCCTCCAAAACCTGAGAAGAGTTCAGACCAAATGCTTATCAGAGCACAGTGGCTTTAATCTTCACAGCACTGCTCATACAGACATAGAGCCCAGTAAATAATGAAGGTTTCTTTAGTTTGGGTCAAAATTAGCCAAAACAAAATGTCTGTGGAGCCCTCTAGTGGTCACAACCAGAAAAGCACATGATCCGGACAACCCGGCAGAGGAAAAAAAGATTTCTTTTGACTCACCAGCAGCTTTGATTTTAACAAGATCTGCAGAACCTGAACCAGAATGTCCTGAAAACAAAGCAAAGAGCCGATTAGTAAACACACACCTGCAGAAGAACAAACTGATGCATCAACATGACGACGAGACGTGTGACTCCGGAGCTTTCTAAGCTTACAGTCTTGATCTGTGTGCTGTCGGTGAGCTGCTGGATGGTGTAGCTGTCCTCTGTGTTGTACTGCAGCAGGATGGCCATCTGGAAGGTGGAGGCCTGCAGCGTGTACCTGTCAGAGACCACGGGTTCAGCAGGAAACACTCACTATGCATCATTTTTTTCTATTTACTTCCTTTGGTACACTCTCATCATTTCATCATCCTGGGAGGGACAACAGGTCTTTGCAGTAACACAGCGCCCCCTGGCTGTGAACACACAGACTGCATACCTGTTCTTGAAGCAGTTGGTGACCAGCTCTCCTTTGGACAGGTGATAGAGCCAAGTCAGCTTCCTGCCGCTGTGTCTGCTGGCGTAGAACGCCGTGAAGCGCTGATAGCTCCGCTCCAGCTGAACAGAGAGAGAGAGAGTGTTCAAACTGAGGGCCGAGGACCATCAAGGGACTTCTCAGTGAAGGTTTGGAAGTCCCTGCAAAGTACCCTTGTACACTTTCCCACTTCTTATGCAGCAAATTTTTTTTTTTTAAGTTTCAGGTGCTATTGTGTCAATAAGCTGCTCTGCACAGCAGGACCCGGGTTATTAACATGAGTGAAATTACCTCAGAAGGCAGAGCGAAGGTGCAGGACTGCTGAAAAGGCCAAGACCCAGAGCTCAAAACCTGGATGCTGAAGTCCACTGTCAACAGAAGAGGAGTGGGGGGTTTATGAACTTTCACACTAACAAGCTGCCCGATGGAACAAAAGGCTGAAAATAACAACAAACTGAATATTCTGGCTGGACCTCTCATGTAGCGGTCTCTTCTTTATGAAAAGAGACAACAGTAAACAAACAGACCGATCAGATATCTGATGTGAGAACAATCATTCACCAAGAACGGCTGGATTTACCCCTTCCTAAAGACCACATCCTGTGTGTGTCTGTGTGTGTGTGAGAGTGTGTGTGTGTCCACTCACAGTCCAGAGGCTCGGAGTTAGTCAGGTGTTTCTTGAACTGTTCATTCAGGTCTTTACTGACTCCGATGTCCTGGAACATCCGCTGCAGTTTGGACGTGTACTCAAAGCCGCACGCTTGCTGCAGGAAGAGACGACCAAACCTTCAGCCGGACTGGTTTGTGTGGGACGAGTGTGTGCGGACGCTGAGGGTGTGCGAGTGTGTGTGTGTTTGTGCCTGACCTTGAGTTTGGAGATCATGCTGGCCTCCGCGTCGTCACTGGCGCTGTTCTGGTGGACCAGGCGTTTGGCGAGCATCTTCGCATAGAACTTCTGGAAAACGTCTTTGTCCTCGATGTACTTGAATACAACCATCTAGGAGAAGACGCACACCTTAGTGGGGTTCCGACACTCACAGCACAAAGGTGTGCGTTATGTGCAAACACTGCACCCAACCATTGCTCCGATTTCACCGTTTGATGAATTTAAAAGCGTTTGAACATTTTGAGACGTCACAGTTTTTGTAATTTGCGTTATGTTGGTCTGTCTTACCACTTGGTTGAGTGTGTCCTCCAGCTCGGCCTCCTCTGGGTTTTTGGAGCTGAAGTAAAAACAAACAAACAGGAAGTCATAAGACGTTCCTTTGGTCTATGTAGGTAGAGTAACGCTGGGTTTCCACAGCTTAAAAAAAAACAAGGACTGGATCATCTACCTCTTCTTCAGCAGAGAGTCACAGTATCTGGCCAGCAGCTCGGGGGACTTGCTGGAGGACTGAGCCATCCTGGTGACAGCGTTGTTGTTGATGAAGCGCCCGCACGCCTGTGAAGAGACGGAGCGACCTCGTTAACAGTCTTCAGAGACGTCCACGTGTTCAGTGGAGCAAAGTTAAAATCCCTGACCTTATCGAGCGCCGCTACGAAGCCGGCGTCATTGTTGAAGGCGGACATGACCAAAGCATTGTACTTCTTATGAACGTCCAGGGTGGTCTGGACGTACACTTTGGGGTCCTGAGAGAAACACACACACACCGTTAATCTTCATCACATGACACCTGAACATCGCGGTGGTGTCGGAGGCAGTGTGTACATTGAGCGCGGCCTCTCCGCACTTCTCGATGGCAGCCAGGCCCTGGTTGTGGATGTGAGTCTCCAGAAGTTTCTTCAGTTCCCCCAGACCGTCTGTGATTCGAGAGACCAGGTTGTACATGCGGCCCAGGTCTGAGAAGAGACAGAGGCATGTGACTAAAAACAACACCAGGACTGTTCTGTCTGGACTGTGTGTTACAACCGGTGCAACCGTCTCATAACCGCCCTGTTTTCTACCCGTCTCATCGACCTTATGACTTCTCTGAATTCACATCCCACTGTCTTCTGTACTGCAGTATGACCCTGCGTCTCTTTGTCCTCACCTACGTTGTCCCTGTCTGTCTCTTGGTCTGTCCCTTCTGTTTGTATTTAGTCAACAGACAAAACAAATGAATGCATTGTTAGTATTTTAAGACAATCTTCTCCTTCTCAGATACATTTTTAATTTACATTAACCCTTTGAATTTGAAGTCAGGGAGTAGAACACAGAGTGTGAGTTAATGACGGGCTTCACTTTTGAATATATAGTAAATAGATGTGAGCGTCTCGGGTGTACCTTCATTTTTGTCTGCATCCAGGAGGTTCTGAAACTCCGTGTGGAAGATCTCCAGGTGCTTCTCGATGAGGACCTGCTCGCACTTCCTGGCTAGCTCATCCTGGGTGGATTCATGGAGGTAAACCTGCACACGGCGCTGCTCCTCCAGGAGGCGGGCCTCAGCCTGAAACACGCACACAAAAGATGATCAAAAACATGCATACAAGAGCGGACACAGAACTCCGTCCTGCATGTCAGCCATGATCCTGCTGCCCACCTTCTTCATGTACTCTGTGACAGGGTTCTGCTGCAGGAACTCGGTGCTCTCACGTGTGTAAAAGCGTTCTGTGTCAGTGAGGAACTGACATTCAAAGTACTCCTTGTACACAGACAGCGTGGGGCCCTTGGCGAAGGCGTCCTCCTCGTTCAAACCCAGCTCAACTGGAAGAGGAAGAGGAGGCGAATAAGACGAGGGAAAAAGGTGCTAAAAACTACTAATAACTATATTGTACGTTGTGTTCGTACCGTAAGACTGGACGACACCGCTGATCAGCCTGGTGTTGATGGTCTCGCCATTCCTCTCCCTCTCTATCAGCTTCAGGACAGCGTTCGTTACCTGAGAGAAATGGAAGTGAGTTTAGTAAACACACAGATTTAGTAAAAGGACGCTGTCACTTCCATAAAAAGAAACTTCAACACACCTGTTTGTTGAGGGGTCGGAATAAACACTCCCTCCAGGTCACAAGTGCCAGCTGGGAGGAAACGGCAGCGTTTAGGAGTGGAGAGGGAGAAGATTAACAAAGGTCAGTCAGAACTGAAATCTCTTCCCCGGCCTGAGGTTACGTTCACATAACAAACATATTTTGCATGAATTCGATTTCTCCATCCTCATGGTGTCTACTTCAGACTTTATGTCATCTACACCGCCAACAACAGAAAACATGTGACGTTGTGCGGCCACTGCAGGTTGAAGGCGACAGATTCCAGCATGTCCATCCTCTTTTGGATCACATCCAAAGACCCACAACATCAAAAGACCCGAATCTGACTCAAAAAGCAGAAATACCGATGGGACTGGACTCTGCACACAGACCTGAACCCTGCTTGATACTTTAAAAGCAGGACAGGATTCATGTTGTTGGCAAACAGGAGGACCGACCTGTAGCAGGTGCTTATTGTCTCCTGAAAGAGCTCTTACAGGGGGAGGAGCTTGCAGCCGTGAAACACTTGCAGCATAAATGACCTTAAAGCAGTTTAAAGCATCTCTAATCCAGACTCACAGAGTATATCTCATAGATGCCCTTCCGTCCCTCGTCACACTCTCGTCTGACCCAGTGGCGGTTGAGGTATGCACAGATCCCGTTGAGGACCTTACTAGAGAAACGATAGTCCTCCCACTGCTGCGTGTAAAACTTCAACACACACTCGTCCATCAGATCCTCGCCATCCTGGACAAGGAAGCAAACGAGTGTTAGTGACTGTGATGCAGCTAAACTCCTGAGACGTGTGTGTGTGTGTGTTTACCTTGAGCAGGCTGGTCAAATAATTCTTCAGGAACTCTTTGAGTCGCTTGTAGAGCTCCAGGCCTACAAACTGAGCCCCACCGGGTGTGCTGGACTTTTTGGAGGGCTTTGCTGGGGGAACAGAGCCCCTGCCCTGGCTGGACTGGTGGACGCTGGTACAATAGTTATATACATGTCTGGGGAGGGAGGGGTTAAGGAGAAAACACAGGGAGGCCACACATCCCACATCAGCTTCAGAGCTGATCAAGCTGCCTCGCTTCAACCTTCATCAGTATTAAGTGACCAACAATGTGTTAAAAAGGCTTTGAAAGGCAAACGTGTCCCAGATTGTTTACGTCTGAAACCAGTGCTGCTCTGTGTGTGGATGGGCTTACAGCTGTGAGCTTATAGGGCCGGCTGCGTGTCACGCTTCAGGGAAATGATGACAACCTTCAGACCCGGAAAGGTGTGCAGGAGGAAATAAAGGCGTCTAACAGCACAATTTACTCTCCACTCACATCATGCACTGTGTGTGTGCAGTGTTTTAAACAGCATCACAACTAAAACACATACAGTGCTCCCTCGCTATAACGCCGTTCACCTTCTGCTGCCTCACAGTTTCACTGATGTTCTGTGTTCTGATTGGTTGCAGACCATTGTCAATCCATCTCCTGGGTGCTTATATGGTGTTTGTTTATATGGTGTTTTGCTTCCTGTGTCCTGGGCCTGCTGGGGGACCTTTTGTTGTAACACATCACCTGAGCAAACAACTAAAAACCTGGTTTTCTAAAGAGGTAACAAGCTAGTGCCACTGCAACACACACACACAGGCAACTGGTAAATAAATGCCTCGGCCTACTGACCATAGATACTTCCCTTAAATTTGAGGTCACCTTCACCTCATACTTCCATAATCCAGGGATTTATCTAGAATTCTTTATAAAGCCTCCTGCAAAGTTAGAATCCAGTAATCTGTCAGCTCTACAGAAATGTGTGTAAGATGCACACAGCCCCCAAATCTCAGAGGATACGTGTAGAGTTCCATGTAGCGCGACTTGGCCATGCTTTGCCGCGTGTACACCTGCTGGATGCCAGCCCGCAGGTCGTCCCATATCTGGTCCAGGCCTATCTGTTTCAGTCCATGGGGGTTCTGGGTCCGGTTTGACGACATCGTACAGCCCCTTGTCCTCTCCTCTCCCTACCAGTGCCCTCCCGTTCCTGCTCCGGCGAGCGTGCTCTCCCCCCGGCTCCTCTCCTTGTTTGATTTCGGTCCTGACTTGCTCCGCCCTCAGAGTCTGCAGTCCATCTGGCAGCGGTCCCGGCACTTCGCGAAGCTGGTTATCGGCTGTGAGACGGGGTTGCAGTCTCACTACACACGGCTGGGTGGCGCTCTCTGCCACTCCTCCTACAGCAGCTACAGCCAAACTTCACCAGAGGGCCTGTGATGGACACAAAGTAAAACACACTTTGATCAATCATCTTGGATTTAGCTTCATGTTTGCCGCTGAACAAGTATCCACTAAAAACCTGTGTTTGCACAGTGCAGAGCCAATAATGAGCCAGGTAGGTTGTATGGATTTATGCGCAGACAGCTGGCTCTGAGCCGTGCACACGATGCTGACCAGATCCTGACGTCACTCAGCTAATGACAGATTAGTCCACTTCCACCTCCCTGACTTCCTTCATCAGGACTATCGAGGAAGACTTCCTGGACCAATACAAGAAATATACTTCGGTGCAGTGGATAGTTATGCTGCTACAAGAAACACACACATTCAGAAACTATTTACACCTACTTTGGAAGCATTGGAACATAAATCTGAAAACACATGAGGCAAAATCACCTCAACAGTGTCACTGAGGAGACCAGATCATTAAAGATAATGGAGAGGCCAACGCTGTAATTTCATCCCTGCTGACAGGACACAAGGAGAAGGTAAAGGAAGGCCAGGGTGTGCAGCATCAACATGTTTGAAGCCACGGCAACGGACAGAGAATGAGACCTCTCTGCATGACTGAGAATGACTTCATACTCACATCCCAGAACCCTGTAGGTGCATCAAAACAGACAGACCGGAGTGTCTGTTGCTGTGTGAATGCAGCCAAAGAGAGACCAGAGAAGGAGGGTGGATGGGCACAAACTGCTGTGTACATGTAGGCAGTGCTGCTATATTTAGAAGGAGCAGGCATGCAGCGCTGCCCGTCTCTGGCCATTCACAGCTAATAGGGCCAAAGTCTCAGGACGTGACACAGGCGCAGCGGTTCTGTTTACTTCCTGCCGGATGATGGATGAATGAACACTTGACGTCTGAGCGGCCTCGGTCACAAATCCGGCGCTGCTTTTAAAGACGTGGGAAATCTAAATGCTGATAAGTGGGTTTGTAAAGGTGTGTTTGTCATCATGCTGCCTTCGCTGTTTTCTCACAGAGCATGTTTCCTTCTTGTGGTTTCGGGCAGTGGCGATAGAGAAGCAGCGAGGCAGAGGGAAAGCATCCACACAGCAGTACACCCCAAGCACATCAAGCCTCGGATCGGGCCTTCATCAGTCACTTCAATCTGTGTCTTTATGCACCCAACCTCCGTCTACAGCGTCCTCCCCTGCCCCTGCCCCCACCAGCTAACCACAGCAGCAGCAGCAGCAGCCACCGACTACTGACACAACAACACAAGAACCACACTTAGAAGGCCACTATTTAGACTGCGATCCATGTGAGTGAGAGTGCTGTCAGCGGTGAGTCCTGGGTCTATGTCCTGGCCTGTCGTACCTTCTCTGCATGCTATCAGCTGCACGATTCCTCCACATTTGTGCAAAAGGCAGATATAAAGTTAAAGTTAAACCTGTGCCACTTTTTGAGCAAAGTTTTCACTAGATTTTAAAAATGTTATCACAGCGTGAAATGAAACATCTACAAGAGAGCAGAGGTGATCAAATATTTACACAGTTAAATATTCCAACAGTATTCAAGCTAAAATACAACTAATGTTTTCTGATTACAGCCTCTACATTTGTTCCAGCCTTACTCTACACACATCACACTTCTCCGGCTCATTCCTCACCCTCTGCTCCACAGGAGCAGGAGGTCGGCTGCTGTGCTGCCTGACGGACGCCGGGCCTGTCTGCATCTCGGCCCTGTTCCAGCCTCTACCACTCCACTTAAGCGGATCCTCGCTAAACTCAGAAAAAGAGGCAGTTGTACCTGAGGTGCTCTGACAGTTGCCATGGCAACTGGGGCAGACAATACCGCTGAGTAGCCATTGCACTACAGAAGGTAGAGTGTTCTGTCTCCGTCTCCTGTGCCTCTATTCAGCGGCAGTAAGAAAGGTGCCCTTCACAGCCGCACTGGGATCCGATTGCAGATTCCCACACTAGAAAAGGCACTGGGACACCACGGCGTCTGGTCTCTGACCAAACATCAGTCCTGCAGCTCTGTGACCGGCAGTGACAGGATGTGACGGGTTGTTGAGTGCCAACAGTTGTTAGAAAGCTTGTTGTGAAACAGGAATCCCAGTGCCTGGTCGTCAACAGCCCCGCTGCAGCCGCGTTCCGTCTTCATGCACACAGCAGGAAGGCGATAAAGTTCAGAGGTCAGAACTCCTTTCAGGGAACGACTGACCTATATGTGTCTGAGCAACAGCGACTAACCTGTCAACAAAGACGGCAGCGAGGCCGCATCTTAAGATACCATTAGAAAATAAGGATTACTCGCCTCGGTGAAACGCTCCGATTCAAAATGATGCTTTTTCTTGTCTAGATTAAAAAATTGAATAACAAGTGCACGTTCATAGTTTTTTGACAGTTTACAAAACAAACAAACTTGTAGACAGGATTATTCAGCCATGCACTGATCCATAAAGCCTGAACTGGGATCTGTGGCAAACCTGACCTAATTAAACAGATTAGGTCCACATTTAACACAGTTTCACATCACCAGTGGTGAAACACCAGCTCAGGTTGTACTTCAACAGCACTCCCTCCTGTTGTCTTACAGTAATACGATTTCAAACTATGATATTTACCCATTTTAAATTTGTAGCATCAGAAAAGAAGAAGCGATGTAAGTGTCATGTTCTCTCCTTTCAGCTCATTTTTAAATACAAACATCAGTTCTTACCCTGCTGTCAGCAGCAGTGGAACGAAAGTCCCAGAAAAGTTTCAAGCAAGAAGATCTACTGAGCGTAATCTACACTGAGCTGGTTTCTACTCTCCACAATGGAAAAAGTGTTTATTGTGCGTGTAGTCCGGCAGCTATTACAACGACCTGGAAACCTGAGTGGAGAGTGTGAGAAATTTACAGGATGGGAAGGATGTAGGGAGTGGTAGAGAGGGAGAGCGGTGCGCGTGGGAAAAAAAGCTCAGCTCTGTAAATCAGATTAGCCTGGTCGCCGTGTGTCCTGGCCAGACTCAACAACCTAATACCCTACATTTAAAAAAAAAACACAAACAAAGCAAATCACAGCCGAATACACACCATCAATTACTTTCGTTTGCGCTCCTCCCTTTCAGCCATATGAAACACAAACATCAAACTCTGCTGGTACCGTGAAGGAGTAGCAACAAAGCTACACCTGCACCCATCATGTGCCAGGTTAGACAGCGAGGGAGGACATTTCATTAGTGTAAGCAGCTTTTGATTTCTGCTGCTTGGCTCAGCATTCAGAAGAGACTCGCAGCCTTCAGACCGACTGTACAATCACTGCCTCTGCACTGTGTACATACCAACCAGCCAGACCTGGATGGGTCAGGCAGGGTGAGGGGAGATACAAGATGCCGAGATCACGGCGTAAAGTTCCAGCCATGGGCCGACACAGAGCTCTGCAGAGCCACCGGCTGTGGTGAAAACAATGTATGAGACAACGGGGCACAGAGGCTGAAACAAATCAACCTGACTTCATTTTGCACTTTGGGTTGTCTCCACTGCTGTTCAAGACAACTTCTCATCCAATCAAAATTTAGCTTACACCAAGGGCCAAGAGGTCACGCATTGATGCTGGACACTGGACACATGTACGTCTCTACGGCCTGTATGTTGGTTAAACCCTTCACTCTGACGGACAGCACTGTAGCTCACCCTTGAAGTGATTTCTCTGCATGTTTTCATCGAGAAAATGTTGACACGCTGCTGATCTGCTAATAAAGCTGGTCATTTGGTGCTGCTACACACACATCCAGGCTGATTTCAGTTGTGCATGCCAGCATGATGCTTAGGAGAGGAAGAACAAGTCGACTACACCCAGCATGTGAGCGCTTGTGAAGGTGCAGCACACGCTCCATGCTGCATTCTGTGAGCCACCACCTTAAATAGACACTTCCCATCATCACATAAAGTAACGCAACATTCTAATGATGGCATCTTAATGTAAAACACACACCACACCTCCACAACAACAGGCAGCACGTTGAGGTTATTTCACCAGATAGGACAGAGCAGCAATAAGAGATGACACCAGCCGTGTCTTTGTTGTCTTTCACTGTTGAGCAGGACGCCGCCATCTTTAAATATGAAGACTTGGATGTTCTGATTCACTGTAGCCCGTCTTGCACTGTGTGGTCTGTACACTCACACACCACCAGCAGGTCAGGCGGGGTCCAGCAGGTCTACACATTAAACCTCCTGGTCCACATCACAACAACTTCCATCAATCAGTTTTAAACTTCCTTGTACATGTGGCATGTTACGATGTCAACAAAGGCCTGTTCTGTTCTAATCATTTGCAGACGGAGCTACTTCAACACATGGACAGCTGTTTAAATCAATATGAAGTCCAATTTACACAAATCAATATTGGTCCAATAGATCTGAACACTGAACTGACTGACTCAACTTAAAAAGAAAGGTGAGGTCAAGACTTATTTATAAGTTTTCCATCTGTGTTATTGTTCTAAACTTCCTGATCACACAGAACGTGGATCTGACATCACCCTGGTTAAAGTGTGGTGGTTTATATTCATAGATTAGAGACAATGATCTGCTCTTAACGCTTCTATTTCCTTCATACCTCCAGGCCGGGGAACGAGCGGCTTCCCCAGGTGTTCCAGGCTGAGGGAGCCCTGTCAGGTCCACATCTCTCTCCCTCACGCCGAAGCGGAGCGACAGGTAAAGCACAGTAATCCAGCACGTTGTGATCATTTATCAAATACACCTTAAGTTATTCGTTGACGCCTTTTGAAATACACACAATGAGCCACGAAAGGAACCAGACTCAGCTACGCAACACTGCTAGCATTAGCTCCTGAGGCTCGATTAGCCTGTTAGCTTGTATGTAACGTTAGCCTGAACGCTAGGCGGATTAGCTTAAAATCAAGGTACAGCCTCTATTTGGTTCATATGTGATTAAACGTGTAGATACGAGGGTGGTTTTTGGATTATATTTCAGATGAATACAGTCTTTCACCGAGCCAGCCGCAGGGTCCAGGACACACACTTAACAGCCTGGTGTAAAATGGCAGCCTAGCTTCTCAGGCTGCTCAATAATGAGTCAGGAAAACACTTCGCTAACCCCCTTTAGCATTAGCCAGCTAGCTCCCAGCTAGATTGATTGTTAAAAGAAAAAGAGCGCCACCAGTCGTCGTCCACGGCTCCGAAATGTCTTCTTACCATCTTAGGGTCGTCGCTGACACTGTGTAGCCGTCGTATGGGTCGATTTTCGGGCTCTGAGCGTGTCTCCTCCGCCGAGCTCCGTGTGTTTGCTGCCCGTTGCTAACTGCGACCGATCCGCTGCTTCGTTCGCACAAAGATCAGCTCAGCAGCCACCGAATCATGCCGCCTTCAGGTGCCGTGGGAAAAAGGGAGGACAGCAGTCACCCACAAGCATAGAAAGATAGAAACAAGCTCAATAAAATCTTTATTCTGTGTTTGTTAATTGTCTTTTTTTATTTAATTTATAAAGCACAGAACAAAACAACAAGGTCATTACAAAAGTCACGAAGCCTGATATTTATTTTTCCAAAAAAAAAACCGAAAATAAAAGAAATAATTAAATGTTTACAGGACGATTTTAGGATAAAAGTCTTTGATTTAAATGTTCATTACTAATCATTTATTTGATTGATGGTTCAAGATACTCGACGTCAGAAAGTCTTTACGAGTATTCTTGAACGCCGCATTGCGTCACAGAACGGAGTCCTTTAAACAAAAACAAAAGACTACAATCATGGCGACTGCAACTACAAGCTGCCTCAGCGACAGATATTGCAGACCTCCAGCGCATGCGCGTGTGTATGTTCGATCCTCCTAATAATGCATGTGCAGACTGAGGCACGACGCTGACATTTAGCTCTCAGCCTGTTACCCACAGACTTTGAACGCAACACTAGAATCCTCTTCCTGTCACACGTGGTCTGCGCTGACTGTGGTGGGATCCTTCAGCTCTGTGTTCCCAAACTTAACAAGACAAATGTTCCTCAAACACACCACAGTCACACCGTGCCACCCCTGTGCGACCTCAGACCGAGCGCGACCTCTGCTGGCGGAGCAGAGAACGACACGGAGCAGCAGACACTGGAGGACTCTCCTGAATTACTAAACGAGCAAATATATCTGTCTTGTTTGTTTAATGGGGTTTTATTTGTCTACTTCAAGGACTTGTAGAAAATCTGATGATGTTTGAGGACATTTTTATGCAGAGTTTACACATTTCCAACAACCTGTAGTTAGTAAGAACAGAAACTTCAAAGATGACACATCTGACGACACAAAAAAGGAGAATAAATGATCTGAAAGAATCTAAGTCATCCATTATATGGACCTGGATGTTGGAGCTTTGCCATGAGGTGCTAACAGTCTTTTTTTTATAAAACACACGATACAAAAGCTAACATTACACAGACTCTGTTTTTTCCACTGTATCTATAATTTGCATGTTTTATTCAGATTATGTGTGTGAACATGTGATTTTTTTGTGTTGAGCAGCTGCTGCGAGGAGTTGAGCTGCCAGCAGACAGGAGCGGAGCCCGGAGACGCTCAGCTCGTCAGAACGGAGGTTTCCTCCATCACCTGCTTCTTCATCTGAGGTCACACAGAGGAGAAGAAAGGTCAGACGAGCTGTGGAACCACACTGCGGTGACTGAGATGCTGCTTCACCTGTTTTTGTTTCCTCTTGGCCTGCATCATTTCCTGCTGCTGCTTTGACCGTACTTCCTCCAGACTCATGCAGCCGCCTGTTAAACACACACACACGCTCAGAGAAGAAGAGAAACAAACTTCTGGTTTTCTTCGCAGGTCTGTGTGCGTCTCACCAACACTGCTCGGGTTAATGGAGACGTAAGCCATCGCTCTGCTCAGCCGCAGCTCCTCCAGAGCAGCCAGCTCCGCCTCCGCCTCTGCTCGACCAATCAGAAAGCACACGTCAGTTAAAACGGGGAAAACACAGTGACTTGAATCCATCAGTGAAGAGCAGAGACTCACTTCTCTGGATCTCTCGTCTTTTCTTCGGGTTCGGGGGGATGACGGTGAAAGCTTTGTGGCTGAAGCAGAAAAACAACCTGGTTTATATTTTAACTGAAAACAGGACCGACCATAAAACATGAACGCACAATACAAGAAGAAACCAGAAGAGTCTCATTTGTGCTGCTTTGGTGATGAACCCTGGGGGACGCTCGTTCGTCCTCCATGTCTTACACACTCTCCACATGGCCTTCTCAGGTCTGACTGGTTAAAAACAACTGAGAGACACCTTCAAGGAACTGAGCCAAGCTCTGCAGGCGTCCGACAGGCAGAATGCACTTTGTTTCTCCTGTTTATCTGTGAATAATCCGGCCGCCCAGAGCTGCTGTTTCCAGGTGTGCCGCCACACCCAGCTCTCATTTTACAGACGCTCCAGATTTTAGAGGATCTTTGATGGTATTGAAAGTATTTTCCTGTTTATGTCTGAAGACACGCTGTGTTTCTGTGAAGATTCAGACAAGATAAAGCATCTGTGGATCCCACAGGAGGAGCGGGACACACAGAGGTCTCTGCATGCTCCCCCTGTTACTGCCACAATCCTGATGAAGCAGTGTGGAGGACGGACGGATGGATGGATGGATGGATGGATGGATGATGGATGGATGATGGATGGATGGGTGGATGGGTGGATGGATGGATGGATGGATGATGGATGGATGATGGATGGATGGGTGGGTGGATGGATGGATGATGGATGGATGGATGGATGGATGGATGGATGGATGGATTGATGGATGGATGGATGATGGATGGATGGATGGATGATGGATGGATGATGGATGGATGGGTGGATGGATGGATGGATGGATGATGGATGGATGATGGATGGATGGGTGGGTGGATGGATGGATGGATGATGGATGGATGGATGGATTGATGGATGGATGGATGGACGGATGATGGATGGATGGATGGATGGGTGGATGGATGGATGATGGATGGATGGATGGGTGGATGGATGGATGATGGATGGATGGGTGGATGGATGGATGGACGGATGGATGGGTGGATGGATGATGGATGGATGGATGATGGATGGATGGATGGATGGATTGATGGATGGATGGATGGATGGATGGATGGATGGGTGGATGGATGGATGGATGGATGGATGGATGGATGGATGGATGGATGGGTGGATGGATGGATGGGTGGATGGATGGATGATGGATGGATGGGTGGATGGATGGATGGACGGATGGATGATGGATGGATGGATGACGGATGGATGAGTGGATGGATGGATGGATGGATGGATGGATGATGGATGATGGATGGATGGACGGATGGATGGGTGGATGGACGGATGGATGATGGATGAACGGATGGATGGATGGATGTTCCTCCACCTTAAGGTTCTCTTTGAGTGATGACACTGTTGCCCCACAGCCAGATGTTCTCACCTGGGAGACCTGTCTCATGACCTGCTGACCTGCCTTAGCCAATGACAGCTGGGCTTGGGTTAGACACAGACACTGTGAGGGACACTAGGGGGGGCTGTAGGTCTCCCTGCTGATGTCACCAGACCTCCATCCATCTGTGCACCACAGCACTCAGCACATCTCTGGGCACAGTGCAAACACCTGTCTGTGGTATGACATGCAGCCTCATGGCAGAGAGCAACACACGTCTTCACAAAAGTCTTTATGAGACTGTGATCGCCTGCGAACTAAAGGCTGGAGGTGACACGTGACAGAGGTCTGACCTGAGACACTAAAGGGTTAAGGGTCAGGGGCAGAGGAATATTACGAATAGTGAGCAGGCCTGATCCCTGGCAGCTCCTGTTCATGCAAACATCTGTTTATAACCTGGTTTAAAAGGGGAGGCTCCTGCAGCTCGGTCATGCCAGCGGGGGGGTGAACCATGCAGGGATTAACTCACTGCGACAGATGGCCACAGCCAGAAGGAGAGGGACACCACAGGACTACACCTGCTCTGTACAGCAGCTTCACCGCCATGCACACACAGCCGCAGCTGTTTGCACTTTGAACTGAGAGGAAACCACAGAGACAGGAAGGTGAGGGAGGAGCACACAGAGCTGCAGGTCAAACAACACAACGTCCCCCGGCCGCAGCACGAGCACACTTAGAAACCAGAATCACACCACACATCATCAGCTGCAACACCTCTGCACAACCAGGAACACAGAAGCACAGGTGTGATCTTCACATTTTAGATTCTTTTTCAGACCTTAAACACACAGAAGCTACAAACACCTGATCCACGTCTTGTCGTCACTTCCTGTAGTTCTATATTTAAATCTTGGTGTTGTTGACCTGTCACGGAACAAAGCTCGAGCTCACCTCTGACTCGCGCACTTTGCCTCCGCTCTGACCCCACGCGGCTCCCTCTGACCGGGGCACGCGCTCACAGGGTCGACGTGCTTCACGGAGCTCGTGGCCCTCCGGCAGGTGGCTTTGGCGCAGGTGTCGGTGGGTCTCGGAGCGGTGGAGGTGGACCGGGCTCTCCTCTCGCAGGTCGTTCTGGAGGCGCTGCAGGAGCCCTGCGGCCCGGCGGGCTGCCTCTCACACCGGCCCCGCTGCGGACTCCTCGGGCAGCTCGACCCGCGGCTTTTACGCACCGCGGGCGCTCTGAGTTCAGTCTCTGTCCCGTTCGCCTTCCACGGCTTGGTCCTGTCTGTCCTCACCGGCTCCACGGGTTTCTGCTTGATGACTTTGGTCGCTGGCATTTTAACTCAGGACAAAGTTTCCGGCACCGGGTTCTGAAAGAGTACCGTCATCTTCTGCTCTGACAGAGACACCAAACTCAACCTGATGCTGCCCCGTTGCTATGGAGTTTGCCTATAGCAGCTCCAGGGTGAAACTCAAACAGACTGAAGAAGACTTCCTGTTTGATATTTCAAAATAAATAACTTCCACAACTAACCTTCAAAGTCTGTGGTTAAAACAACATGGCGGCACTGTTCAAACACTGAAACCAGCAGATTGCACAGTGGACACGGTAAAATCTGACGTAGTGAATGACGTCAGGTTTGACCTCAAACCGAGATATTCTGTCATTTAACAAAACGTAGTTTTATTCTGAAAGCCGAGTGGGCTGACTTCCGGTATGCTCCTGGCTGCCCGCGTGCAACTTGACGCAGCCGCAGATTAAATAAGTGACGCAGCACCGGGTCTGTTGTCAGTAGGTGTCCGAGGCGCGCGCACAGGTTCAGTCCAAACTCATCCGATTACTGACACGCGACTCCACACAGGTCACATGACCACACGCTGATAAACAGCGACATTAAAGGGTTAATTTACAGAAAATCTTTAAAGGAACTCATAATAATAATAAAAAAATACATAAATAAAGAATTATTTCAAGTAACATTAAAAAAACTAATGAGTTTTTGTGAATGTGCAAAACTCCAAAAAGGGAACAGGCCTATATTTGGATGGATAAGGAGAAAAACACACTCAATAAAATAACACTTTTAAAAATTTAGATTCTTAATATTTTATAAAATGTGGTATTTATTATTTCACACAGACACTGTGTGTCTTTAAACTGGGATTTAGAAATAATAAAGTTCTTTGTTGAAAAAGACTCTAACCCTGCTCACTGGATTTAAAATAAATAAACCTTCACATCCTTAATCTGTAAAGACGGTGTGTTTTTATTGTTATTACGGGTGTTATTACTGCTGTTATTACAGGTGTCTCTGCACCTCTCGCCCTCTCTCTGGCTCCGCGCAGTGTCTCAGGCTCCGCGGTCCTCCTGGGCTCTGAGTGGTGCTGTCTCGCCGCTGTCGCAGCCTAGAAATCTGCCTTCCATTGCATTTCTCCACTAGCGGACTGACCAGGCCCCTCGCCGCCGCTACACGGTGTCCCCTGAGCCGGGCTGATTCCCACCGCAGACCCGGCAGGTGAGACGGCGGCGCTTCCTCGGGAGAACGGGGCGCTGCGTAAAACCCTTGTGGACGCCGGAAAAACTGCCTGCTAGGCGGGAAGGAGCCCGGGATGTGATGAGAGCCTAAACAAAGTGCGACACACACACACACACGGACACACACACACGCTCATGCACATCATTAACGGGCCTGTGTTGCATTGCAACTTTGCGTTTGTGGCGCTCGGATCTGAGGCGAGGCGGCTGGATTATTGTCTGGGGAAGGCTGACGCGCACTTCACAGCAGCCCTGCGCTGTCAGACGAGGAAGTGAGGCTTCAAACACGCCCATTCCTGCCTGTCGACCCTGCGAAGAAGCCCCGAGCCGCTCAACAGATACCAGCAGCGGACTTCACCAACATGCGCTCCCTCCCGGATGGACGGCACCGGGACTAACCTGCAGGACGACGCCGATTTAAGCAGGTTGGTGATCGAGACGCGGAACGCGGAGGTGACAGTTTCCCAAAAATGTTCCTGCCGTTAGACTTGTGCGCGGCGCAGGCCTGGCTCCATCTTTTTTTTTCTGTTTGATAGTCACATGCGTGATCTCTGGCCTGTCACCGGAGCGCGCCCTGGGTCGCTCCCGTCACATTATCTGCAGCGTCCAGGTGACCGGCCGCGGGCCAGATGTCAGCATCTGCCCGCCGCGCGTGGAGCCTGGCACCTGCCCGCGTGCGGAGGGCTGCCGCTAAAGATGCGAGCGTGGAGCCGGACCTCTGCGCGCCGCGGTGTGCAGGTGGAGCAGCAGAGTCCGGGAGCCCCCCGTCTGTCCATTCAGCTCTAACATGCTGACAGGAGGATGTTCAGGGTCATCTATTGATCACTGAAGTCATTTATTAATGTTAGACCAACAAAACTTATCAGATAACGTTCCTTCATATTTAATATATTAGAATTATTCAAATCATTTCTCAGACTGAATAAACCTGCTCCTTGCTGACATAGATCAGTTCAAACCTGTTACTGTGAAAATGAGCATTTATACATTACATAAGTACAAGTATTGTATCACTGTTATCAGAAGGGATGGGGTTTAAGGGAACCTCCTGGACCCTCTGGGTGTTTGCACTTGTAGCTATCAAATAAAGGTCATATTACAATTTAAATTCTTCTTCTATGGTTTGAATTAGTGCAGGGAGCAGCTCTTCTCCTCCACTGAGGCACATGTTTTTATGAAGAGAAGAACTGTGAGTCAGTTTTAGAAAAACAAAGAGTGGTTGAAATGATTTGGACCGTTTGAAGTGGCTGCTTTCTGGTCCTGTGCTGGATTCAGGTGCAACACATGCTTGTTCTCTTCAGTAATTATTAAGCAGACTACTTTTCTTCGTCATCTGTCTTGTTTTGTTTTCTTTAACCATCACATACGACACATAAAAGCTGCTAATGTTCCTCAGGTCTGACTCAAGTGCTTAACTTATGATTCGAGTAGTTCATCTTCTGTCAATCAAAACTGATGCAAGAAGTTAAATAAGATCAAATAAGAAGTTTATCTTCACTGTAAAGACTTCAGGAGCGCTGGCTGTCATCCAGCACAATCAGACGGGGATGGTGACGGTGTGTCGGTTAGTGTGTTTGGTCTGTTTAACGTCGTTCCCTTTGTGGGCGTACATTTGATCCTCGGGTGTGGATTCACTTCAGTCAATATTTGGTGTCTCATGCTGTGAGGACGAGGTTAAATATGGAGCACACCAGAGGTTTAAACCAGTGTCTGTGCTGACATCCTGCCCCTGAAACCATGCAGATGGAGGAGGCTGGAAGCAGAACAGTCTCTGAACACACTGAGGACTAATGATACACAACAGAACCCTCTGTGTCTGCCACCTGTCAGGGAGCACAGGCCAGTGCTAATCTGTTAGCCACATAGCTAGCATTAGTGTGTCTCTATCATACTGCTCAAGTGAACCAAGGCTGCTGTTATCTGTGTAGCTCTCCAGGTTAAGCCAGGTTAGCTTAGCTCATCCGTCCTTCAAGGCATCAAGCTATGAGTTTGTGTTAAACCAGGTTTGGTTTGGACCGATCAGAGCCCTGTGAGGAAGTGTTCGTTAAGACGTTCCTGGTTAGCTTTGCAAAGATTCTCGGCAGCTTGTTGTTGTTGTTGATTCTTCTTTAGCATTAGTTTGACAGATGTTTCAACCAATCAGCTGCCAGGTTTTCTTTTAAAGTGTCCTGATGTCTGTCTCTCTCTCAGTGATCTTCAGTGTTGAAGGATGGACCGGGAGCCGGTGCAGCAGAGCCAATCAGAACACAAAGAGGCCGCCAATGGAACCAGCCCTCAGACCAGCACCACCACTCCAGACCCCTCCACCCCTACAACCCCCACTCCTCCTCGGCTCACCCCTAACCCCATGCTCCTGGACTCCCCTGCACCCACACTGACTCCCACAACCTCCTCCCCTCCTCCCCCTCTCACCCCGGCCCCCTCTGTCGCTGCATCCCATGGACCGAAGGCGGCTGGTGCTCCGTCTCCTCACATCCTGGTCCCCGCTCTGCCTAAACTCACCTCCACCGCAACCCCCGCCCTCCGCACATACTCCCGTCCGATCCTTCCCTCCCCGTCGGGTGCCTCCAAAGCATCTCCCACTAGACACACATCCTCCTCCTCCTCCTCCTCCTCCTCCACATCTTCCTCTTCCTCCTCCCCCTCCTTATCCTCTCCTGTGGCACCTACCACTGCTTCAACCCTCCTGTCTTCTTCTGTGACGCACAGCAACACCACCATGTCAACCAAGACCTCCACCAGCCTGACCAATGGGAACACCCGGCCTGTATCCACGCCAACCTCTACACCAATCACACCCTTTCACACGCCAGCCAGTCCACCTGGCCGACAGGTAACGGATGACACACACTGATCCCCAGATTAGAGGATCCTCTCATGTGTGGAAGCAGACGATTACCTGGAGTTTGTACCCTGGGTTTTGCCTCTCAGGCTACACACACAGGAGCCATTAAACTGCTGTTCGGGCGTTAACTCCTTGTGTTCAGGCAGTCACTCTTATCACATAGTTCCTGTTTAATGAGGATGATACTGAGCACTGAGGTACTGCTGAACCTCTGAGCATCATGGGGATTTAACTTTTAGATTACCTGAACTTTAATCTGTTCTGCTACAGGCCTTTCAAAGATTACAGATTACTGCAGCTCATAAACTCATCTTGTTTAGAGAAGTATGTAAATGTTGATATAAAGGTTGGTTTCAGCTGACAGACAGACGTAGCCTCCATAGTAACTGCAGTCTGGGTCAGACAGCTCTGCGGGTTACAGTTTCCTCTGTGTTCGCTTTCATCTCGTTTCACATTCTCAGCTTTGCAGCTTTCTTTACTTTGTGACTCATCGATGAGGCAGCAACACACACAAACACACACAGCATTATTTTATGACACTTAAAGCATCGCACATCACGCTCTTCAAGAAAAAGTTGTGAAATCCTCCCCGCTCTAATTACTTCCCTCTCCTCTGTGTTCCAGGTACCACAGGCTCATCCTGCAGGCACACCTGGTCTTGTGCGAGCCAATCAGAACCCCTCCCCTGTCAGGCAGAGGGTATCCCAGCAGACACTGCTCCTGGGGAAAGGTCTCAAAGGGTCAGGGCAAGACCAGGTGCTGCTAAGAGCTCAGATGGTAAACACACACACACACACACACACACATTTACATAGATTTCCTCATGTAATCTGTTCCATGAGTGCAGCTGCAGATGACCAGTATTAAAATAAGCCAGTTGCAGGTCAGAGTTTTATGATGCATTCAGGTTCAGTCAGGACTGTTTGCAAATCTGTTGTTTTACCTACTGAACACACGTCCTCTATGGAAACAGCACCAACATGGCTACAAGCATCCTGCTCTGCACAGCAGCTGCAGAGAGCTGCAGGTCAGACAGATGCTCTCCGAGTGTTGGTCATGTGACTCAGGGTCAATTGTTTTTGTTTTTAAAAGTGTCACTGCTTCATGTTTGGAGGCTTTTTAAACTCAGCTTCTCTCACTGTGTCACGGCTTGAATCCTGACTCTTCTGTTCATCTTCCTCCTTCACTCACGTTGCCCTCTTCTTCTCCGTTTCTCCTTTTCTCCCTGCAGCTGATTCTTACGTCTGCTATGCGACCTGCCCAGCCCTCCTCTTCCTCTTCTTCTTCCTCCTCCTCCTCCTCTCCCCTTTCCTCTAACCCTGCCTCCGCTCAGGTGAGCACCAAGCAAATAATCAGGTGCACATCCATGTTAGCCTACATCCAGGCACTCACATATGGACTGACCCATGTATTTGTATAGCTAGTCCTCAAACATTAGTCAGAAAATCACCATCCTGCACCTACAGACAAGATAATGGCACATTTCATTTAGTTACTGCTGTGTTATAGGTATCTAAACATTGTGAGTAAATCTACTTTCCTATGTTTTCAGTGCAGCCCCTCACACACTGCTGCGCCTAGTAACCGTTGCTAAGCTGTGATTGGACAGTCGTGTGTTTGAGTCTGAACACCTTTCTCCTCTCCTCTCCAGCTCCAGAGTCTCACCTTGAGGCCTCCTCCCCCCGGGGCCCTCACCATCCCCCCTTCCCTACGTGTGAAGCCCACCACCTCAGCACCGCCTCCCCTCTCTCGCCCTCACGGCCCCCTCTTCCCTCCTCTCAGGCCGCGACCGCAGCCCAGCAACACGGCAACAGAGAGCCCGACTACGCCCAGCCGCCATCTCTCTGTCCCTCCTCCAAGTAGGTCCCCGAGGGTCCTGAGGGCACCTCAGGAACAATCAGTATTGTCTTATTGTTTTTAACAGACGAGGAAGCAGCTTCAGGTGTGATTAAACACTGACTGAATCCTCCATCTTGCTTTCTTCTTCCAGTATATTTGGGTCTGAACTCACTTTCCAAGCCTTCCAGAACCCATTTTTGTGCATCGATGCTTAATAATTTCAAATATTTTTCACCTTGGAGTGAATAAAAGACAATGTTGTGTTTCTTCCTCCTCTCCTCCTCCAGCTCTTTATTCTCCAGTCCGAGCCGTCCCCCTGAGACCCAGACTTCATTCTCCTAACGGTCACAGAGCACCACCACCTCGACAAAGCCTCCAATCGATTGCTGCTGCTCCCTCCATCCAGGCCTCTCCCGTCAGTCGGCCCCTGGCGGGGCTCAAGAGCTGTCCGTTAGCTTCAACTATGCTTGGCTCCAGCCAGCCGCAGCCCGGCCCGTTATCGGTCACCAACCCCCGGTCAGCTACGCCGCACTTTGAGCGCTCGCCGTCTGCAGCAAGGCAGCTTCAGATCATCGCCCTGTCCTCGGGTCGCCAGACGCAGTCAGCTGCGTACACCCACCCTCCTCCAGTTGTAGAGTCTCCCGAGTTTTCCAGCCAGTCAAAGAGGACATTGACTAGCGAAAACGTGCTTCCTCAAAACCCTATACTGCCAAAAACTGCCTCTCCCCTTCCCTCGCCTCCACCTCGCCCGAGTCCAGCATCTCCGAGTCAGGCCAGCCCGCAAACACAAACTCTGATTCACAAAGGAGAGGCCAAGGACAGCGAGGAACAGAAAGAGAGAGGCCGAGCCATCAGACCGGCAGTCAGAGATGAGCCGAGTGTTGGCAAAGACCTGAGGGTGGAGAAGGACCTGAGGGTGGAGAAGGACCTGAGGGTGGAGAAAGACCTAAGGGTGGACAAAGACCTGAGGGTGGACAAAGACCTGAGGGTGGACAAAGACCTGAGAGTGGACAAAGACCTGAGGGCAGCGAAGGACCTGAGGGCGGAGAAAGACCAGAGGGCAGAGAAAGACCTAAGGGTGGACAAAGACCTGAGGGTGGAGAAGGACCTGAGGGCGGAGAAGGACCTGAGGGCGGAGAAAGACCAGAGGGCGGAGAAAGACCCAAGGGTGGACAAAGACCAGAGGGTGGACAAAGACCTGAGGGTGGAGAAAGACCTGAGGGTGGAGAAAGACGACCAAAGAGTGAAAGTAAAGGAGGAGGAGAACGAGAAGCAGATGATGGAGCAGGAAGCTGAAAAATGCAAAGAGGAAGAACAGATGGAAGTGATTGAGGAAGGCGAGCAGAAGAAGATGGAGGAAGAAGAGACTCCAATGGACCAGTCTGAGGACCTGACTCCTCAGGTTCTCCATCAGTACAAGAGCACGGCTCCTGTACCAGCACCTGATACCGTTAAAGACTCCATTGTGGAATCCAAACCTGTCCTGGGTGTCGTTTCAGCTTCAGTCCAAACACCAGTTCCACTACAAGACCAGACTCCCGCTCCAGCTTCAGCCCCAGCCCCAGCCCCAACCACAACACCAGCACCAGCCCAAACTCCAGCCCCAGCACCAGTCCCAGTTCCAACACCTGTACCAGTCCAAACCCCAACACCTGTAGCATTCAAGACCCAAACACCACAACCAGTCCAAACTCCAGTCCCAGTATTGGTTCCAACCCCAACACCAGTCCAAGCCCCAACACCAGTACCAGAGGTCTCAGTGCAGACTCAGAGGCCATCAGAACCTCATCAAGACCTGCAGCCTGTCAGCCAGGAGGACTTCTGTGAGAACATGTCGACTCAGTCCGACAATCAGTCAGGTACCTTCAACCACTAACTGTTCAAGAGGTTCTGCATGAGTTCTGCTCTGAGAGTGGAAACAGTCTGATGTTCAGGTCAGCTGCTACCTCCAACTGATGCTGATGCATTATGTTTAGGAGCGAGTGAAGTTGCTGGATGCAGTTCACTGGCTGGCCACAGGTGTCACGGTAGACAGGAATGTGCAGTTTAGAAGCTTTTATATAAAACTTAAGGCTAACTGTCACTAACAGCTCTTTATCTTCTCTCTGTCTCTGCAGCGTTGTCCAGCCTCTCCTCCCAGTCTCCCCCCTCCTCACCCTTTATCACCCCCTCTGCCGAAAACCCACCCCCCCTCCTCCCACCTCACACCACCCACCCGACCGACCTTAGCCTTCCACAGCGTGACGAGAAGGCCGACAAGGCGGACAGTAAAACACAGCACCTGGCCGAGGCCGAGAAGGAGCCCCTCGGCCAATCGGACGATGAGTCTGAGAGTTTCAGCCAATCGCTGAGCAGCCCCTGGGAGCCAAAGGCATGGCCTGAGGGGCGGCAGGTTCTGACTCACCTTGTGGAGGGATTTGTCATTCAGGAAGGCCTACAACCGTTTCCTGTACGAACGCACAACAGAAAATGTTTCACTGACGTTAGCTTCAATTCTAATTTATAACAAAAATCCACCATCAAATACTCGAGTACTAACTCCTTAAGTAAACATATGTAGTTGTTTTTCAGAACAAAGTGTAAACGGACTCATACTCCTGATATGAGTCCAGTAAAATGTCTTTTCACTCACTTGTTTTCCTTGTGCAGGTGAACCGCTCGTCTTTGCTGGTTCCAGAGCAGGTGACCAAACCACAGGAAGTGAATGGGACCAATGGGAGGGCAGCGTTGCCTGTGACGGACACGGTAAAACAAACTGAGCATTCCACGGATTCAGACGAAGAGGAGGGCGGAGACACAGATGACCCCGGCACCAGTAAGACTTTAAAGACGTATCTTAAACATCACACTCACAAATTTTAAAAACAGTGCGTTCAAGGACCATCTGACTGCTGAATACATACTTTTTAGCAACTTTGATTTATAATTGTTGTTTCTTTTGCCCACGATAAGCCAGAATAAATAAACAAGGCTCGGTGTGCCCTCCTGTTGCTACCGTCTGGTTTATTGCTGCTCCAACTGCTCTCGAGTGAAACTGACCCTGTTTGTGTCTGACAGGGTCGGGCCACCGGGACCGAACCGTGCTGCACTGCCAGTTCTGTGGGAAGAGAGGCCACGCACACAACTTCATGCGGTCCAAACGCTTCTGCTCCACTTCCTGTGCACGCGGGTGAGACCTGATTTCATTGGCTCACAGATACAAAGAGAGTCTGTGACGTCATGTTCTGCAGCTCTGGCAGGATGTGGTGTGCGGCCTGTGTGGAGACGCACAGGTGTTTCATGCAGATATGAGTGTGAATGAAAGCAGCAGAAGGAGGAAGTGTCAGCGCGTCTCTCACCGCCTCTCCCCCTCTGTCAGGTTTAACGTTCGCCTGACAAAGCGCCTGCGGGCTCTGAGCGCCGGCAGCCGTGCAGAGAGGCCTCGACCAGCCCTGAACCGAGCCGAGTCCGTCCCCGGGAAACCTCTACTGCTGCGACTGGTAGGCACCCTGAACTCACCCCCACATTAAAAGCAGCTGTGCCACAAAAAACCATCACAACACAACACGCCAAAATACGCTCCAACATAAGTAAAGGTGTCCCAAAGATAAGGGCTAGGGCCTTCAAAGGGGAGCAGCAGTGAGTGGCAACATTTCATGTTAAATATATATTTCAGCCTCGTGATCTCTGGAGTGCCGGTCGGCGTGAGAAGGAGGGGAAGGAGAAGGTAGCGGCAGCAGAGGAGGAGGAGGAGGAGGAGGAGGAAGAAGAGGAGGAAGAGGAGGACAGAGGAGGAGGCAGGGAGGAGGAGGAGGATGACGATGGAGGAGAGGAGGTGGATCCTGCTGTTGCCATGGCGGCCAGGATGGAACGACGGGCAGCGCGGAGAGCAAGGAGAGCGTCCGCCCCCGCCGTGACCACCTCCACACCCACCCCACGTTCAAACCGGCACCTGCCCAGTGGAGCGTGGAGGAGGTCACCGCCTTCATACACACACTGCCAGGTGAATATGAGACACACACCACACATGTGGCGCCACCCTGCTGCTGGCAGCCGCTACTGACACCGTCACCGTTTGATTTACGCTCAGCAGCTTAATCGTTAGCAGACGACGATCCCGTTAAACATTTCGCAAAACTCTGACATTAACCGCTGTGTGAGGTAACCATCATTCTTCAAACCACCAGCTGTCAGTCTGAGTGAGATCATCCACACACACACTGAAACTCACTCTGCAATCTGCCACTTCACATCACAAAGACCACTCTTTCTGTTGAGGACATCATTGACACAGTATTACCAAAGGCCTGTTACACTGTGCGGCCGCTGGACTTCCATCCTCCAGGCTATTAGCTATGAGCACCCATGCTTCACACCAATGCCAGCATCAAAGCTAACTCATTTTTGAGATGCTAAATATAGAAGAGCAAATTCTGTGGAGCTACATAGCAGCTAGCTGTGTGAGAAGCTGTGGAAATGTTAGCAAAGCCCCAGCTAACTCGTTTTTGGGATGCTAATTATAACCAATCAAATACCTACTGGTGGCTAACATACTGGCTAACTCATTTTTGTGACAATAAATATACCAGCTAGCTTCTAAATACCTAAAAATGCCCATTATCCTAGTGTTTCACTCATTTCTAGGATGCTAGCTATAGCTGATAGCGGAGCTAACGTTCAGCTTCATGGCTAGTTTTTGTTATGCTAACATGTCTGCTAGCTTTGTGAGTAAACAATGTTAGCAACAACAACTTTTAGCTAGTTTTCGTTATGCTAACATGTCTGCTAGCTTTGTGAGTAAACAACGTTAGCAACAACAACTTTTAGCTAGTTTTCGTTATGCTAACATGTCTGCTAGCTTTGTGAGTAAACAACGTTAGCAGCAACAACTTTTAGCTAGTTTTCGTTATGCTAACATGTCTGCTAGCTTTGTGAGTAAACAATGTTTAGCAGCAACACACTTTTAGCTAGTTTTCTTTATGCTAACATATCTGCTAGCTTTGTGAGTAAACAATGTTAGCAACAACAACTTTTAGCTAGTTTTCTTTATGCTACATATCTGCTAGCTTTGTGAGTAAACAATGTTAGCAACAACAACTTTTAGCTAGTTTTCTTTATGCTAAACATATCTGCTAGCTTTGTGAGTAAACAATGTTAGCAACAACAACTTTTAGCTAGTTTTCGTTATGCTAACATGTCTGTCATGCTTCACACTCACCTGGCGGATGTCGCTGCTTTTCAGGCTGCGGGGACGTGGCGGAGGCTTTCCGGTGCAGGAGATTGACGGGCAGGCCCTGCTGCTGCTGACCGAGGACCACCTGATGACCAGCATGAACATCAAGCTGGGACCCGCTCTGAAGATCTGCGCTCACATCAACGCGCTGAAAAACCAATGAGAGGCGGAGGAAGGAGGTGGAGGTGGAGGAGAAGACCAGCTGACACCAAGGATGACAGAACAAAGTCACTAAAAGAGATTCCTGCTCGTGTGTAATCTGTGAGATTATGAACGGAGGCGTGGCCTTAGTAGGCGGGTGGTGAATCTCACCTGTTTCGGGCCCTCTGACTGTAGCAGGTGGAGCGGGTGGAGGCGGGTGGGGTGGGTGGGGATTTTGTAACTCTGTGAATATTTTACATGCCGCTGGAGAGTGTACATTTGAAGCTATTTCATGAAGGATTTTGAACATTTAATATATGAAATTTGTCTATTTAGTTTTTTTTAGAACGTGACGTCAACAACAAATCTATCCAGTAGCCAACATAACCCGTGTGTGTAAAAGAAGAAGAACCCATGATAACACGTAGACTTTGTAAGTGATTAATGACGGTTTCATGTTTTCTATCACTATAATCTGGACAGGAACATGTCTGTGGATTAAACAGGTCACTATCAGGGTGGAGACTGCTGTCTTTAATCGTCACATTTTTATGGTATCCTGCTTGAAATTATTTAATAAATGAATAAAGGATCGAACCGACTGATGGATGTTGTTGTTAAATAACATGGAGGAGGGGGCGCCAGCAGGGGGCGGCAGTGAGCTAGGTGAGTGAGGAGGAACCTGATGTGATCCATCCTGCAGCAGGAGCTCAGGCTCCAGGCTCTCAGGCTCTCAGGCTCCAGACCCTCAGGTTCCAGGCTCCAGACCCTCAGGTTCCAGGCTCCAGGCTCTCCTCCTCCTCCTCCTCCTGCTGCTGCTGCTGTCTCCTCGCTCCGTGTCTGCTTTGGGTTAGGACCACATGTGTGCGCTGATTGGCTTTGGGCTGAGGGGTTTGTTTTCCACCACACCCCGTGATAAATCTTATTCTGGGCATTTTCCTGCACATCAGTCTGGAGCAGCTCTAACGGGGCAGACCTGTTGCTGTTTAATCTGGATTTTATTAAGATTTAAAACATTTTATTTCGTCCAAACTCTTCATTTTTTGCACTTTTTCTCAGACAGTGGGGATTACTTTTTAATCCCTGCGCACTGATAAAGAATTCAATCTAACGCCTTCCTGAAGATTAACCAACAGAACTCCTTTTTTTTGGAACGCGTAAAAACGCACGCCAGGCTCTCCATGGCGCACATGTGCAGGCTGCTCACCGGCAGCGCAGCCAGCTGTGCGGGCTGGGTCGGGATCATCGTCGCAACGGCCACCAACGACTGGGTCCGGACCTGCGACTACACGGTGGCTACCTGCGTCCGCATGGACGAGCTGGGCTCCCGGGGCCTCTGGGCTGAGTGCGTCATCTCCCCGTCGCTTTATCACTGCGTGGCGCTCACCCAGATCCTCACGCTGCCCGGTGAGAGAGAGGAGGTCTGAGGGGTTAACTGCTGAATGGCATCATTCACTGATTCATGAGTTAACGCTGATTCTGTGTGGGTAGAATGAAGGGTTAAAGTTATTTTATGTGAGAGACACAGAATGAGGGCAGGCTGCTTCTTTAACATGCACAGTCCTTAAATTAACTCTTAAATTCTCTGTTCTAATGTGTTCTACACCCCCGGCCCTCCTGCATTTAAATATATCTGTACTGTTATAATCAGAAGCACCTTCCAGCCTCTGAGGATAATCTGATTCCCATCAGGACTTTGGCCCGGCCCAGAGCCTCTCTGCACATTCCTGACTGTAAACTTGTCTCTGTGAGAGCGCCAGAGGTGAGCTGAGGAAGACCAACAGATGCTTCATCTCTCTCTCTCTCTCTCTCTCTCTGTCTCTGTCTCTCAGCTTACGTCCAGACGTCCCGTGCTCTGATGATCTGCGCGTGCCTGCTGGGTCTCCCCGCCATGCTGCTGGTCCTCACGTCCATGCCCTGCGTCCGGCTGCAGAACGACACCTCAGCCATCAAGCACTGCCGCGCCCGAGTGGGAGGCGTCCTCTTCATCCTCATGGGTGAGGCAGCACCGTCAGCGACTCACAGAATGGTCTCAGGGTGTAGGCAGAGCAGGTGTAGGCCAGCAGACCTCATGCAACACCAGGCTGTCACCCAGGAAGCTTCATTTGTCACAGATGTTGGACATTCATCAGGAGTCCCCTGGTGGACCCATGATGCAGCCGGGTTCATTGAGTTTTAGACGTACACCCACAAACACAGCTCCTATTATATTAAATAATGTTTAGTTTGTGGACACAACAGAATTCTCTTTGTTTCAGAGGACAGCGTGGGCTTCAGTGAACAGTTTTAGAGTCCAGTAGTTACAGTACTTAGGTCTCTCCTGGTTGCAGGAGGGAGGGGTGGCAGGGTGGGGGGGGTCAGGGTTCAGCAGCTCAGCTTCATCCTGACCGGGTCCATCTGCCAGGCTGTCCTGCTTCCTGTGGGATGAGACAGTTACTTCCTGTCCTCCTCCTCGGGGACAGACCCTCAGTGTGTTGGGTGAACTGTAACGACTGTCTCTCCGTCACAGCTGTGTGCGCCCTCATCTCCACCATCTGGTTCCCCATCGGCGCTCACAGAGAGGAGGGGCTGATGTCCTTCGGCTTCTCCCTGTACGCCGGCTGGGTCGGCACCGCCCTCTGCCTCCTGGGGGGCTCCGTCATCTTGTGTTGCCAGCCCACCGACCTGGGAATCCCCAGCAGGGAGAACAGCTTCTACTACTCCAGACAGAGGGGCACGGCCACGCCGCTCGACCCCCCCGCCAACCACGCCAAGAGCGCACAGGTGTGAAGCAGGGCCGCCCCCCACCCCGTCAGTCCGGACCGTCACAGTTAAAGCTCACATGTCTGGAGACTGACTCTGTCTTTAAACCAGATCAGTGGAGGCTTCATTTCCTGTACGTACACTCAGTGTTTCACTCCTTCCTCAGACAGGAAGTAACGCTTTCCTTTCCTGACCATGACCTGGAGTTAACCCTGTCCTGCCAGGATGGCAGGTCTCCTCAGCCTGTAGATTTAGATCTGACTTGTTTCTCTTTTAAAACGATTATTATTATTAACAGCATGAACACTTTTCTAACATATAATGAAGCGTAGTTTACGTCTTTAACCCTTCGCACACAGGTTGGTTCATTTAACTCTTTCTCTACATTTTCACAGCATTATCGATATAATAAATATTAACCCTTTATGTATAATGTAACATGGTTGTCGAGTGCTACAAATAAAAAGTTGAATCTTTTCACTCTGATGATTTATTATTATTAAATCCCTCAAACACAAACGCTCTCATTTACACAGCAGTAAACACCATTCACACAAACAGCAAAGCACAAAGAGCTGCAAACACAGACACACAAACACAGGCGTGGTGTTCAGAGTGGAAATCACAGCAACACTGAGCAGGGTCAGCCAGGAGCAACAGGTCACCTCCGTCACATCCACTCATTATTCAGTGTTTAGGGTTCCAAATCAAAGCAGACTAACATTTGGAGCAGACTCCACCCACCTACTGTTTTGTATGTATGGAGCTTTATTGCATCAGTTGTTATCATAACAGCTGTGGGACACTGTGGACTGCTGTGATGAACAAGAACTCAAAGATTGTGACACAAAAGCTGATCAGTGTTTCAGCCTTCTGGGTAACACTAGCCAGCATTAGCTTGCTAGCTATGTACATATCATACCTTCCTGTTTGCTAATTAATAAATGATGTTATAAGGTAAACGACTCACTAATGTCATAGTGAGTCAAATATGATCAGGGTGGATATGATTGTTAACTTCCTCATAGCTGCAGGATGCTAGCTGCGGGTTGTTTGTTGTTTTGTTTGTTGGCTTTGGCTTTGTTTGCTCGTTAATCTTATCAGAGTGGATGTGAGAGTGATAGTAGAAGCGTTCAATCACACACATGATCAAGGGTCTTCTAATAATCTGCTTCCAGCTCTGATGTGTTACCAGGCTCAACAATCACATGACCAACACTCAAACATGGAGGACAGAGCTGCATGTGGAACTGGACCTCATCACTTCATCACATCATCAGAAGCCAACAGCAAGAAAACTTTGTGTTACTGTGTCCCTCACTCAGAGGGAAGTGCTGATGAAACACCACGGAGTCTACAGCAAACTGGAGGCTGGAGGACCTCCTGGAAGCTGGAGAACTTCCTGGAGGCTGGTGGACCTCCTGGAGGCTGGAGGACCTCCTGGAAGCTGGAGAACTTCCTGGAGGCTGGTGGACCTCCTGGAGGCTGGTGGACCTCCTGGAAGCTGGAGAACTTCCTGGAGGCTGGTGGACCTCCTGGAGGCTGGTGGACCTCCTGGAGGCTGGTGGACCTCCTGGAGGCTGGAGGACCTCCTGGAAGCTGGAGAACTTCCTGGAGGCTGGTGGACCTCCTGGAGGCTGGAGGACTTCCTGGAGGCTGGAGGACTTCCTGAAGCTCCAGCAGCTGCTGTTGACCTCACTCCGTGAGTCACCTGATGGGATGTGTCCTCCACAAAGACATCCACTCTGAGCACATCGTCTGATGTTTTCATGTGAAATATGACTTGAGTTTTTGGTTTAGTTTTATATTGTTTAGGTTGTTTTTAAACGCATCCTGTATTCAGTCCTCTTCATCATTAAACCCAAAGTTGGTCCTTCCTCCGGACCTGCCGCCTCTGCTCACGGGCTGACCTCCTCCTCCAGACTGGTATCCATACTGGTCACCAGTATCCTCATACCGGCCCTGCTGCTGCTCCCCCTTCTCATCCTGGTTCTCACTCCTGGTACTGGTTCTCCTGCTGGGAGTGGTACCCCCTCTCCTCTGGGCAGACCAGCCCTGGTAGGGGTCTCTCCTCCTGTTCCTGGGGGTAGAGTCATCGTCGGGGGAGAAAGTGTCGTCCAGGTGGTCGTCGTAGCGCTGGTAGGAGCTGGCGTGGGCCTGCTGCTCGCGGGGCGTTTCAGCTCCAGCGTGCTGTGCCACACTCCATAGCAAACCGTAGATCAGCAGACCTGCAGACCAGAGAGAGCGGGTGGGAGACGTCAGGCTGTGAGCGGTATCAGGCTGCACGAGCTCCGGGCGGAGGCACACATTCTGCCAACCACCTGCTCACTACAGTCACACACTGACACCCACACAGGATGATTCTGCAGCTTCACAGTCAGTCTGAATCTACTGTGAGGGACACCGTATGAAGACGGACATGGACCTGGAGTCTCTGAGCGTCTATATGACTGGCAAACTCTCAAACTGAACGCAAAGGAACTGAATCCAGATGTGAAAACCAGATGTGCTGCCAGCCTAAACTGGTCTTATTTATGGATGATCAGTCGATGGATTTTCTTGTACTAGAACATTAGGATAATTAACCCTTGGGTGTGACTTTAATTTACTACCTTCTTGTGTGACAAAAATGTCCACCTCCAAAAAAAACGTCTATAAAAACTTCACAGATTAATATTAACAGGCTTAACGAGCTATTTTAAGATCAGATCACAGCTAGCTGGACACGTCACCAACATTTGAACTCACCTATGAGGCACCAGATGGTGAACCTGGCCCAGGTGAGCGGAGACAGTTTCAACATGAGGTAGCTGTTGGACCATGATAGCTGCTGCGGGGACAAACGGCACACACGGCGCCATGTAGGGGAGCTTCCGTGCACTCTCCGGCTGCTGTAGATGGTGATCAGAAGCTTCACCACGGACCCCATCATGAGCATGGCCATCAGGCCTGAGAAGATGGCGCCGGCCCCTGAGCCCTTGCTCAACGCCAAAGATGAATGGTAGACCAGAGGAAGAAGCATGTGAGAAGAGTAGAAGGGTGCATCTGGTCACTATGCGGCCGGTGACCGGGGTGGGCCGGGCTGATGAATCGGGCATTCCCAGCCGCAGCCGCAGGGTGTTAGTAGTGACCTCCTAGGAGCCTTTTCAGCAATGAGGCTGGCCTGTGTGGAAATTAGAATCATCTGCATCCCCCTCGGTCCCACCAAGCGTGGTAAGACCCGTCATTGTCCGAGCCTCCGATCAAATCTGGTCATCTTTGTGGGGACAGAGCCGCCATCCTGATGCTTCAGACCATCCACGTCCACTCACTGTCATACTGGTGCGTGCCGGTCTGGTTCATCGGGCTGGTAGCGCAGTAAGAGCCACACACACACTGACCAGATTGTAGGCCAGCAGGGTGCCGATGGACATCATCTCAATCAGGTCCCTGAGGCTCACCAACAGAGCCAGGTATGGCCGCCAGGCTCCCCGACACCACACACGCCACTGTGGAGTGTGTGTGAGCGCAGACACGTATGACAGAAACCTTTGGACACAAGGAACAAGTTCCTGTTAAAGTTTCTTCTGACAGTGTGTGTGTTGTGTGTGTGTGCCTCCTCACCTGAACAGCAGTCGTCTCGTGCCATGGCGTAGATGACCCTGGCATCGGGAACAGGGAGCCCAGCAGAGAGACCGTCAGCCCAGCTATGGAGCCAACAGCCACGATGTACTTTCCCCACATGAAGCCGTGCACGGCGAACATCTCCATTAGAGGAGCCGAGCTGTCGATCAGGTTGCAGGGAACCATGAGAGTCAGGATCACACTCACCTGTGAGGAGGGAGGACGGGGAGAGGCGTGAGACGACCTGAGTCTAATGACACATTATAGGTGCAGACCTGGTGTACTGACCGACACGTAGGCAGTGAGGCAGGTGACCAGTGAGGCCGTGATGGCGTAAGGGATGGAGGTGTTGGGGTTTTTTGCCTCCTCGCCAGTTGTTGCAATGATGTCAAAACCGATGAAGGCGTAGAAACAAGTTGCTGCACCCTGCATCACCTGAACAGGAGCAAGAAGGTCTTACAGTAAACTCCGACCAAGTGATTCACCTTAACCAGAACCCTGCGGTACCTCACCCCAGACCAGCCGTAAGGCAAGAAACCTGCCACCCTCCCAGTTGCTGGCAGAGAGGAAGAAGAGCCCGGCAATAATCATGAAGATCCAGACTACCAGGTTGACCACGTTCAGGATGTTGTTGAAGCCCACTGAGTTACGCACTCCGAGAGCGATGATGACCGTGACGAGCAGGGCGATGAACAGGGCCAGCAGGTCGGGGTATGTGTCCTCACCCTTACCTGGGACAGAACAGAGACACAGCACACACATGTACACCAACTCTCAAAAACCCTCAATGCTTCAGTGATCCAGACTGACCGAGTCTCTGAGCGTGCCCAGGTGTGTTATCATGTAGTTACTGATGCTGGTGATTGGCCAGCGAGTCGAACATCTGCTGAGAGCTGACGCCCCTGCCGCCGTGCCGATCAGGTACTCCAGGATCAGGTTCCAGCCAATGAAAAATGCCACAAACTCTCCGACCGTCACGTAGCTGTAGGTGTTAGGCTGAGCCGGTCGTTTTGGGGACACGGACACCGACTCTGCATAGCCCACACCTTCAAGACAAACAGAAACAAGTGGCTGTAGGTGCGCGGTAAGAGTCCTGATCCTCACGTCTCAGACTATTACCTGAGAGTATGGACGCCAGTGCGGCGATGATGAAGGACAGGATGACCCCTGGGCCAGCCATCGCCTTGGCGACGAGCCCAGCGACCACATACATCCCTGTGCCAACGCAACTGCCGACCCAAGCGACACCAGATCCACGGTGGTCAGGACCTCACCAGTCCAACATGAGATCCCTCCACCAGCTCTGTGAGGTCGTCTGAGGCCTGAGCCATGGAGCCCATGGGTTTGGTCCGCAGCAGGCGGGAGTACATGTTGTACCAGGCGTCACCCAGAGACACGCGGCCCAGCCACGCCGCCATCACTACACCTGGTTATGACCTGCGGATGCTGATGTGTTACTCAGTCCTCCCTTTCCTCCGTCACTGCCCTCCGTCATAGTTTTGGCCATCATCACACCGGCTGGCTCAAGATCTTCTGATGAACGCAGCCCCGACCGGAGGGCGGAGTCTCTGTGAAGAGAGAGGAACACAACTTTACCAGTTCTGCATGACCGACAGACCACGGGTGACTTTGTTTTGTGCCTTTTTTGCTTGTTTGGTCATTTACATATGTGTTTTTTTTGTTTTCTTTGCGGTTTTGGACCTTTTTGTAGATTTGACAATCTCACACATTTATGCGAGGTCCTGAGAAACTTTTTCGAGATCTCATTGTGGTCCCGAGTTTTCAATAGAAATCATTAACAGCTTGGACCTGTGCTCCCTATGATCCCCTGGGGCCTGGAGGATCTGTAGCTGAAGATACGATCAGCTGCTCGCCTCACTCACCAGAGCGAGACTCCCTTTCTGAAATATTGATGAATGATCCACTTTCACAACGGAAATACGACTAAGGAGGCAAAAACTGAACCAGGCACAAAACAGCTCCTACCTGTGTGGACCTTCTGCTTCACACTCAGACGACACTCAGGCGGCATCAATCAGCACATCAGCCGGACCAACGTCAACAGGTCGGACCACACAGACTGAGGACCGTCTCCGGTCTACAGACAACTATCATAAACATCCAACCTGTTTAGAGATACACACCAGAACTCACAGGTCCTCCACTCACTGGTTGTGGTGTCCCCTCCTGAGGCAGAGCCTGAGGCCTCTGGTCTGGTCCCTGTCCTCTGCTGAGCTGCAAGAAATGGTGCCGAGCAGAGACAGCGGCGTTAATGATTCAGACCAGGTGACCTGCTGATCAAATATTCATCACCTGAGCCTGAACCGGGGCGTGTGCTTCAGGAGGAGGTATGTTCACAGGGCTGAGAACTGACCAGCTGTGCATGTGTGTGAAATATTGTTTCTAATGTTTGAAAACCTGCAGCAGAAAACAGCTCAGTTTATGGCTTCAGTTTGGTTTATTAAAGGTCCAACAGCCACACACGCCTACAGGGACATAAAATGGCCACGAAATGTGGGACATTCCACCTGAAGCGTCGGGCCCGGCCCTCTGTGGACCTGTACAGCATGTATGTGATGTATTGTTGCTGTAATCCGACACTCAGAGTCAGATTACCTGCAGACACTGTTACTCTCTCTGAGGCTGGGCAGCTACTCTTCATCTCGTTGGGACCCTAAAGTCAAACCCGTGTGCATGTTTTTATTTATTTCTATCAGGTTTTAGATTGTGTTGATTACCTGTCGGCTGAGGCGCTTCAGTCTAACGCCACATTTCTCAGCCTCTTCTTCTTCTCTCCTGGTGCTGGTCTTGCTGTTAAATGATTTACTGGTTGTTGTTATTTGCACTCTGGTGATGACTTGTGGACAAATGAGCTCAAACAGAATCTCATAATCAAAGATCAGTGTGTGTCTGCAGTGTGTAACTGCATCAGTCATGTGTGAGTCTTCACCTGGAGCCTGGAGACGCCAGCAGCCGCCGAGGAGCGCCTGAAGGTGGAGGCATTCCTCCGGCTGCGTGTTTTATACACAACAGATGAAGGAACAGGACAGAGTCCAGGCGGGGAGGGCAGCAGCAAATCAAAAATCCTTTTCTGTTTCAGGGGATTTCATGTGTTCGTGCAGGAGCGCAGAGACACGCCGCCAACGTCCTGCCGGCCTGAACCCGAGGACCGTCTCCAGTGGACAAAAGATCTTCTGGGGCAGACAGATGCTGGATAAACATGTTCTGAGATGTTAGTGTTCTTTCACTTTAGCTTAGAACTACATCTCCCATAAGCCTTTTCTGCAGCTCCAGCTGCTCCACCTCACAGCCCTGTCTTATGGCTGCATCTGATTGTTGTCCTTCTCAGCTTTGTGGCGTCTTTGTTGTATTGTGTCAACTTTTCTGGGAGTTTTGTAGTGATTTAATATCTTTGTAGTCATTTTGTTGTGTGTCTTTTTTCTAAAGGTTTTACACAGTTGTAGTTTTGAGTGTTTGGCCTCGTGTATCAATTTTTGTCACTTGTTTGATTCATTTTCACTGTAAAGTCATTTTAGGACACCTCCGTTTTATTGTGGTCAGGTGTGATGTGCAGCGCTGCCTGGTGGCTGCTCAGTGAACTGCAACAGCAGGACTTGATTAGGCTGCTTTGTGGGTTCTGTTGCCTTTCCCACTTAACACGTCTAACATCTGTGTGTGTGTGTGTACTGGATGAAGATGTCAAGAACCAATCAGAAAGGTTTTGTGCGGCAGGTTTTTGCCTCTTCGTACAAACACAGAACAGCTCAGTTCTTTTCTTCCACCTTTATTTTCTCGCTGACACACACACACAGTCGTGGCCGCTCTGCTGCAGCTCTTTACCTCGTCTGCTTCCGACTCCTCGTCGTCTTGGCTGATCTGGAAGTAACGCAGCTCGTACTCTCCTTGTCGGACGCCACCACCCTCAGCCAGTCGCGCAGGTTGTTCTTCTTCAGGTACTTCTTCGTCAGGTACTTCAGGTACCTGAAGGACACAGCGTTTAGTCACGTCTCTGGTTTCAACAGTCTCTGTATTTGATGCAGGACATGGACACGTGTGGCGCCTCACCTTTTGGAGAACTGCTTCTCAGACGTGACGTTGATCTTGTTCTTCATGCGGCCGACCTGGACGATGTTGCCCAGATTTCCTGTCTTCCCGTTGACCTTGATCCTCTCTTTGAGGAAGGTTTCCTATTGGACAGAGCACAGTGATGCACTAGGGAAGAGAACCCTAGTAAGCGAGGAGCTAGGGAAGGGCGCCCTAGTCCGGACATGAGGTCAGCTGCTGCCATGATCACTAATTTAACCCTTTCATTATTTCCTTACACTTGTTAAGACTGTGATCACAGAGGACAGTCGCTGAGGTAAACACTTACAAAGTTAGCAGAGTCCAGGATGCCGTCCTCCACAGGGTGCGTCAGGTCCAAGGTGAACTTCCAGGAAGCTCCTTTTCTGGACTTTTTGCCAACAGTCGGCCTTTTCTGCTTGATCTGAAACAGAAATGTGTCCAATGTCCAATGTGGCACAGAAAGACATTTTATCACAACCTTCAGACTCACAGCACAGTCCTTAAATTATATTAATATATGTTGAAATAAGGGCTCTCGGCATTAAACGCGTTAAAAGTAATATTTTTAACATGTATAATTCTGGTACTGACATTTCAGTACGACTGGTTACCTCATTAACCCCTTCCGATAGTTGATACTGTGTAATATATCTGGTACATTTAAGCCGAACTGACCTTTGTGTCGTAACCGACACGGAGAAATACAATAACCACAGAATAAACACATAACAGCGCGGAGAAATCCACGCAAGTCTTCAAACATCGTTACTTCTATGGTCCCCGGTCTACCGCCAGACTGACACATGTTCGGGCTACAAGCTAAAGCTAACTTTGCTAGCTGCGTCATTTTTCTGTTCTCATTAACACAATCCACACCCGGCGTGTTGACAGCGTGTAACTGACGTGATGATGTTTTATGTTTGCGAGTGAGCGATGACCGGTTTGAAGAATAAAGGTTTAAAATTGAGGAAATCGAGGAGGAGCGGACAGGACTCACCGGCGCCATGTTGAAGGGCTTGAGCGAGAGAGGGTGAAGCGGAGGTGACGCAGCGGTGACGTAGGACGCAGAATGTAACGCCCTTACCAAATATGTAAACACAGTTCAAATAAACACAGGAATGTGGAACAACTGGACATTTTTAGATTGTTTGAATGCAGACTGATGGCTCTAAAAAGAAATTCATTACTGCACACTTAAACGCTTTGAATCTGGAATATTATAAATAAATAATATAGTTACATAAATTTAGTTACAAAACAAAGCATGTCAGAGGTTAAGGGGGAGTAGGTCCAAAGGTCAGCTGCTGCCCAAACACACCCAAAGGATAAACCTGCTGATCCAGGCCAATCATTGACGACATCCTCTTCATTCTCTCTCACACACTCTCTCTCTCACACACTCTCTCTCTCACACACACACAGGGCCTCTGCCCTGCCCCATTCACTCAGCTGTGTTTCTAAATCCCTCCTGATGAGTCAGAGAAACCTGAACAGGTCTGATAGGTAGAAACAGAGGAGAAAAAAAAAAGGAGTTTGCCTCCTCTTCCTCTTTTTTTCCCTCTCTGTGGTTCAACATGTGGACTCAGTGTAGATATGCATGATTCATCTTCACTTACAGGGCGTGTCTGCGGCTGCCATGATTTCAGCTACACGACAGAAGATGCTCCAGACCTGCTCCACAGCAGACATTTTGACTGAGAGCGAGGAGATAAACAACAAGAGGCGGAAAAAATGCTGCAGAACTCAAAATGGCTGCAGCAGCCCTCTGTCTCTTCATGGGTTTTATATATCCTTTAATAAATATGAATATGTCCGATATGTAGTCGATGTTCTACCACACATGGATCTGGTTTATCCTTACCCACAATCCTCTGCACGGAGGAAGATGTCACATGGCTGCGCTGCCAAGTAAACCACCATAAAACATTTTTAGTAACACCAACAGAACTCAGCCAGACGTCACTTTGTAATCATTTAATTCAGCATTAACATTATGTGAGCACTAGGGGCAAAGTTCAAGCCGCCATGTTGGGACAGCATGTACGTCTGAGGGCGGCTGCAGTTTGTAATAACAGTAAAAAGCAGTAAAAAGACATACTGTGAGGTTTAATACAGCGAAAGTATCGTCTTAATTTGAAACTAAACCCTTCATGTTTGCATGCTGTGGTGGGAGTCCGGAAACACAAACTGAACTTCTGCTGCTAGCAGCTATCTGCTCGTATCAACTGGACGGACACGTCCAAAACACCCGCAGCCTTCTGAACACCGCGTCAACATCTCCTCCTAGATTTTCACACGGCCAAGGATTTACAGGTTCGGTTACATTTCTGAAATTTCAAATAACATGAGAAGTTCCCCAGGCAGCTCCTGGAACACGTGTCCCTCCATGAGAATCAGCTGTTTGTGTGGTACGTTACTTTCCATCCCAGCACTCAGGTGAAAGTCATCGTGTCACAAAAGCAACAAATAACCACGAAGGGAAAGTTTTGAACTTGAATTTTAGCATTTTCATCATTTTTTTTTCGAGACAGAAAACCAGACGTCGTTTGCAGTTTTTGTCCATTTGTTTCATGGTTTTATTTTGCCATCTCCAGTCAGGTGACAAAGGCCTCAAGTGAACAAAAAGTTTGCAACTCTACCACCCTCCCCATCCCGATCGAGTCCCTCAAAAGAAACACACACCTCACTGCAAACCGCCTCCCACATTTTTTCCTTTTTTTTTTTCGGAGGCCCACACCGCTACACACTCACGCCTTTTTAAAACAAAGCAGAATACTTTTTGTTTTTTTTGGGGGGTGGGTTGGGGGTCGGGGGTTGGGGGATGGCCGGAGGGGCAAAGCCTCGGCTGCCCTGGCGGATCAAGAGGTGTGAGCGTGCGGGACCCTCACGCCTCTCAAACTTCTACAGACAGAGAGTGGCATCACAAGGAGGAAACTCACAGAAGCTTCTGTTCTTAAGGAGGAAAACAAAAAAAACAAAACATTTCTCTTTTCTTGGTTTTAGAGCTTTGACATGCTGGGTGGACCTCAAGTGCTTGTAAGTGCTAGCCACCACCAATCCCAAAGACTAGGAGGGGAAAAATTAAAATGACGGACCTCTTCGCACCCGGTCCACTCAGGAACCGGAGCAGAGGCCATGCTGGAAAGCGGGATGGCTGCTAGAGGGACAACCTAGAGCAGAAATCTGTATCTACAGGGGCATCCCTCCCTCCCTCCCTCCCTCCCACTGCTGGAACAACTCAAAATCTGCCCCCCCTCCCTTCCCTTCCCTCTAAAAGGCTTTAGACCTGCTATTAATCATCCTAAAGAATATAAAAAAATAATCATACAAAAGCTGAATCCCGTTGTTATTTAAACATTCAGGAATGTGAGTGGCAAACCAACACTTCGAAGGCAAAAATAAGCAGGAATGAGCGACTGATCATTATTTTTGAACTTGTTTTATATAAAGTAGATTGTTACCAAACAAAACCTCAGTGATCAGGCAGAGGACCACATTCCCAACAGCAATGAAAAGAGAAACGAAAGGGGGAGAAAAAAAAAAATTTAGATCAATGAGAGAAATCACAACAGAATGATTGAGGTTGTCTGTGAAGGCCGACGCTTTGGTGACAGAACCAATGAAAATGCAAGAGACTGGTTGTGGGTGGTGCTTGTTGCCTGGGCAGCAAAGTCCGTCTCCCTATTTGCCGGAATAGACCTTGGTAGCGACAGCACATTCCTCCCCCATGGCAGAAATCACGGTGACCTGCGGAGAGCACACACACAACGTGTTCGAGTCAATCATCTGAAACGTTAAACTCCCCCCAGACTCCCCCCCGAGGGAGGACTTCAGGCTCTGATTCAGGCCTCTGCATCCCGCTGCCTGCTAAAGATAGTATTCCTGTTTCAGGAGTCTAAAGCTAATAAAAACATGATTTTAGAGACCTGGACATATACTGATCCATCCTCTAAGAATGCAAACTCACCATGAAGTCTTCACCCGCCTCGAACTTTGCTTCGATTTCCTTGCCGATTTCATTCTCGGGGACGCGCAGGTCCTCTCTGATGTCGCCGTTGTCACTCATCAAGGACATGTAGTTCTCGTTGATGTTCACCAACTGGGGAAGTCAGAGAACCACCATCAGAACAGATCAATACTAATAATGTTCGTTACAGATCTATGTACAGCATGCTGAATGCAGAACTTCCCAGGTGAATGTGGGAGCCTGGCCCGCAGTGCACAGCTCAGCAAATTCAAAAACCTTTTAATGAACCCATCCAAAGTATCTACAGACAGCTGGAAAGGACAGTAACTGAAGCAACACCTCCAAGTCCGATAAAAAAAAAAATCAATCTGGGATAAAACCAGGTAAGCAGCAACCTGCGGGCGGAGAAGTGTTGCCTTCCAAAGACTAAACACTTGGGAAAGTGTGGGAGGTGACACCTGGGATCACAAGTGTCGACCTCTTGGCCTGTATTGGGGGTTTAGGCAGACTGACACTACCAACATGGTGAGAGCTCCTCAGAAACATGAGTATGCTCATATTTATCCACAATCACACAAGGACAGAGATGACCGAGCTCTAGAAGTGCAGGCAGACTGACGGCTAATCATCTGACAACAGTTAGCATCATTTAATAAGCACAGTTGTCAAAACTAAAGTCATGTTTCTGTGTTATCTGACCGCTAACATGTGAGCCTCTGAGGGGAGCAGGCCTCTCTGTTTGCTCTGGTCACTCATCGTCAACACTGTAGCACAGATTAGCAGAGCAGGGATGCTAACTCACAGGCATATGTCAGCGTGACGGAGCATTAGCAGCGCTGAGGTGTGAGCTGCTTCAGCTGTGGTCACAGGTCCGTTCTAACCGATCACAAAGCTCTGTACACTACCTGATAGTCTGTTCTCTTGATGGTGGGGACATCCATGTTGTGGGTGGATGGGCACATATCTTCATACTTCTTGTTGGTGAAGATGTCAATACCAACCAGGTTAACCTACAAGAAGGAGGAGACCATGGTTAATATAAACAAAAAACAAACATTTGATGAATTACCCCTTTAAACTGGAGGTCAGATGTGACGGCATGGATCACTGACCATCATGGAATTTTAGTCATCTTATTACATGATCAATCAGTCACATGAAAATGATTTACTGTGGTTTGGGGGCAGGTTTGACTTTAATACAGACGGTTTACAACTAAGTGACATCTTGTAAAATGCCTGAAGCCCCCCCCCCAGGTTCTGACCAAGCCCTGCAAGTTAGGATGAGGCCTTGCATCACTGCAGTAACACTGCAGGCAGCTTGGACCAGACGGGTCTGAAATGTGAGCTCTTTAAAAGCCTCAGGTCTCCGCCGAGCGACACCTTCAACCTGGGCTAAAGCTTTAATTTTCCAAACGAGTCAAAGAGTCACAGCCAAATCTACCCTGCACCTCCACATGGATAAAAGTACAGAGAGTGCACAAGTCTGAGCAACGCAACAGGTTCACCTCCTCTAAACCTCATGTGGACATCATGCTACCAGGCGTCCATGGATGATCTAAGAACAGATGTTATCACACAGTGGTCCTGCAGTCAAGATGCATCTGTATCATGTAGACAGGTTTTACTTCTCTCCACTGTGTGGACGCAGAATCCATCAACTGAACACCTAATTTGTCATGTGACTGCTGGTCACATGCAAGTCAATCAGGGCCGAGTTAGAGGAGAGCAGATTGTCTCCTGCAATCCTTTTAGTGGAAACGGTTTAGTTTTAATTGACACAAGGTTTTCAGTGTGTTCCGATGGTTAAGCTTCAACTTGTCTGGCAGCTGTACTACACTAAGGTTCATCACAAAGTAACAGAAACTGAAACAGCTGTTTGCTTTTAGCCACAAAAGTCAGAGAGAGGTACCTTGGCATGTCCGTGCTTGCCGGTCTTGGAGGTGGACATCTCAACAATTTTGCAGGGACGTCCCTTCAGCACCACAAAGCCGTTTTTGCGCAGGGCAGAGCACTGTGTTGGGTAGGTGGCGGAGGCGCCAGACTCGCCGCTCTCGAAGTCAAGATCGGGATCTGCCATGGTGCGATGGGTCAGGGGAGCTGCAGGGGACAGTCACACAGTAAATACTCAACCAGTCACAGCAGGCAGGACTCCTGGTGGTCCACTGCACGAGGATATGTAAACACCCATATATATATAAAAATTACATAATATGAGATTATGGATTATCACCACGTAGAGACAGGTTAGGGGATACATGGCTGATGTTTCAGAAATAGGAGTTATTCCAATGTTTACATGACGCCATATTGGATAAGTGCTGTGACTGAATGATTAGGCATGAAAGGTGATCGATCAGCAGTTTAATCATGTGGTGAAGTTAGTTTCATAAATACACATGTGCAGCCTTTAATTCACCCGGTTCTGCCGAGTTTAACGGCGCCTCACGGACCCGGGTCTCTGCCCGGGACCACCGCAGCCCTTCCGGGGGGGCCCCACAGCGCCGTCCGCCGCCTTCACGCCATTATCGCGAGATCCTAAACAGAACGGTGCAGCAGCCACGAGCTGCGCCGCAACTTCATTTAAATGCGAATTTATTAATAATAATAATAATAAAAACTGCGGCGCAGCTAACGAACGTGTTAGCATGTTCAGCACGAGGCCGGCCGGCTGCGCCACTTTTTTTTTTTTTTTTTAAATGTCTGTTAGCAAACAACTCAACCCAAACTGCGCGACTAATCGACCAACTCACATCAGCCGAGGGGTTAACACGACAGGAAAACAGCGCTCATCGGGGGGATTAACACGTTAGCGCACGCTGTAACAAGTTGCCGTGCCTCGAGTTTACAACTGCAACAGCGCCAGAGAACGGCGTGAAAGCTAGCTAACAATGGCGCTAACGCCGCGTATTCACATCCCAGCTGTTTTTATTTAGGCTAAATTAAACGCTTTGTTGGTATTATCGGGCCAGCGCGGGGTTTATCGGTGCACAACATGCCCCGCTGCCTCATAAATAGCGCGTCCCGTTATCCGCCTGTGGGAGCTCATGCGACGCTAGCAGCGGCTAATCGCGTTAGCCGTCCATTCAGCTCCGTCCAAATAAAAGCCCAGATTGACGCTGGTCGGACAGCGGCCGCTCTGCAAACTGTTTAATCGATTGATATGATCAACACCAAGCCGTCGAACGTCAAGTAGAATGGCCATTTTTTTAGCGCGCGGCGAGAAAGAAGACGTTAGCGTAGAGAATGACAAGCGACTTCCACCGACCGCGCCGCCGAAGGCCGCATGTCCCTTTGATTCAGCCTGGTTACGTTAGTCAGAACATGGACACCCACACCCTGCCCTGCCACCGACTACATCCACCCAGAAACCCAATAACTACTTCCACGACTTCAAAATCCAGCGCGCGGCTACTTTAGTACCTCCGAATCTGCTCTCAGTTCACTTTAAAACCGTTGAAAGTCCACAGTTTATCCCCCCCAAGGCAAGAAACACGCGCCATGCACACTTACCTTCAGAAAAAGAGGACCGAAAGTGCGCAGGCGCGGCCAACTTTACTGCAGCATCCGTAGAGGAAGAGGAGGGGGGAGGCGTTTATGTGTTCCGGTGGCAGCATGGCAGAAGGGATGCCAGGTCCGAGGCCAACATGGCAACCCGGCAGCTCCCCGACGCCTTTTTTCACGTGTGTTTCACCATTATCAACATAAATATTTATTGGACAGGGTTTAATTTATGGCTGATTATATCCCACAACAGGTTTTATTATAAAAAATAGAACGCAGTGATTTTAATGATTTTATTTAAAGCCTAAAACAGAGCGAATGCATCACACAGGATCTTTAAATGTGAAAAAATTATATATTTTCAACTGTGGGCTCAGTAGCATTGCTGGGTATAATCAAAGTAGTTTACCACATGGTTTCTGCAAAGAATGTGTGTTTTTTTAGATCATAATAACAAACAGAGACAACTATATATCATATATATATATATATAGTATATATATATTTATATATATATATATATATATATATATATAGTATATATATATACTATATATATATATACTATATAGTATATATATATATATATATATATACTATATATATATATATGTACTATATATACATAGTACATATATATATATAGTGTGTGGTATATATATTATATATAAGTTAAGTATACGTTTTATCTTTATATATTTGATAATTATATATATATATTATTCAAATATATAGATATATATAAATATAAACTTATAAAAAACGCACATGAGGGGGCACCAAGATGGCTGACCTGGTGGAGCAGGTGTCCCTCCTGAACTGAGGCTGCAGTCCCTCTCTACACTCACCTGTGTGTCATCTCTAAAGACAACAACACAACAACAGCAGGAATGCTTTAGTGAGGCTAATAAAGCCTCGTTGAAGATCATTGTGTTGTTTTCTTTTAACATCCTGGTGTGCGTGTTGTGTTGTGTCTTTAACATTTAGGCTGCACGTGCTGTCAGCTTCATGAGGATGTTTTCTGAGCTCTCTGGGCCACCGTACAAAAACTGACATGACGTCACACCTGACTGGATGACCATGTAAACTGTATCTTTAACATCAGCACGCTGGCTCAGTCCTTACAGTGAGTGTGAGGTCCAGAGCCCGTCAGCACGTCCTGTGTGTGTCCGCCAGGTGTGTGTTGTGTGAAGAAGCAGGAGCGGAGCCGTGACTTATGCTGTACAAGGAGAGGACATTTATTGTAGAGTTCTCAACAGCACAGATGTGTGTTACCAGACTGAGGTTGTCTCTTTGATTCCAGTGATTCAGACGAGGTGGTGAACACATACACTCACATGCATGTCGCCACACCGGTGCACGCACCTGCTCACCCACGCACGCGCTCAGTCGTACATACGTCACAGTCTTGATACGTACAAAAATTGAAATACAAATACAAATAATCCACAATAAAAACATTCTTTTTTTTTTTTTTTAGAAATTCTTATAGCTATGCTCTATTCTGTAGAAAGACAACTAAGCTTTCAGTAAGTGAAGGTTATTTTTTGTCTTTCTCTAAAATGATCAGTAAGATATCATCATAAGGAAAGTTCTTACAGTATATATATATATATTTATATATATATCTATGGTGTCTCCAACCTGCCTCCGGGCCTTTATTCACAGGGTGCTGGTCAGCGGTCACACCCTGCACAAGTGAAAGGCTTCAGCGGCCTACGGCGCCGTCACGTCCTCTAACATCAGTGAACAACAAAAAGAAAGAGATGAAGCTTTCCTCCAGAGACACATCATCAGAGAATCCCCCCGAAAACAGGCGACACTGCTGCTCAGAGCTCCAGTGTATGATCCACACCCGTGTAATACAGCAAGCATATTGAAGCCACACATCAGAGATGTTTCTAAATGTGGGGGAATGTCCCATTCACACTTTTGTTTTGGCGTATACACCAGTAAATATGTCTCTTTTTCATCCAGAATTCTTCTATCCTAATCCTAATCTGTATATTAGACAGTTTTGCCATTATTGGTTTTTACTTTAACTTACAGTGTCATATTTTTTCTATCTATTTATTTATTATGATCTTTTCATGTAAACTTGTGAGATTTTTTTCACTGACTTCAATCTGAGAGAACGTCCATGTTTGTTTTTATTAATCTGAGTGATTCTCAGCCAGATTAGGATTTTAGTCCCAGGTCCAAGGTCAGGGTCAGTGCGACCCAATACCTTAGGAACGCCATGACGACATGTCTGGATGTGGGGGGGGGGGGGGGGGGGGGGGGGGTCAAAGGTTAAAACAGCTGTGTGGTCAATATGTTTCTTTTAGATATGACTCAGGGATTGTAATGTGATATATATATTATTTTAATTCTGTGCTGATCTTTTATTTCTTTTATCCCCTCTCAGATCAATGAAGGAAATCTGATTCTGAACTGTCAGAACATACACAGTATATATCTGGGCCCTGTGATGTCAGAGAAGATCCACATTTTTTTATAATCTTAGTTTCAGATTAACCGGCTCAAATATGCTGTTGTACTTGTTCCAGGTCAGTGTTTAAATAAAATGAGGGCCTCAGCGTTCAGCCTCCACAGTCAGACCTGCCCGTGTATTGCCTCAAATGTATGTTTCATGACAGGTGATGACAGGCTGAACGTGTGTCACTATGCAAAACGCACAACCGAAGAAACAGTGATGTACTACAGGAAAAAAAAACGTGTTAAACCCGAACCTGTCTGAGGGAAACCACAGAGCAGATCTACAGAGGTGTGACAAAGAAAAGAAGCCAGACCAGTGTTCATCTTCAGTGTCCCCCGCCTGTTTGTCCTTAACATCAAAGTGAGTATTTACACGAGTGCACACAGAACAGAAAAGATGGCAGCCAAAGTAAAAACGTCCAGAAGGTGGCGACTAGTCTACAGCCGAGTTCTCCTTGGTTTTGTTATTGTGTTGCTGTTGCAGCAGGAGTCCAGTATCTACAGCCTTCCTTCCTCTGCCACAAACAAACCAGGACGCCGCCGTAGCAGCATGTGTGAAATCTGCCCTGTGACGCACGCTGCCGGTGTGTCGGTGTTTCAGCAGCAGCAGCACCTGGATGATGGAGTGTTCACACTGAGAGCGCGGCCGCTCACTCCCCGCAGAGCCCAGCCCCACCACGCCTTCCTGCTTCCTCCACCTTTTTTTTTTTTTTTTTTTGCTACATCAGTCTAGAAAACATCCACCCTCGTCATCTATCACATCGGTTGGCATGGTAACGCGGAGCAGCAATATTTCGGGACAGTTAAAGAACGTTTCCACACAAAGCCGAGTTACTGTAAGTCTCTGATCCACACGCGAGTCTTCAGTTCGATTGTTCAACCTGTGGACTCAGGGATGGTCTGGACCAGGATTTAATCCTAATCTGTATTATCAGACATTTTTTCCATTAATTGTTTTTTTACTTTAAATTTACAGCGTAATACTTTCTCTATACGTTTACTTTTGATCTGTTTTCGTGAAAATTTGTGAGATATTTTGTCCTAAATGTCTGGAGAACGTCCATGTTTGTTCTCATAAATCTGTGTGATTCTCAGCCAGATTAGATCTGATAAAGACAATCAATACCTTAACGCCATGATGACATGTCTGGATGTGAGGGGGGGGGTCAAAGGTTAAAACAGCAGTGTGGGCCGTCTGTAAGGCTGGAGAATCTGAGGATGAGGATGTGATGAAGGCAAAGGGGAAAAATAAGGCTGAACTGGTACAAGTGTTTAGCAGCAGCGCTACGCTGTCCTCCCTTTGCTCATGGATTTGACCAGGATGTAACCAGGATTCTGTCATGATTGTCGGCTCCCATCGCTCCGTGTGGACAGAAGCGGATGCTTCGGCTCGCCGGGCTCAGTGTGGATGTTCCCTCAGTGAGATGCTACCTTGATATCTCTACAGTAAAGGATGCAGGCAGAGCACCACCCAACCATCCGCCTAGATACTCGCAGTGTGAACACCCTGTAAGAAAGTCATTGATGTGCTACACAGAGAACAGGGAGGTCGAAGGCTACTCGGCATGTCCTCTAAAGACCACAGGGAAGATGGCGGCGGCGGCCGCGGTGTGTTTGTGCAGTGGCCTTTCTCCAGCGCCGTCCACGTGGGCCTGCAGCGACCCCTACAGCTGGAAAGTGTCTACGCAGGAAAAGAAGGGGGGGGGGGGGGGGGGCACACTCCTGTGGCTTCCAGCAGCTTGTTGATTTCCTCTACAAACACACACTTACAGTACACACACACACACACAGTCCTCCCTCCATGTTCAGGGTTGAAGGAGGTCGTTACCAGTTCATCATGGAGCTTCTGTTAAGAGTCATGAAGAAGACTTGACTGCTGCCTCCAGAGCGCACCGAGGCGAAGAAGACCTGCAGGGACACAGGAAGAGGGTGAGCAAGCGCACCGGGAACTTGTGTGTGTGTGTGTGTGTGAGAGACGCAGCTGATGTCACCTTGTCGTTCCTCTCTGACAGGAACTTCAGACGCTGCGCTCGCTTGTGCATGAAAACTCCATCAAGGTGTCCCGTCTCCACAGAGCGGATCTCAATGGCCTTCTCTCCCCAACCCATGATCTGGTTGGAGTGGATGTAGGCTGCAGAGACAGGACACACACACACACACACTGATGAGTCACACAGCCAACCAGGAGAGAGAAGACGGAGTGAAGGTGGACCCTTGGATCAGAGTCATCCTTCATGGGCTCTGCTCAGTCCAGCTGCGTTCTGTTTAGTCATAGACACTCCATCTGAAGTCAGGGCTGCTGATCCTCATGTCCCATGTGTTCTTCTCTGTTTTTGGCATGTTTCTGTGGCAGCGTTACAGCACCCCCCGCAGGCCTGGCATATGTCTTAGCTGTAAATGACTGTCTGTGTGCGGATGTGGCCTAAACCAGATGCTAAGATGCTAAGATGCTAACACCTGAGCAAGATGTGCAGCTTTGTTTTTGTGGTACTGTTGCACCAGCTAAAAACCAAACCCTGTTGTGTCCCTTTACAGACTCCTGCTGTTGGTGGATGGTGAGGGTGAGAGATGATCTGCGGTCAGGGGTCATGAGAAGTGAACTGAATGGTTGACATACCAACGGAAGTGGGCATCTCGCCCCACTGCAGCACCACGTCTTTGGTAATGCGTCCGTAGGTGTTGACGTAGACGCCCTCGTCCTCGTAGCACAGCAGCATCTCCATGCCGTCCGTCTTGGGCAGAACCACAATGGCGTGCGGGGTCACCTGACCCTGAATCTGAAGGACGACAGACAGGAGAGGGGGGTGAAGGTGGTGGAGGTGGAGGTGGGGGATGTTTAGGAGCTGCTGCTGGGGCTCCTACCCACCCCCCGACAGAGAACTGCTGCGACTGCGATTAGTGGCTCCTGCACCGTAGCCACGTAATCACCATGGAAACAGACATGAGCACAGCGTGATTCATGCCAAAAGCAGTGTGAGGCGGTTGCTGTGGTTACCGTCTCCTTCCCCTGTCCATCTCCGACTGTAACCAGACTGCGGTTAGAGGAGGACACTGACTCACCTGCTGCCTCACTCAATTACTCACACACTCACATTCACACACACATGCACACACACACACTTACATGTGAGGGGATGTAGATGTCATACGGGTTTCCAGAGTCCACATCGACGACATGGAAGCCAACGCTGGAGCCGTAGATGACCTTTAACCTCTGGCCCTCCTCCACAGTCAGGTCCACCAGCAGGGGGCGGTGCTGCAGGTCAGTGAAAGACTGGCAGACACACAGGAAGAAGACCACAGAGGTCACCGATTACTCATCCTCACACGGCTTCCCTGGAGCTCTGGGAGCACGCTCTGATTACCTTGAAGGCCATGAACTTGTGGTATGGTTTAGGCGCCCAGGCGTAGATCTCAACCGAGTTCTTCAGAGCAATCACCAAGAATTTAATCCTCTCATACTTCACTGCAGGAAACAAGAAACGAGTTAGACGTGAAGCTGAACCCGCAGGACTCACACACACACACGATACGTACCGACTTTATAATGCACGCAGCCCTCCAGCTCACCGACGGTGATCCAGCCCTGTTTCTTCTCCACTTCAGGGTCGTTGTGTAGTATCCTGTTCCTCAGCCAGGACAGGTAGTAAACACGCAGCTTGTTCTTCTTCCCTGGTTTCAAGGACAACATGGTCTTTATTTTCCCAGAGACAGAAGCAACACTTAGGTCCTGCCACACGTCCAAAGTGTTGCTTTGTAGAAGCACAGCGAGCAAACAAACATTCAAAAAGGTTAGTAAAGTGTGTCTGACCTGAGATGGTGACCAGAACGTTGAGTCCCTCCAGGACGTCCATCTGCTGGAAGCGCCGTCGATTGATCAGATTGTAAACTTTGCCTTGACCGCTTCGGTCCAGCAGCATCAGGCCGTTCTCAGTCCCCACCAGCAGGTTCACTCCTGCGCACACACACACACACTACAGTGTTTTTAACCGTCTGTGGAGCTGAACCCGACTCGCTGTGATCTGACCCTTCCTGTCTCACCCCAAAGCGCCGCACACAGGATCTCAGAGTTGAAGCGTTTCTTGTATTTGCGGATCTCGGGCGTGTCGCTGTGCGGCCTGATGTTGGTCGGGTTGACGTTGACCACGGAGATCTTCCTGGCCTCGTTCAGCCTGGCCTGCTCCTGCTCCTGTCTCAGCAGCTCGTCAGCGAACAGAGCTGCAGCACAAAACACAATCAGTGGAGTCTGAGTGGTGCGGGGAGGGTTAACAGAAGTGAAATGAACGCTCTTAGCGCAAACTCTGCCACAGTGTGTGGCATACTGTACCTGAGGCACAGTTTTTGTCATCGTCGTCGTCGGTCGGAGACGTCCCGTACACCCTCGGATCAACAAACGGTGTGAAGGACGCCTTGGAGCCTCCGCCGCCTCCCAACCCGTACTGCAGATCACAGAAACACGGTTACAGCCGCATGTTTGACGGTTTGTCCGTTTGGGAACAGACAGGCATCAAAATGAAGGAAACACATGAGGCTTCATTCTGTCATTGGTGGTGCAGGGGTGCAGGGATCAGAGGCTGAAAACCCACAGAGGGAGGGAGACAGAGAGGGACCAGACGGGTGGATCCATCTGGAGCCAAAGCAGGGCAGGGCAGGAAATGAAAGGTGCCACGCGTCATTTCACATCACTGACATGACCTGGTTTTCATAGTTTTGTGTGAGGCACTAACTTAACTCCAGTCTGCAGCGCCCCCTGGTGAAGTTGCCAAAAAGACACTGTTCATCACAGCAGGGAAAAACAGGACGGTCACACTTTAGACCCCGTTCACACTGGGGAAATCAATCCGGCTAGAGCGGGACTCAGGCTGGATATCTGGATATATCTGGATTGGCTTAAACCTGGCTCATGAATCCCGCTAGCGACGTCACACCTCTGGGTTCACTGGGAAAGTGTTCTGGTCCCATACAAAAGCTGTGTGTAAACATCTGTCGAACTACAACGGCTTTGCCCCGAGTTTATTATCAACATGGCTACGTCAGGAATAAAAAGTCTCCCTGTTAAAGTTCCTCTGTGTAGTTTTTAACTGCACCAGAGTGATTACCAGACTGGCTCAAGATGGAGAAGGGATGGCGATGTGGCCTTTTTGCTGTTGGACTAGTCAGTCTGTAATCGTTAGCGTAGCTTCTATGCCGCCTAGAGGAGGCTCCTACCACAACAAGTATTGCGGGGAGCAGCCAAAACGAGCCCAGAAAGGCACCTCTGTGTATTAGATAGAACCGGGGTGTGTGTGAAGATTTGAAAACAGGTCTGAACCTATCCATCTGGATTCAGTCCCACTCCAGCTGGACTGAGTTTCTCCGGTGTGAACGGGGCCTTTCTGTAGGCATCATGTGGAATCTAAACCTAAGCCTCATCCAAAAGCTCTTTTATTCCACACAAGTTAAAATCATCTAAAAAAAAAAAAAGAGTCCACTCCAACAAGATCCAGTAAAAACTAAAAGTCCTGCTAAAAGTCCTCCTCAGCACCCAGCAGGACGCCATGATGGAGTCACATGTGAGCAGCAGTCACATGACCACTCAGAGAGTCTCTGTCTGACCTTCAGCTGATCTCTGACACACACACACTGACTGCTGTCTGACTGCAGACATGATGGAGCTTTTGTCACTGTCTGGTGGCTGCTGGTCAACTTCCCACCCTGATAAGATAAGGTCATTGGTGACGGGGCAGGAGAGCAGTCTGGCAGGGTCAGGATCAGGTGTGGAGGTGGTGGTGTTGGGGGGGGGGGGGGGGGGGGGGGGGGGGGGGTTTTAGGGGTTGAAAGGAGCCAATAGTTGGGTGCTGCTCCACCTACTTGGGCCCCAGAGGCGTCACCAGGGGAGACCAGGGGGGAGGTGCTTTGCTGCAACAAATCTGGGAGATTGGCGTTGCCATGGAACAGATTAGTGTTGCCGGGGAAACCGTTGCTGGCGGTAGAGCTCCGCCTCCGTTCCCCGTGTTTCTGGAAAAAGAGACTGTGCAGTGAGTGAGGCTGTGATTGACAGGTCAGGTGACGGAGCGGGAGGTGACGCCTACGGGCTGAGGGTGCGTTTGTTTCTGTGATGTTTGTAGCCCAGGGCGGGCGGGCCCAGACGACAGTGTGTGTGTGTGTTGTACAGTGTTTGCATCATGACGGTTTAAATAACTACAATTCACAGTCACATGTTTATGTTCAGGTGTGAACCCTGAAACCTTCCACAAAACATAAGACACGCAAAAAACAACCAGTCAGAACAGTGTCACCCAGCACGACTCGCAGAGACAACAACAGACGCTTTCTGCCGACTCAGCAGGGGTCAGAGGTCAGAACTCTGTGGCTCACCTCGCGCATCATCAGGGTGCTGTCCTGGGAGCTGTTTCCATACGAGTCGCCGTGCGTGTCGTTGTGACCTCCCATCATGCCGAAGGACTCGTTGGTGCTCTGACTCGCTGCCGGCCTGAAAGTCAGAATGTTACAGTCAGAGAGGATCAAACACTGAAAAACACACGTTACACTATAACTGTTAATAACATTCATCAATACATGGGATTTGTGTGTTTGATTTATACAAACAACAAATAAGTATTTCTTTGTGCACTTTTTTTAAAACGTAAATTTCAAACTCACTGTCTTTGTTCGTCCCCTTTATGGAGACCTAAGTTCTCTCCATTGCTGTTTATCTTTAAACGGACTTCACTACAGTGGGGACAGTGTCGGTGAGAGCAGATGAGCAGAGCAGAGCTCTGACAGGTGAAGGTCATCGATGAAGTCGATGTTATTCAGAGGGAAAAAAAACATTTGTCTGAATTTAGCTCTGAAGGTATGAGATAAGTTGATTTAATAAGGACTCATTGTGGGTTAAACTGGACTTTCCGTGCTCAGTAAGTTGGTTTTAAGAACCAGCTGTGTCTCAGCAGATCCTTCAGTCAAACATAGGATTCACTGCAGTCACTGTCACTGAACTTCGAAGGCTGAAGAGTAAACATGTTTGCATCAGCCAGTGCTGGAAGTCCTGTCTGAACATCGAGGTCTACAAAGGAGAGACCTGTGTCTCCTACAGACACGCGTCCTTTGACGGAGCGCCAGCCTCCGTGGCGGCATGTGACCTAACGTTCGTCTTCCTGCTGAGGTATTTGTGGTGATAATTGAGCAGCTACTCACATAATGCGCGGTATATCGCTGACGGCCACCGTTCCATCATTGGCCCCGCCCTCTCCCTCCTCATCCTCGCTGCTGTGGGAGTCCTCGCTGGACGACGAGTAGTCGGTCACTTTGACGGGCGGGCGGCTCGTCTCCTCCCCCTGCCGCAGCTCTCTCAGCTCCTTGGCGAGAGCCGTCAGATCCTGGAGGATCAGAGGACAGACTGGCGTTTCATTCAATGTCACGCGGCTTACGAAGTGTTTAACTCGCTGAATGCCGGGTTCTGACTTTTAGACTGAGAAGCTGCTGCAGTAGCAATCACTGGTTTATTTTTTAGTACATATGTATTTATATGTTACCACTGAATCACAGACAAGTCTGTCCTGTGGTGGATTAACACAGTTAAACATCATAGGATGTGGCCTCCCTGACCTGCCGACCCTGTGTCATTTACATCATGTGTGGTGACATTATTGTTGGTCTTAGCTCAGGATTCTACAGTCACAAATGTTTTTAAGTCACCATGCAGGCCGGTAACATGTCAGCCACATGACGGAGTCTCCATCATGAGGAGGGCAGCGAGCAGGACAGTGCAGGGAGGAAGAGGAGGAGGAGGAGGAGAAGGAGTCATACATCATGCCTCAAAGCAGGAAGGTCAAAGGTTAAAGTACCAACATGGCGGCTGCACTGACGCATCACACAGCACTAAACATCAGCTGCCAGTGACGCATCGAGGCGTAAATGTGGAAGATTGGCAGCAGCAAGGTGCACATGAAGTGAGTGTACGTTCACAGGGTGGACGGGGTGGTGAGGGTAGTGGGAGGAAACGGGATGGGTGGGGGCAGGTGTCTTACCAACTCCTCCTGATCAGATGGAGGAAGAAACGAAACATGGAAGAAGAAGAGAGAGAGAGAGAGAGAGAGAGAGAGAGAGAGTGGAAATGGGACATGAGAGCGGTGACCTCTGAAGGCCTGAGTCCTACAGCTTCCTGTCTGATACAACAGCAGCAAACACCTGTGATCTAATCTGAGGTCACATGGGTGGAGTTTAATCCAATCCACAGCCTGCTGTGATGAACACTTTATTTCTATCTATACAGTGAGGCGGTGCGAGAAAGAAGGGACGAGGGGTGAAGGAGCAGAAATGTCACTGACCTCGTCTACAGCTCTCTTATAGCTCTGAAGGACGATGAAGGAAGGATGAAGGACAGAGAGTGAGAACCGACAGCATCCTGGTTAGTTCAGAGTCAGAGCACTGATACACAGACGGATGGATGTACACAGATGTGTGTGTGTGTGTGTGTGTGTGTGTGTACTCACTGCAGGTCGGCTGGGTCGGGTAACCTCTCTGTCATCTTTGGTCTCGTGGGAAGAAAGTGTGGAGCCTTCAGTCTTGGCTGAATTACCTAAAAACAGAGGTGACACTTTTTTAGAGAGGACATTTTAAAAATAGTTCCATACATTCTGTAAACTTTAACAGAGAAAAGTGATGATAATTAAAAACTTGTGAGAAACATTGAGGACATTTTGTTTCCTAAAAGATGCTGTAGTGTGTGTGTGTGTGTGTGTGTGTGTGTGTGTGTGTTCACCTCGTTCATTGGAGCCTCCCTGGGAGCTGGGGGTGCTGGAGCTGGAGGAGCTGCCACTGCTTGTCCTCTTCAGGGGCGTCTCCATGGAAACGTCAGTCCTCCGCAGGTCGGGGTTGCTATGGAAACACAAATGCAGCGTGTCTCATTCATGCGAGAAACTGTTAAATCCTGCTCCTGAAGCTGAAACATCACACCTGCAGCTCGACACCGGAGCTGCCATGTGTGTGTGTGTGTGTGTGTGTGTGAGAGCAGACCTGGCCCGTATGAGGTGAGCTCCAGCCCGAGGACCGAGGCCAGGCCCGTTTCCAGGAGAGTTCTTCCTGACCAAAGCAGGAGAGATGGAGGTGGTTCTCTGAGGAACCTGGAAACACAAACCACAGTCGGTTTAAACTCGTCTGGTCTCATGTTTCCACTTTTATTTCTAAAAACAACCAGACTCTGCACACAGCTGAGGACACACACTCGTATCAGAGTATCAGAAAGAAGCACAAAGTTTGCCCACACACACACACACACACAACACACACACACACAACACACAGGTGGCGGCATGCAGAGACCTTGGGTGGCATGTCGTCATCCTGCCGCAGCCAGGAGCTGCGGTCCAACTTGTCGAGAGGGGGCGCCAGACGGGACAGGGGCGGGGGAGGAGGGGTGTCGGAGGTGGGGTCGGAGTTCTGCCGGGGCATGGGAGGCCGGGAGGGGGAGGGCGACGCCGAGGAGGAGGACACGCCGTGAGGGTCGTACAGAGACTGCGAGCCTGACAGGCCGTGACTCTTCACCTGCACCAGGTGGGCCATCTGAACACACACACACACACACACACACACAAGCAGGAAACAGGCAAGGACGAGGAGGAAGAGCAGGATCAGGATCAGGATCAGGATTTGCACAATGTGATCAGGATGCAGGAGGAGTGAAGGAGAGAAACACAACACAGGGTGCGTTCACACCAATCAAAAACAGGAGTCTCCCACCTCCACACCACAGTTACACACACACAGCATCACACACCTGTGGTTCCATGGAGCGGTGCATGGGCGGAGTCCGGGCCTGCTGGATGCCTCCGCTGCTGAAGGACTCGGAGCGCGGTGGCAGCGACGGGTCGGAGATCCGGTTGGAGACTTTATGCTGCAATGGAGGAGAAGCCTGTCTGTTCATCTTATAAAGCTCCTCCACCTGACACACACATCAGACCACCGTCACTCCTCATGCAACGTGTGTGTGTGTGTGTGTGTGTGTGTGTGTGTGTGTTCACAGCAGCAGGTGTGCCCCCCCCCCCCAAAAAAAAACTACTCAGCGTTCTGTGGGTTAAAGTTAAAATCTGTGACATGATTAAATATAGTTAATGAGAGTTTTCAAATGAAAACAAACTGCACATGCAGGCAGCCACACAGCAGGTGGCGCCGCAGAGGAAACTTGCTTTTACTATTTTATGACAGCAGCACCTTTCAGCTGTCCTTGTGCGATCACCGACGACTTCAGCTGCACTGCAGTGATTTCTATCTGTGTTCAGAGCTGAACATGTGATGGAAATATCTGCTCCTGTCAGGCTTCAGGGGGAAATCCTGAGGGTAGACCTATCTCAGCGCTGAGTGTGTTTCCATGTGCAGCAGCAGCAGCAGCGTCCAGAGGGACGCAGACTGATATAGCTGCAGCTGTCCTACATCAGTCCACCAGCTGCCACCAGGGGGCAGGCCTGGAGATCTGCCCTAAATGTGTGTGTGTTCATATGTGCTTTAAAGTGACCTTGATTTATGGTTTTTGAGAAAACCAGCAGAGTTCAAATATGGAGCGTTGACCTGCATTCTCTGAGCTCACAGCTTGGTTAGAAAAACACACAGTGGTGTCACTTTCTCACAGAGCAGACATGTTGGGGGGGGGGGGGGGGGGGTTAAACCCTGCAAAGGTAACACTCATTCAACAAGTGTGTGAGGGACAACAAAACCAACGCACAAAGACACAGCCCTGAAAGTCTGAAAGAAAGAAGAACTCTGAGTCAGAACCTATAACATGCAGCGTAGGTATGAAGACACATCAGGACCCCTGTCAAATGGAAACGAAGGAATTAGCAGATTAGAACAGGGAGTCAGAGGGAGAATCACGTAGTGATGTGGAGGCAGCTGATTGTTCAAACACACACACAAACACATTAAAGGTGTGTTGGAGAGTTTTGTTGTTACATGTTTAGTTCTTTGGAAGCTAGCAAGCAGCAGTTAGCATGACTGTTGTCATCTGTGTGAGGAAAATATGTGTGTGTGTGTGTGTGTGTGTGCCTGCAGATCAATAAGCTGCCTCACAGTTAATGATCCCCTCACAGCAGCTGCACCACAGAACAAGGTGGTGCAGCTGCTGTGTGATTCAGCTGTTAGTTAGAAGTGTTGAAAAGAGATGTTTAATCCCACAGATGAGAAGCATTAACCGCCTTCAGCCGACAGGATGCGAGTTCACCTGGTTATAACCTGTTAGTGGGTGTTAGAGGGGAAAGAGTTCTGTTCATTCTCCGACTGACCCGGCGGCCGGGGCTGCGGCCCCGTGAGTCGGAGCTCCTCCCGGGGCTCTGCCGGCGCATCACTGGCTGAGAGGAGGGGTCAGGCTCAGGGACGCAGGTGACGCGGATCCGCGGCACATGGAGGTTATCTCTGGGGGGGCTGACGTGGGCGGGGTAGGAGGGGGGTCGGGGGCGAGGAGGTTTGTAACCGGGGAGCAAGAGCAGGTTGTCGAGGTTGGCGTCCTGCGTCTCCTTGAAGGAGTGGTATTTCTTAGGAGGGATGCGAGGCGAGTTGCTCTGAGCGCGTCGCATCACCTGGAGAGGAAGCGAGTGTTTACAAGACAACAACACAACATTGACACAACACACACACACACTGTGGGGATCACAGCAACACATCCTCAGCAGCCACTCTGGAGGTCCACAGATAAACACCTCCTCAATGTGACACCACAGAGGATCTGTTAGCACCACTGACTGTGTACAAAGATGGATGACACAGAAGCTCCTCAGATGTGAGGTGACAGTGGGCGCCACCATCCTGCACTGGTGACCAGGGTCACGGTGCTGCCTGCTGACCCGTAGCTGCTGTTAGCTGCATCAACAACTGTGCAGGCTGTTAGCTCTGTTTAATAAGCTGCTGGCTGACAGAGCAGGCATCTGTGCAGGTGCTGTCACCACAGCAACATGGCAGCTCCTTCTCCTGCCACACAGAAGGAGGAAGCTGTGGTGCGTTGTCCATCTTTATATTCAGTCAAATGGAGACAGTTCTAAAATCTAATCGTCTCAGCTGCGTGTCAGAGCAGACATGCAGCTTTTCAGACTCCTGGAATTTAATCAGATTTACAGCTCGATGGTTGCTTCACCTGAAAAGAAACAGAAGGTTATGTCTCCTGTGCAGCTCCAGCGAGACCTGGAGGGCAACAAACACAACACAACACAACACTGGTGTGAGCTCCTGAGAGCGCTGCTGGCCTCTCACTCAGCTGGTTAACCTGGACGTCTGTGACCCTGTGAGTGTGTGGCCGGCCCAAATAAAGTTAGAACAGATTAAACCCGACGGCGCCGCGGGCTACCTCTTTGGCCCAGGCGGGCTTGTCGTTGCTGCTCGGCGCCTGGTCCTTGTAGTGGTACAGCTGCTTCTTGTCTTGCGGCGGCCGCGGCGGCTCCTGCTGCTGCTGCTGCAGAGACACCAGGTACGCCCGCTCCTGCTGCAGCTGCCTCTGCAGCCGCTCGGCCTGCCGCTGCTCCTCGATCTGCTTCCTCTTGTACTCCTGAACACAAAGCAGAGAGCCAGCAGGTGAACAGAGACCACAGCAACAACTGGACACACACTGATGTTTCATTTGGGCCTAAACTCTGACCGGACTGAAGAACCGACAGATATTGATCCCTGAGGGATAGAACTGTGCAGGTTGTTAAAGACAGGAAGTTAAAGAAAGAAGCCATCGATCACCTGTCCGCGCACATTTCTCACATCTATCAGAAATGTGTGTGAAAGTCTACAGCAGCCACTGTGTGTGTGTGTGTGACGGCATCATTGCAAACAATGAAGCTGAATAAATGGCCGCCGGCGGCCATCGATTGACACGCCCCCTGCTGTGTGTGTTTGGATCGATTCGATGTTTGTGAACTTTTTTTTTCAAGATAAAAAAACTAAATGAGCTGACGTGTGAGTCTCATCTACACTTGTTATTGATCAAAAATTGGCCGCTGTCGCCTTCACCTCATAGTTTCTGTACGTAAACAACAAATGTCCTGGAATAACTGTGCCGTTTCCATGACTACCAGCTGCTGAGCTGTTGTTTTGGAAACCTTTTTATTTTTCCCCCCTCCATGAGGTTGTCCTGCAGACCTTGGACCTGGTCTTCAACATGTGGACTTATCTAGATGATAACATTATTTTGTATCTGAATCTGTCGTCATGGCAACAAGTCCACTGATCAGGACCGAGATGTTTTCACACGTGTTCCACAGAATCTTATAACAGAGTCCTGCTTCTCTGACTTTTGTCAAACCAGTCAAATTGTACCAAAGCACACAAAAAAACAACAATTTTCTTTGATTATTGATTTTACAAAATTAGCTCCAGCTGTAAATATTTAACTGTTTACATACTGACAGTCTCTGTAAAGCAGAGTTTCACTCACATGATCCAAATTCTGATTTTCTTTAGAGATAAATAGTAAAACATGATGCATTCAAGGGCCATCAGAGTTTTTTAAAATGCTTTTAACAATCAAAGTTTCACAAAACATGAGTGGTTACTGAGGACTGGGGAAGCTAACACTGCTCACACTGCTGCCAATCAGCCCAAATACCTGAATGAGACCAAAGAGGATTATGTCAGCCTGTGACCTTCATCAGTCTGCGATTGTGTTTGCGTGTTGTTTTACCAGCAGTAGGGCCTGCTCCTGCAGGAGCTGCTGCTGCAGGATCTCCAGCTGCCTCTGCTCCTCCTCCAGCTGCCTACGGATATACTCCTAACCAATCAGCACCCCCGGGAGGCCAGCATCAGACGCAGCCAATCAGAGAGCGGCCGGGTGGGACAGAAGCAAATCGGAGCCCAGGCAACCAGCGACATCAGCAGAGCAGGAAATAGAAAAAAAAAGGACAAGGAAGAGGAGGAGGAGGACAGACAAAAAGTAGGAGATTTATTGAAGAGGTGTGAAAGCAGGAATTTAGTCAGAAATAGAAGAGGAGAGATGAAATGAGAGGAACAGCAGGGGGGCGTAATTAGCAGAACAGGAAGTTAAAGCTGTGAAAAGGGAGAAATTTATAACTGAGAAGCACCGCAGAGCAGGAAAGACTCCTTCTCCTTTGTCCCTTCACAGCCTTTAAACTTTATTTAAGCAGCCGCCTGTCACATGTTACCTGCTCTCTCTCGGCGTGCCTCCTCTCCTCCTCCCGGCGGAGCTGCTCCATCTCCTCATACCTCCTCCTCTGCTCCCGCTCCTGCTGCTTCCTCAGCTCTCGCTCCCGGCGCTGTTGCTGTAGGTGGAAAGCAACTTTACACAACAACACCTCAGCTGTGTGTGTGTGTGTGTGTGTGTGTTTCCCTGGCATTTAGACGAGCGGAGGTGCTAACTACACAGGTGTGGTGGAGTGATTTTATAATCAAGGCTGAGCTGTTTTCACAGGTTTAGAACAACCTCAGGCTAAATCAGCCGTACCTCCTCCAGCCGGCGCCTCTGCTCTTTCTGCTCCTCGATACGTTTCTGCCGTTCGGCCAGCAGTTGGCGCTTGTGCTCCTCGTTCTGCTGCTGCTCCAGCTGCTGACGCCGGATCAGCTCCGACCGCTCCTTATTGGCCAGCTGGAGACGCAGGAAGTCCCGCCTCAGAGTGGACTCACCCGGGATGTTGATGATGGAGCTGGAAAGTCAGAAAGAGCTGCAGAGTTAGCAGCAGTACAAGTTGTGAAGGCACTTTTGTTGCTTTAATTAACTGCATGGTAGCGGCCGCTGAAGTATCAGGAGCAGCGGTGATGCTAGTGATAGAAGCTCTGTTAATACAGCAGCATTATGAGGGTCACTCAAAAGGTTCTAAGCCTCGCCCAGAAGGAGTCGGAGACACAAGATAGTTCAAAGTCCGCTTTGACATCACTGTACAACGATGCTCGAGCACTGCGATCCTGTCTGGTGCTCCAGATGGAGCTGAGTCTGGTGAGTAAGGGGGATGGAGCAGCCATTCAGAGCCACAGAGCAGTGTGAGCAGGTGCGTCATCCTGAAGCAGCAGCACGCCTGCCCTCAGTGTCCTGACTGCTTCCTTCAGTTGTCTTTACTCTGGTGCTCAGTACTGTCCATTAATAGTTCTTCCCCTTTTCCAGGTGGTCTATCATGAAAACAGACGCTGCCAGCTTGAACTGCTGTGGGGGTGGAGAACTGCTGTGGGGGTGGAGAACCACAGTGGTTCCAGTCTGCTTTGAATCCTCGATTCAGGTTGGAGGTGGTGAACCCAGGTTTGACCTTGAGTTACTAATCTGTGGTGGAAAGTCTCAGCGTCAGCCTGGAAGTGATCAGCTTGCTCATCCCCAACATCTCAGTTAACACAGTGTGGACTGAACCAAGTGGTGGTACGTTAAAAAACAAGATGGTTCAGCTATGGCTCTTCTCTCTGGGTGAGCGGCTCTCGTAGCAACAGCAGCACTCAGCTGAAGCAGATGTTGAAATCTAATAGTTTTAGCATTGATCAAAGTATTAGCATCAACAGCTAGGAGTGTTTGTAGCCCAAACAGCAGTACCAACAGTAGAGAGAGTGAAGCAGGCTAGCAGTAATGTCTCTAATGTGTGAGCTCAAGCAGCATCTGTCCCAGAGGTAGCAGTTAAATCAGGAGTTAATGCAGCATCTGCTGCAGCAGCAGTGACGACAGAATGAGCTTGAGAACCTGCAGCAGTCCTACCTGGGCTCTCCTATGTCCCGCTCTTCATCCTCTTCCTCGCTGCCACTGTACTCGTATTCTGTCTCATCTGAAAAGACACAAACACACATTTCAGGTCAGTGCCGCTGACAGCCGAGCCTCCGCACAGCTGTGAGGTGAGTCGGCAGGCGGGGAGCACCCTCACCTCTCTCCCCCCTCCTCTTCTTGGTGCGGTCAATGTGGTCCTTCAGCTGGATGCGGACCTGCCGCTCGTTGGGAAGGTCTCTGATGAAGGGGTGTTTGAGGAGCTGCTCGGTGCTCGGCCGCTGGCTGTGACTCTTCACCAGGCAGCTCTCGATGAACGACTGGAACTTCTTTGACCTGACACACACACACACACACAATTAGATACACAAACAGTGGTGGAAGACTCGCTGTGACTCACAGTGGCACTTTGTGTACTTAATAATTAATACTTTTTGAAGTATTAACAACTTATTTCACAGTTAAGTTATCGGTAGCATTCATCGTGTGTGTGTGTGTCAGTGACTCACCACTTCTTTGACTTGAGTCTCGGGGCAGGATTCCGGGGAATGAGGAAGAGCGCTCTCATTGGATGCATGTCGCACAGAGCTGAGGAGGAGAGGAGAGGAGAGGAGAGGAGAGGAAACGAAAAAGGCAAGAAAGCAGAGAGGAGGGGGAGCGGAAGAGAAAAGTACAAAAAGTCAAATGTAAACTTTTAACTTGAAGACAAACTGTGCAGAGAGTCAGCTGATCACAGTGTAATCACACTTACGTGGTGCTCCCTCTGCCATCTCTATGGCTGTGATACCGAGCGACCACAGATCACTCTGCAAAGAGAGGAACAGCAAACGTTCACAACACTTCAGGCTTCTGCACGACTGGTGGACCGGTCAGTGTACGTGTTAAGTGATAAAAATACAGACAGAAGAACCTCCCATCTGCCGCGCGTCCTGCCAGCTTTTTATCAATAACATCATCATGTGTTTCTGTTTTTAGCCGTGTTCGTGCTGCAGGATGAACGGAGGGTTTCTTCACACGTAAAAAGCCCCGGAGGGCTGCCGTTAATGGTGCAGGCGCTCGCCCCCTGGCTCGCCACGGGGGTTCGTCCTGCCCCCATTACTGCACACCCTTCATACAGTAGTGCTGCAGATTCAAGGTTTCTGAGAGCGCCTTGCTCATTTCTGTTTGTGCAGTCGAGCAGAAACGATCGGAGATTAGACCAAAAAAACAGCAGAAGTGATCGTGGAGAGATTTTCTGTAAAGGTCAGTTATTTTGTTATTTGTTCACAGCGACAAGCGGTTCAGACTCTGACTGATGATTCAGCTGCAGAAGAAAAACAGCAAAAGCGGTTTCACTGTTCCACAGCGGCGCTGCCAGGCGGCCTCTGCACGCACACTGATATCACACATATACACATGTGTGTGTTTTGTGCGGGAGAAGCACGATTATTCTGCACCTTAAAGTCGTAGGTGGCGTCGGGGTTCTCGTCACAGGCGATGACCTCCGGGGCCATCCAGTACGGCGTCCCGATAAACGTGTTCCTCCGCCCCACCGTGCGGTCCAGCTGAGCGCTCACACCAAAGTCCACTGAACACACACACACACAGAGTCGTCATGTCATGTGATGAGCGTTTTGATCGTGGACCTTTGGAAGCACACGTACCCAGTTTAACCTCTGCGTTCTCCGTCAGCAGCACGTTCTGGCCTTTGATGTCTCTGTGGATGACCTTGTGCTGGTGGAGATGGGTCAGACCCTGCAGGCGGACAACAAATCATAAAGGTGGTGTAAGGTAGGACAGGTGTTTGTCAGCCCCCCCCCCTGCTGTTTCCGTCCTCACCCTGAGGATCTCTCTGCAGACGTAGGCGATCCACTCCTCCTTCAGAGAGTTCCCTTTGGTGTTTTTGATCAGATCTGTCACCGAGCCAGCGCCGCAGAACTCCATCACCAGCTGCAGACACAAACATCATGCAGACGTTAACATCCCCTGCTGGACCTCAGACCTCAGACCCGCTCACGGGGTCGCTGAACGAACTCGTACCCAGAGCTGGTCGTCCATTCCTGGAGGGTTTTTCTTGATGAAGGCTCCATAATAGGTGGCGATGTTCCGGTGGTGGCTGTACTTCTTCAACATGTTGATCTCAGCTTTAATCTCCTCCTCCTCATCCTGGAGCACACAACAAGTCAGATGCAGCATAGGGCATTACAGTGTGTGTGTGTGTGTGTGTGTCACTTACTCCTGTGACGTCCATGACCTTGATAGCAGCAAGCTGGCCGGTTTTGACATGGCGACCCTGAAAAACAGAGACAGAGGAAGGTCAAGGAAAGATCAACAGTCGGTTTGGGCAGGATCTGCTAATCTATGTGTGTGTGTGTGACTTCAAAGAAGGAGGGACCCTGCTGGCGGGAGTGGGAAGCGGTTCCTGTAGTCCCTGCACCTGCTTTTTTTGGTTCTGCCAAGTTTTATTTGGGATGAACTGGATCATATAAAGTGACGATTATCAGGCCTGACGTTAGTCCCAAATCAAGTCTTGAACAAGTCTCTGAATGAGTCTAAAACCAGTCCGCTTTCAAGCCTGAAGCCACAGTCCCAACATCTGTCTCTGTGCAGTAAACATTTCCCAGCACTGTTGCTTTCCAGGAGAGGACGGACTGTACAGTATCCCACCCTAACCTGATGCAGCACACACAAAACATACACAACCTGTGCAGCAACTTAGCAAGATGTGGTGCAAAAACAACTGTCTGATCGTAACTGAAGTCATTTTTTGTTCCGGTGGGTAAACAGCCAATAGGAACGCAGCAGCGTCACGTTATTGAAAAACTTTTGAGTGAAAATGATTTGATGTGAACGTCTCCTCCTCCCAGCTCTGAAGTCAATATCACAGCAGCTGTTAAAGCGAGAAACTGAAAATTCATCCACCTCACCAGCATCTCTCTCACACACACACACACACACACACCATTTCCTCACGGTAACCTAGCAACAGGCCTGACAGTGAGGGCAACGAATGGGGGGTTGGAGGAAGCAAAGTGATGGCAGTGTGTGTGTGTGTGTTCAGAGGCCATGATACTTCACACACTGGGTCACTTGCACATGTGAGTTGCTCAGATTCACACACACAGTGTCTGGGTTACTCAGCGTTGCATCAGTCACTGAATGTATCTGACAGGCCGAAATCACCTCCAAGTATGAAAACTCTTCTTTTTCCGTCCTTCTTTGTGCGTCTGTCGTCTTTTGTTCCTGTTTTTTTTTTTCCTTCCTCGCTGTCTCTTAGAGCCGCCAAGTGTTCAATAATTTCATAATTCACCCTCTGTGTGGTCAATAACTCTAAAACATGGCGTGGTTTCATCGTGGTGATGATGAGCCAGACGTTCTTACAGCTCGTTAACGCTCACATGGAACATGATCATTATTTCCCAGCAGCTGGCCGCCGCTGTCCTCACCGTCCCTGCCAGCTCAGTGAAGGACAGGTAGAGGAAGGTTAAGTGGAAGAGACACAACAAAACCGACTATTAGTGTCAGTCAGAAGCTTGGTTTCTGCTCGCTTGGATACGGCTCATCATGTCAAACATGGTGTCTGAGCGCTCTCTGCATCAGTACAAACGCTGCACACAACGACCGGCAGCCATCAGGATTCCTGACAGCAGCCACTTCCCATTGATGATTATCATCATTCCTACAGCCAGAAGTGACGCTCAGCCAGTGGGATCCATCATGTTTTAATGTTAGTTGTAGAGTTTTGGAGATTCCTGCCTTCATCTCTGATCTGAATCTGAAACACCGACTGAATCGCTGTGCAAACGGCAGATGACAACGACCACATGTAAACATGAACACAAAGCCGACCTGGAACTTCCTCCTCTGGACTCCTGAGGTTCCAAAAACAGTCAATCCCAGAAACAGTATCCAGGCTCCTCAAAGATGCGCTCCAAACATCTGGATCGCCCCCTGGTGGCAGGCTGCAGCACATGTCATGAACCCTGCCTCCTCCATGTTAGGACACAAACCCACCTAAACAGCAGTTACAGCTGCTGGCTGGACGTGGAAGTGTCTGTGTGGCCGACAATGTGGCGTCAGTCTATACTGTGCAGGGTGTGGTTCCAAGATGGCGTCTATACCACGCCGAAGTCATAGATATAGAAATAAACAGAGCTGTCCACACACAGCTCGGCTCAGAGTTAGAGACACACGCAGTTTAAAAAACTGTGTCACTGTGTCATGAATAATCCTTAATAATCCTTAAAAATCGCTGAAGAAACGTGATACATTTTGTCATAAATATGAAAGCTATACCTCCTACAACAGTTAGCTTCCTGCTACAAATACAGCCCATGGCTTCCGGTGCAGCCGCCTCCTCCCAGCATCTTAACACAGATTCTGCTTTCCTTCATGTCTGGCTGGATGCTTTGTTATTCTATGGGACAGAGAGGCATCACAACCCACAGTGAGCTGAGAAGAAGCCAAGATGGCTGCAGACATATCCGTCATACCACCACCAACCACCCGGCGCTGCTCTGACAGGATCCTCCTCCAGACATCATTCAAAGGTAACACAACGATCATACATATATGAACAAAGCTTCATACAGGCTGGGTGAGTTCCAACATGTTCTGTGTGTGCAGCACTTCATCAGCTGCACTGCTGCATGTCCCATGACTGAAACATGTCATCAGTCTGTGCTCCAGATTTACAGGGGATTCTGGGATTTACTCAGCAGAGCTGTAATCCAGATGAGTCGGTGGACCTGCTTCTTGGACTTCAGGTTAAGTGTGTGTGAAGTGCTGCTGTGACTGCAGGACAAACGGCAGCCATCCGCTGCGATGAAGCAATAAAAGGTGAGGCTGATAAAGCCGGCGAGATGAGAGGAGGAGATAGCATCTCAGAGAGGCTCTTTGTTTTGCTATCTCTCTTCCTCCGACACAGACGGCCGGCCAGACAATCTCCCAGAGGTGACACAGAGCTCCCAGTGTGTGTGTGTGTGCGTGTGTGTGCGACTGGCAGAGGTGGGCATGGCAAGAAGGAGCGTTAAAACACCTCAATCCAGATAAAGGCAGACAGCCTGAGGAATAACAACACACCTCAGGACCCGCGTTCAGGCAAGTCCTGCATTCCTGACCTGAACACAAGCCCCAACACAGCGACAGACACACACTGAGTTTCCATGGCTGCCCTCTGATACAACAACATTCCGCTGTAAGCAGAGCTTCTGCCTTCTTGTGACAACAGAAAAAAAAACACACGGTTTCAGAGAATCACTTCAAACCTCTGAGTGATCCGCATCTTTAAAAGGCTCCTGCTCTGCACATGAGGGGTTAACAGCAGGAACTGGAAGCACAATATTCCAAGAATTCTTGGAAAAAGGACTCTGTCTTCCTGGTGACTTTCCAGGAAAACGATGGTGAATAACACCAGATATGAGTCACAGAGCTGAGAGGTGTGATGCTGAGAATTCAGAGGGACGTGTTCCAGGTATCACAACCCAGACAGGTGTGGGCGAGGACGCACAAACTGCAGCTGCCAGAGACACACACACACACACACACACACAGGAAGTCCCTCACTTTGCACAGTGCAACAGCTGAGTGAGAGGACGCTGAGTGAGAGGACGCTGAGTGAGAGGACGCTGCATGTTCGGCGGGTTGATAGTTGCACAGATTTCTTTCATGCAACTGCCAAGAACATCAAAACAAGACGGTTCACTGGCAAGAACTTAGACTCATACTGTCTCGTGTCTCGTCTCGAAAGTAATTCAAATGAAAACTGGAGACTTAAGCACATGACGTCACATGACGCCTTCTTCCAGGAAACAGGTTGTGGTGTAATAAAATGAATCGAATAAAGATTCTTGATTCTTTATTTCAGTCCAGTCTTCCATTCGTTGTCCCCGCCCCCCCACCCTCCTGGCTCCCAGCATTAGTGATATTTCACAGTTACAGCCAGTGAGCGAGCGCTGAGGGAGAACATTCTGAGTGCTGGAAAACTCGCTCCACACACGTCGCAGCAGGCGTGCAGCAGGTGAAGGCTCGACCAATGAGGACGCAGCTTCCGCGGCCGCCCCGCTCGCAGCCTCTGAAGGCTTCACTGTTCTGACGTCAGTGATGTCGGATTCTCCCAGCATCTACACCTGAGTTACAACCTGGCTGTGGGGCTGGTGGAGGCCATGAGGCACCGGTGCAGCGACGCCTTCTCCCTCCATTAGGGTCTCATCTCCATCACATTCCTGGCAGCTGGAGGGCTTCTCCTCTGACTCGGTGCAGATGGAAGTGTTCGATTTAGCTCAGAGACAGAGGATGCTGCTGTAGCACTGCAGGCCTGAGGATGGAGAGCTTCTGTAGGAGCCGCCTGTCACAGCTTCTGATGTCATGACTCTTATTTACCAGCTCTGAATGAGTTCACTTCCTCAGAATTTAACATCTGAAGCCTCCAAAGTAGTGACCGCTTCCTGTTGATACTAAAATGTACAAACCAGGAGTCATCTCCGTCACTTTTCATTCCAGAGCTTGATGCAGGGCTGCTGGACTTGTTCAGAGTTCCTTGAAGCCGCATCAGGTCCAGTCGCCCTGCTTGAAGCTCTCAGAGAGGACTGAAGCCCACTGTGTCACATAGAACCTGCTGCAGCAAGCAACCGCTGCGATCAGGCTGGACTCCAGACCTGTCAGAGGTCTCACCAAACAAAGGACGCCCCTCTCTGGGTCATAAGTGATTTGGTCCGGTGGAGTCACTGTGGGTTCCCAGGAGGAGATGGGACCCAGATGGGGCTATAAGCTGACATCAGAGGTGAAAACGGCACTAAATTATCAGCTGTGTCAAAGGGTGAGCTGCCAGGCTGGAATCTAGCAGCAGCCTCCAGGTCTGAGAACTGAAACCTAAGTGTCAAAACCTGCAGCCGGCATCACACCGGCTTCATTTAAAGGTCCTGATAAACAAAGGCAGAGGAGAGGACGGTCCACAGAGCAGCTTCACAGCTCGGTCTGTGTGTGAGAGGATGGAGAATAAAACCTCCGTCTGCTGCTACCAGGACAAACTCTCCGGCTCCTCAGTGCCTTATTGACTGGACCTACCCACATTGGGTTAATTTTGTCCCATCAATCATTTCCAGAAGGGAGGCGTTCCCTTGTTGATCAATACTGAACACCCAGCTGACAAAAAAGGGGTGTGCATCAGCACGAGGCACACACACACACACACACACACACAGCCTCCCTGTGTGTTTACAGACAGCTGGTTTTCCTCTTACCTTGTAGACCTGCCCATAGGTGCCATTTCCGACCAGCTCGACCAGCTCAAAGATACCAGCCGGGTCCTGAGAGAGAGAGAGGAAGAGGAGGAGGAGGAGATGAAGATAAGAAGGGAAAGAGCAGGAACAAAATGTTACTCAGGAGGACATAACTCTGATTCATGCCTGGACACTGGATGGATGAAGGAATGTAATGTGGAATTTGACCTTCACACACACACACAAACACACACACACACACACACACACTAAAGGCTGAGCTGCATACCTGTGATATTAGACTGTGAAGCCTCCTTGTCACCACAGCGGCCTGCTCTTACTCCTCCAGGAGGTCAAACACCGACAGCTACGAATTCCCTTTAACCACGATCTCACAGGCTGAACGCTAAAGCTAGTGTTAGCTTTAAGGCTAGCAGAGCTTAGCGGAGAGGAAGCGTCTCTGGTTTCGTGAAGCTAGTTGTTCAAAGCTTAAGACTCCATTTGTTTCTAACATCATTCTATTTTTTTACCTTATACGGAAATACCTAAGGCTAGCTGGTCATCACTAGCATGTAGCCTTAGCTTAAGATAGTTTAGGGAAGTTAGCTTAAGCTAACAAGCCTAGCTTACCTGGGCTAGCAGAGCTCAGAAACTGTCTGACATCATTTATAATGTTTGCCGCTGTTTAACTCATTGAATAAACAAATGTTTAAGGTCTTAGAAAGCTAGATGCTAATCATAACAAACAAATAAGAAACACTGCTAATGTGGTATATGTGTGAGCTAAGGTGCTAGCCTATCACAGTTAGCACTTTAGCTGCTAGTAAGAGCTAATATTAGCTAAACTAACACTAAGAACTGAATTCAAAAAGAGTATAATAGAATAGTTTAATCCCAGATTATGGCCCAATGAAGAAGATAAGTGATGAACTGTGCTGCTAAACGCTAACTTAAGCTAGCTTACCTGGTCTAGACTATTGCACCTGGCTGAGGACGGCCGTTAGACTGTTGTGTTTTAGTTTAAAAGTCTTCAACGCTGCAAACTGTTCACGGTACACTGAGTGAAAACAAGCAAGTGAAAGCAACACACACACAACCAGATCGCACAAATACTTGGCTGATTAAAATTCCCAAAACACAGATGTAGATCTTTAAGCATGCCTGTGTGTGTCTGGTATTAGCGTGTGTGTGTCTGTGTGTATATGTGTGTGTGTGTGTGTCTGTGTGTGTTAGCATACAGTAGGGCACAGGAGAGTGTTGGGACTATAACAGTGGAGCCTCCTGAAGGGGATTAGCTTAAAAAGCAACGTTCCTTTTCACTCAAGGTCAAACTGAGGCACATCTAATCCTGGACGACCCAGCCTCACGTGCACACACACACACACACAGACACACACACACACACCTGTGCACCTACAGCTCTGACCACACTGGAGCAAATGAAGGAAGCTCAACATGAGTTTTGACTTCAAAGCCTGAACCGAGGGTCCCTGGTTTACAAACGTGTGTGCTGGGATCAGGATCGAGTGGACCCCTGAGGTTCATGAGCAAATGTCACAAAGAGACACAACGGTTCATCACAACGCACAAAGACAGCAGAGGATGTCTGAGGAGACACATTCACAGCAGCAAGACTCGAAACTGTCAAGAGCGTCCTGCGCTTGGGCCGAGCCTCATCTGAGCGGCTCAGACATGGGGACATGATGTGTTTACATGGAGGTCTGTCCCTGCCTGGTGGACAGATGGACACCTGTCTCTGCTGTCTCACTACTGTGAACACCAAGGTCACGCCCTCGGCTGTCCACAGCGTCCTGAGCAGGAGTCGTCCTGCTGGGAGGACTCATCATCCGGCGCTCTGCAGAAACAGGAAGTGGTGTGTGTGCGGGTGCTTGCGACAGGCTCTGCGTCACGCTGAAATGCCCCCCCCCCCACCTCTCTCTCTCTCTCCCTGCTCCGTCCTCCGTGACCTAATTTCTGGCTGTGATGCCACAGAGGGAGACGGCGAGGAGTCTCATTTCTACCAGAACATGCACAACCTGTACAGACTGTCCACACGGCTCCTCAGCTGTCCCTCTGTGTGTGTCTGTGTGTGTCTGTGTGAGTGTGTATCTCTAACACACACACTCACAGACATGCAGTCACACCCGCTCGATCATGTCCAGACTTGACTTGCTCTGCAGGTACAACCTGCGTAAGCCGCAGGCAAAGGGAAGGGGGGCTGTGTAGACCCCCCCCCCCCCAACACACACACACACACACACTCACACACACACAGGTCATGTGTTCATCATGGTGACACACACTCACAGCTACATTACAATAAAGTTTATCCATCTCTGAGGGTGAGGGTCTTCCTGCCTCTCTCCATCTCACACACACACACACACACACACACACACATTCCTGCACTGTCCCCCTTTGTGCACGCCTCCTATCCGCGCGGGCGCGCACATGTACGCGCACAAACCCCACAAACATCCAGTGTGATGCAATGCTGCTGTCGCCACAACATCACGAAATGGCGGAACTCGCTCCTCTCGTGGTTATCGTCGCTGCAATGCACGGTGTGTGTGTGTGTGTGTGTGCGCGCCGCGTGCATGCAGAGCCTCTGGATCTGAGTGTGTGTGTGTGTGTGTGTGTGTGTGTGTGTGTGTGTGTGTCAGGGAGCAGGCAGCTTAACATCTGCCCCACATACTACAGACAGAACGGCCTATTATGCTGCCTGACGCACGCGCGTCAGAGTGTGGTGTGCACGCGCGCAGCATCAGCAGCGGCAGCTCGCGGCCTCATTACGTCACGTCCCAATTGTTAAGGAAAAAAAAAAAACAACAAACAGGAAGGCCGCATCATCCCGCACCGCCGCGCACACATTCACACGGAGGCCTGGCGTGCACGCGCACCACAGGTCGAGCTGCTAAAGGAAGGCGCATCCATGGCTGAGGGGGGGGGGTGGACAGGTGTTCAACAGCTTCACATGCACGCGCACACAGAGACAGAGACAGAGACAGAGACCCCCCCCCTCACACGCACACACAAAGGCAGACATTTACCCGGAGTGCAGACAGGTCTATCTCGTCCAGACTCCGCGCCGGGGAGTCGCTCGCCATGGTTCTCTCTCTGGTAGACACGGGACTCAAGATGGAAGCTTCCTCAACGACCATCGACCGAGAGGTGCAGAGCGGCGGGGACGAACACACACTCCTCTAAAATAAACAAATCCCCCCACCCCACCCCGACTGAAAAACAGCCCCGAAAATCCGCGTGCAGGCGACGCTTCTCCCGACAGGAGAGAGAGAGGGGCGCTCCGGGAGGCGGACGGCGCAGGAGGCAGGCGATGTGCGCGGAGCTCCAGGTGCTACATGCTGCTCTGCTCGGCGCGGCGGAATCCGGTGCTACATGCCTCCTCCACCTCCAGCCCAGACAGGGACAGCAGAGGACACGTCTGAGGGACCGACAGGCGGAGACAGACAGCAGCCGAGGCGCAGTGACGGCGAGCACACACCGTCCGTCCGTCCGTCCGTGTGGCGGAGCAGCAGCGCGCTTCCCGGGAGTGGCCTGAGAGGAGGCTGCGCTACAGACAGAGACGCCCACAAAGTCACACACACCTTCAGGGGCCGCTTACACAGCCGTCCGCTGCTGTGACAGCTTATTAAGGACACACACACACACACCGGTGTGTGTGTGTGTGTGTGTGTGGGGGGGGGGGGGGGGGGGGGGCTTTAATAACCCACGCGGGACGTTTCAAAACCTCATTTATGTCCTAAAGTCACATTAAGGTGGTGACATCACAGCCTCAGCTGACCCATCCAACACACAACAAGACCTGAACACTGAAGGCATGTCTACTACCACACACACACAGACACACACACAGACACACACACACACACGCACACAGACACACACACGCACAAAGACACACACAGACACACACACAGCTGTCTCCAGCAGGACACACCCTTCATCTGTTTGTTTAGATATTCATTCTCACGTTTGAAGTTGTTCCAGTATGTCATGATGTGTTGCACATCATTCTGAAGCGTTACGCCGTTTCCATGGTTACCAGCTCCTTTAGATGAGTTCAGGTTAGATCATTAAACTGACTGGAAAAAAAAGCACATGACATCCAGTCCGGCAGCAGCCATGTTGTTTGGAGTCAGTGGAGATGAGCAGCCTTTGTGCTCAGGTTGTGTGTTATTTTGTGGTTGTGTTGTGTCAGAGCACCCACTCTTGTCTCTTTGCTGTTTGTTGTGTCTGTGTTGTCATTTTGTGTGTCTGTGATCGTTGTGCATGGGTTGCCAGTGGGTTTTTTTCTGTGTCTGCCATGTGAGTCTCTTTGTGGTCTGTTGACTTTGTGTGTCTGTCAGAACATGTCGCTGCTTCGGTGCTAACGATCACACAACAACAGCTTGAAGTTCTCAGGACACGCCTGAGTCTGTGATGTACACATGACACTTCAGAGTTGTGTATTTCTGGCAGTGGCTGATCGCTCAGTGGGTACGGCCACTGACAAAGGGTCTGGGTTTTGAACCCTGACCAGGTCAGCACCGTGGGCCCTTAGGCGAGGTCCTTAACGCTACTGCCTGATCATATCTGGCCACAGCACCAAGCGTGAAAGTCATCATCAGACTCGAGTCACATGACTTGATTCAAGACGTAAACGTGTATATAAAAAAATGACGCTGTAAAGTAGCTTGTTAGCTCATGCAGCAACAGGGTGTAGCTGCTATGCTAATGATACTTTAGCTTGTTTTGACTCATTCACAGGATTTATTAGCATCAAAGGTAGGGTAGGAGATTTAAGGCGAGTAACAGCCAGAGTTTGAACATACACTCCCGCCTCTCTGAAGCCACGCCTCCTAATCTCACGGACGCGCATTACATGCTCACAGAACCCATCAGCTGCTGGAGCTCCGTGTCTGACCTCTGACCTCCTCACCATGGTCCTCCTGCAGCAGGTGCAGCTAGCTGCTGTTTCAGGTGAGCACAAACAGGCAAGGCGAAAAAACTAGGATCACTACAGGTCAGTATCACCAGGTAACAGGTTACCTCGGATACCACGGCTGAGAGGCGGCTCGAAAGCTGGCGGGTGGAGACACAAACTAAACACACCAGGGGAGGGGAGACAACAAGACACAGGCGAGAGACATGAGGGAGGAGCAGGTGATCATCGGGAGGAGGGAGCGCACGAGGGAGAGGAAGACATGACACCTGAAACGACAGGAGCGGCAGTGCTTACAAAATAAAACAGGAAGTAACTGAATCTTCAAAATAAGACCTGGCTCGAGGACGGATCCTGACACTGAGAGGTTTGAATAATCAGTCAGATGAAAGGTTTACAAACACCCACGCTTCCTTTCTCTTCCTCGTGCCTAAGGTTGGACTTCCTGTGTTTTTATGTGATTTGGCCGTCTTGGTGTTCATGTTTTTTTTTGTCCACATCACCAAACCTGGAAACAGACACACTCTCTGCTGTACTCTGGACCAGGAGGCGGTGGTTGAATCATGTGGATGTGGCGCCATGCAGTGGCAGTGAGGAGCGCTGCAGGCAGGAGGCGTTCAGGGACAGAGGAGCAGCAGCCTGAGAGGAGAGACACTCAGCAGAGTCACATCTCTGCAGAATACCAACACGGAGTCGGTGCTTATAAAACAACTCCAGCCACAAACCACATGAGCCTCGTGTCCTTGTGTTCACCTCTTTTATTTAACCCTTCCTTGCACAGATCGTCTTTAAGGGCAGGCACCACAAGAACACAAGTCTGTGCAAATAATGCATTTTCATAGAGACACAGGGACAGAACACATCAGCCTCTCAGAGACACCCTTAGTTTACTCCTCCTGATCAGGCTGATGTGGCTCAGAACAGAGCGTGAGGAGGAGGAGGAGGAGGTAGAGAGGAAGAGTAGAAAAGAAAGTTCCGTACACATCAACAGTAAGGTCTGGGCTCATGTGTAGACAGGCACACTGTTTAATCAATAATGGCTTTAGAGGAAGCTGCATGCTTTAACCAGCCAGCTGCCGTCATGCTGCCAGCTGCTGTCCGCCACGTTCACAGCACAGAACAGCGTCATGCAGGTAACACACACACACACACCGACCCGGAAGACACGTAATATAAGTGATGCTGCGTTTGAGGAAAGTCAGAAAATTCAGATGCATCACCTCTGACGTGAAGGCTCCTGTTAATAATGCTCTTTAATAGCTGGTATAATACAACTTAAATAAGGTTTTTATTACTGTAAATATCATAAACCTGCAGTAATATATTTGGCCACTTGGGAGCAGTAACAAGCCAGAAAAAAGACGTTTTGAGTAAAAGCAACATTATCGACCCAGTGAAGCTGTCTCCACATGCATGTGTCTGAGCATTTATTAGCATAAAAAGCTAGCTCAGGCTAACACAGCTATGTTAGCAGGGTTCTGCTGTGTGCAGCGATGCTACAGTCACAAAAGCTACTGATCATAAGTGTTAGCCTGAAGACAGTTAGCAGCTAGCTAGCGTCATTGGTTACCGTTTTGCTGTGGGTTTGGACGAAACAACACAGGACGATAATGACCACCGCTCGACACAATCACTGCAACAGCTTCCACACTGAGGACGTCAGGTGCTGTCAGTTCGCTCTGCTGCCCTCTAGAGGCCAAACGTCAGGTGTTGCAGCTTTAAATGTATGATATAAAGTTAGATGAGACGCAGCATCGTGATAAAGAAACCATGCATGGATCTGTGGGTTCTGTAGTCCTAAAGAAGGAGCTTCCTGTGAGTCCATCGTTTCCAAAGAGGCTCCTGGTCGTCGACAGATCTGTAAAGCTCCACAGAGACTACAAAGACCAGACCGGAGTTTAAAAGCAGGCCGCTTAAGGCTCGACGGAGACTCCACAGTATGAGGAATGTTCAGTAACACACAACAACGTCGTGTTTGGCACTTGTGATTCAACATGTTAAATCAGAGATTTAAAAAAAAAAATGGCGGCAGCCGCTGGGTCCGGCTCGTCGTCCTCTCTGCACTTAGTGTCTGTTCAGCGCAGCAGCAGAGTCAGAGCTGCGTTCGCCGGCCTGGACGTTGCATAGTGTTGTTGGAGATCAGACTGCTCCCTCTCTCTCTCTTTCTTCTTCTTGTAAACGTGAGGCCCAGGTTTTCAGGCACTGTGTAAAACCCTCAGTGAGTCCGCCGTGAAGGTTTGAGCTGTTTAACGCACAGATGGAGCATCACAGCTGACGCCACGCTGGAGGAGAGTTCACCTGAAACAGAAGCTGGGGCTGGTGTTTGTTCGGACAGAGAGACGTTTAAAGACCTGGGACTGGAGGGGCCACACGGGTTCACTCAGCAAACGTCTTTCATTTGATGCATCGATGAATGAAAATGATGTTCAGTCTGATCAGGAAACATTAGAAAATCTTCAGGTTTCCTGATCAGACCGAGTCATTTTCACGCATCTGGTCCACAGCCCTAGGTTTAGTCTTGAAGGCTGATCCTGTGAGGCTGTATCTCACTACATAAATATTTTTTTTTATCATTTTAGACACTGGTTTCAAAGATCAGAACTTCATGCTACACGCGGCTACGTTAGCTTAATGAAGCTATTTTACATTAGTCTGCTGTTCTGAGGTCTAAATCTGAACTGGAGTCCTCCTCCCTCATCTGATCACTGTTAGTTTCTTATTCGGGGACAAACATCAGCACGGTGTGGCAGCTGATCAGGTGAGTACCAATAAAACACGTTATCAGCCTCCAAAATGGCGTCAGAATGTGTGTCATCCACCTGGCGGAGTACACAGGTGAGTCCCTGGTCGTCGTCCCCCCCGCCCTCAGGTCCACACCTCCATGGGGACCATGGCCTCCTTGGAGCCGATGGGAGGCAGCAGGTTCTGCTCACACAGGAACTGCAGAGGAAACTGAACCAGGAAGCCTCGGATCTTCTTCAGCTCCTCCTGAGCCCGTGCAGGGTCCTCTTTGTCCAGGCCCGACTTGGCCAGGTAGCCCTCCAGCTCCAGGATGTTACGGACATCACTGGAAGGCAGGCAGCGGAACACCTGGAGAGAGAGGAAGAGGAGGATCTCAGATGACCAAACCATGGTCAGACAGCAGGTCTGTGCAGTCCGGCTCCCCGGAGGACTCACCTTCTGGTAGATGGAGGCGTTTCGAGCGCTAGTGGCCATCCAGACCTCTTTGTAGAACTGATCGCTGATGGGATCCGACACGTCGATGGAAGGATCTGTGTGAGCGCCGAGGATCATCCTGGAAGAGGACAGAGACCAGAGGACAAACAGGGATTAAAACTGATGAGCAGCCTGTCTGAGTCTTGATCAGGACGGACGTTTCCGTACTTGAAGCACTCGAGGCGGAGCTGCAGGGCGAACTTTCCCGCCGCGTACGGCTGCCCATCCATCACCGCGGTCACCGTCTCTGAGTCCTCCACGATCACCGCCACCTCACTGTCCCTCTTTCCCAGCATGCTCCGGTCATTGATGTTGGCAGAACCTGCAGGTACACACAGCAGTCAGAGGACAGACGGTGGCAGACCAGCAGGTGGCGCTGAGAGCCTTTATTTCAGGTTCCTGCAATGACGAGCCTCAAACTGTTTTACTCCTCAGCTGAGGAACAGTTATCTGACATCTGGTGGCTGCTTCTTGAGCTGTCACCTCCTCCCCCTCCTCTTCCTCTTCCTCTTCCTCCCCCCCTCCCCTCTCCTCCCCCCCCCCCCTCCTCCTCCCCCCCTCTTCCTCCTCCCCCCCCTCCTCCCCCTCTTCCTCTTCCTCCTCCTCCCCCCCTCCTCCCCCTCTTCCTCTTCCTCCTCCTCCTCCTCCTCCTCCTCCCTTGCTCTGCAGCTCCTGTTTCTTGCTCCTCTATTATACATGCTCGGCCTTGTGTCAGGGTGATATTTCATCACTTATTCAGGCCACCGTCAGCTGAACGCCTGCTATGATGGAGGCGCCTACCGATGATGACGGTGTTGTCGTCCACGATGAGCATCTTGCTGTGGACGTAGATGAGCTCGGTGACCAGCTTCCCCTCCAGCTCGGCGTGAGTCCTCAGGCCAGCGATGGAGATGTAGTTGATCCACTGATCTCCCACTGCAGACAGAGACACCGTCAGTCTACAGCCCAGCAGACTGCAGGTCTCGGAGCTCAGAGTGCGACTCCAGATTATGTGATTTGAACTCAAACATGGACAACCTGACGCAGATGTGCTGTGTTTTCATATGTTCGTGGGGCTAACATCAGGCTTTGGCTATCTGCTCTGTTTCCTTGAGCTAAAAGCTTGGGCCATGTCTCTGCTCATGGATCCAGCAGCGATCAATCACTTTTATCTACTGACAGGAATAACAGCGTCTACAACTCACACTTATGAGCTGCCATCAGCTCGGACTTACTCTCTTTTTTCAGCTGTGAAATGATGGAGTGCTCTCCTCTGTTCATGGTCCTGCAGGGACACAGAGACACAGGATGAGCAGCAGACCCACATTCCTCTCAGTACGAGCCTCCGTGTGTGTTTACTCAAGAACACAATGACCGTCAGGAACACACACACACTCACAGGGTTAACAGCTGTGTGGTGTTATTACTGTACTGTGCTGCCTCCTTCCAGGATTTAACCCTCTAGCAAACACACGGATGGCAGGTGAGCTCCTGGTCACGTGGCTTCATTCATGCAAACACACACTCACACACGCTCACACACCTGTAGTTGAAGTGCATGACAGCCTGGATGGCGCTGCCTCCGCCTGTGTTGATGTCTCCTTCAAAGCCGGGCAGCAGCGGCGTCACCACGTAGACGCGGTACCTCTTACCCTCCCTGCAGAACCAACACGTGAACAAGGTGTGATATTTAACCCCAAAAATAAATAAAGATTTAACACCAACGAGATTCAGTAAAAACAAAGATCCTGAAGCCACGATGGAGTCACATGTGAGCAGAGGTCACATGGGTTAATACAGACTGTGACAACATAAACAGTTAAGTATTATAATTACTGAGACAAAAATAAGACAAACACCAAGAGAAACAGGATATTAAAAGTTTATACAGCCAATTTCCTCCATGACAAAAAACACAACAGACCAAAGCACGAGGAGGAAACGGAAAAAACCAGTCAAACACGACTCATCATATCAAGTCTATCTATTATACGTCAATGCATATTGTGACTGTGTGTGTGTGTGTTGTCCTGGAAAATCATTTCCTGATAAGCCTTAGTGCACACACACACTGTGAGTGTGATCATTGAGTTTTTCTTGTAAATCATTTTACAGAGAAAATAAACACAAACCTCTACAGCAGGTGTGTTTGTTTAGTCTAACACTGTGTGTGTGTGTGTGTGTCTGAGTGTGTGTGTGTGTCTGTGTGTGCCTGTCTGTCTGTCTGTCTGTGTGTGTGTGTGTGTGTGTGTGTGTGTGCCTGTCTGTGTGTGTGTCTGTGTGTGTGTGTGTGTGTCTGACTGTGTCTGTGTGTCTGTGTGTGTGTGTGTGTGTCTGACTGTGTGTGTGTGTGTGTGTGTGTGTGTGTCTGTGTGTGTGTGCCTGTCTGTGTGTGTGTGTGTGTCTGACTGTGTGTCTGACTGTGTGTGTGCCTGTGTGTGTGTGTGTGTCTGTGTGTGCCTGTCTGTGTCTGTCTGTCTGTCTGTCTGTGTGTGTGTGTGTGTGTGTGTCTGTGTGTGTGTGTGTGGGTCTGACTGTGTGTGTGCCTGTCTGTGTGTGTGTGTGTGTGTCTGACTGTGTGTGTGTCTGTGTGTCTGTCTGTCTGTGTGTGTGTGTGTGTCTGACTGTGTGTGTGCCTGTCTGTGTGTGTGTGTGTGTGTCTGACTGTGTGTGTGCCTGTGTGTGTCTGTGTGTGTGTGTGTGTGTCTGACTGTGTGTGTGTGTGTGTGTGTGTCTGTGTGTGTGTGCCTGTCTGTGTGTGTGTGTGTGTCTGACTGTGTGTCTGACTGTGTGTGTGCCTGTGTGTGTGTGTGTGTTACCTATACGCTCTGATGATGCGCTCGGCGATCGTGTCTCCAATCTTGTTGAAGACGTATCTGTTGTCGGCGCAGCTGATGAAGAACTGATTCTGGAAGAACAAACCAGAAGTTAAAACACAAAAAAAAACATAAACTGACGTCTCTGACGTTGGATCAGACATGAAGGACGGGGCAGGTGTGGTTGCTCCGGTTGCTGCGGTGATTCACTGTCCTGTTTCTGATGGAGAAATGAAGCTGATGAAGCTTCAGCAGAACTTCTTCTGTCTTCTAGAACCAAGCTGTTACTGTACCTTCACTTTATGTTGATTGTTAGTGTTGAACGTGCATTTACAAACCAAGAGAATCAAGAACTGCATTTTCCCAGTGTCTTTGAACGCCCCTTTGAACGGCGTGCTCTCTGCAGATCTGTACCTCTATGTAGATGAAGTGCTGGCTGTTCCTGATGGCGTGGACGTAGGCGTTGTGGATGGACTCCTCGTGGTATTTGATGCCAGCGGACCAGTCTGAGGCCGAGCGCAGGATCTGCAGAGAGAGGACGGATTAATGACCGAAAAACCGGCACTCAGACAGCGGGCGCCTCCCAAAGAGGATTCCTGTTCCTCACATGCCTCTGATGAAGCTGACAGCAACAGTCTGACGTCACACTGTATGTACTGTATGACTGGAGGGTCCAGAGATTATTGATTAAATGACCTGAAACCAGTTCCTCACTCTACTCGGCCTCACGCCTGCAGATCAGACTGATGCTCCCTGAACGTTGGTCATGTGACTGCTGAGTCCATCATGGCTTCCTGCTGGTTGCTGAGGAGGGCAGGACTTTCTGCTTTAACTTTTTATTTCTAGATTTGGTTCATTTTCCCATGATGCATTCAAAGACCATTGGACAGTTTCTACCAGTCATCGTCGGTGCCATGGTCTCACCTGTACTTTGGTGGGGGTGCAGTTGCGGACCTGGTATCGCTGCTCTGCGGCGGTGCTGTGAGACTTTGGCAGCAGGTAGGGATACGACAGCGAGCGGTACCGTGGCTTCATGAGCTGTGGGGCAGACAGAGCACAGAGCGGCGTTTACATGGATCCGTCTGGCGTCTCTGCGGCTCCGCAGCACAGCGACCTCTGACCTTGGTGAAGTTCCACCGCTGGATGAAGTGTCTGGCCACATCCCGAGCCGCTTTCCCGTGAACCACCGAGGCGATGTCGTGCCAAGGCATTCTGGGAGTGGTGTGCCTGTCGATGAAATCTTAAAACAGCAGAAAACAGGACGGTGGTGAGGAGACACCAAGGGGGACAGACAGGGAGACTCCTCCGCGGTGTCCTTACCATCGAAGGGCTTGTCCAGCTGGATCCAGTCCTTGTGCACAAAGTTGCAGTAGTCCTTGCCGTGCCAGAAGCGCGTGTTTCCAAACAGCTCGCCAACCCCGGTGTGCAGGCTGCGCACCGAACCGCTGCCTGAGACACACACGGGAGGGGTTAACCATCATCATGATGCACAGACCTGTGCATGACACACATGGTCAGACTCCTGGGATCCGATGGCACCTTTCCCCAGGAGTCATGCCATGTCACATCTGCACAGTGATGTCACACTGCGTCCTCAAGTGGTTAAAATGACTGCTGATTTATCTGGGATTATCTGGACTTTTAACAACATGAAACAGCAGCTTCAGGCCGGGCAGACGCTCCAACAGCAGCATGCAGACACAGAATATACTTACCACAGTCAAAAACATGCAAAGAAAAGAACGAACATTTATTTCCTGCACTCATGAATCTAATCTGTGATCTCATCATCACCTCCAGGCAAACAAACAAACAAACCAGCTGCAGAAACCACACGAGAGCCAGCAGACGAACACGAGCCGCGTTCAAACATCAACACAGGCTGCCGGTCAAACCTCAGACCGGACCGATGTGTGAAACCAGGCGGAGCCTTTAGAGCTCTGTCTTACTGTGGCGCTGTTTGTTTTTAAAGCAGCGCTCACGTCTGTCTTCTCCTAAAAAGCTGCTTTAAAACACCAAGCAGCCCCTCTGCTCTGTTTATATATATATATATTTATATATATAGACAGAGGGACAAAGGTCAAAACCACAGCAAAGCACTCTGGGAAACAGGAAGTGATCCTGCAGCCCGGCTGACTCACCCGCCTGACACAGGCCGACGGGGATCAGAGCGTGCCGGCTGCTGACGCTGTCAGACCGACCTGAGCCGGCGAACAGAGTGAAGCCGACGTCACACTGCAGCTTATTAAACACTGAATTCATCGATCAGAAGTCGTCCCACGTCTCACGCCTGTGTTGTGTGTGACTCACTCTCTTCGTGCTCCTGGTCGCTGTCACTGTCGGCGGCGGCCAGCCCGTGTTTCTGCAGGTGTCTCCTGATGCTGAACCTGGTCCTCTTCGGTCTCCCCTGACCCTTCAGCTTGGGCTGGTCCACCGAGTCCATCACCGTGAAAATACCCCTCCCGTTGTTTGACGAAGTGGCGCCGCTGCCGTTGGCTGGGGCAGCCATATTGGAAGAGGCTTGAGCCTGAGAACAACACAGAAGACATCACAGTGTGTGTGAGTGTATGTGTGTGTGTGTGTGTGTGAGTGTGTAATTGTGTGTGTGTGTGTATGTGTGTGTGTGAGTGTATGTGTG